>NW_020799095.1:103974932-104116594 GCF_003259725.1 Athene cunicularia | reverse complement strand
ATGGTGGCCCAGAAGTTGCCCACCCCCCCACCTGTTTTTGATAATACAGAAAGAGGTATCTGATCAGAATTCAGCCCATCCCTTGCAAGCGTAATAAATACACTAACTAAAAGACTAGCAAGATGCAGAGCATATAGATAATTGCAGCCTACAGAGAACAGGGTAGAGGCATCATATTATTGCTTATGCACACACAGTGAGTATTATTCTTGGGGCTGCAGGAATCACACCATCAGAAAACTCTAAATTGTATCTCACTGACTAAGCACCTCCTGTTAGTCTTTTATCAGTTCAGCTCTTGTGGGCCTCTGCAAGGAATTAAAGCTACTACACCCCTGTAGAACACAGAGGAAGTATTAATATGATATTCCCCTTTTCTTGGGATAAATGCCTACACCCATGCATGGTAACGTAGATGGATGGATTAGAAAAAATCCATGTTAATTTGATCTGGACTAGACTGCTACAAATGTACAGCTCATTTTGTATTTGCTGTGGACTTGATGTTTTCTCTGGTATTCTTGTAAGACAGTTTGAAAGAGACAAGAACAGTTTCAGGAAGAAGGTCTTTTGGATTATCTACCTGCCAAAGAGCCTCTAGTTTGTTGCCATTTTTCTTCCATGTTCTCTAGAAGTCAGTACCAGTATCCAATATATAGCAAATGATCGAGGCTTCCTATGAAATGACTACACGAGCAGTTAGTAAAGCCATATGGTTAGGTAATCCACACTAAAAGATCAGAAAGGGGAAGTGCAGAGGAGGTGAGAATATCTGTATTATTGTCTCCACACATAACCTGGACTAGAAGTTAAGAGGAAGCAGTCAAATTAATTATGCTAAACCTTCTGGTACCTTCCTGGCTATACAGCTTATTCTATGTAATATATTTTTCATATGTATATAATTAAATATATTTTATAAACTAGCTCTCTTTGCATTAATCATCTGAGGATATAAGTTTTTATGTTACAATTATAAATCACAACCTTTTTTCTCTTAAGTGGTACTGTGGGTTTTTTACAGTCCCAGCCCAGAGGTCCCCAGCTCAGAAGTTTTGGGGAGCCATAACATAGCAGAAAGCTCTCCCTACTTGGACAAGGTTCCTGTAACCAAAGGGGTTTAACTAGATGGATGCAATGGGGACTCCCATAACCCAAGACCATGAGGTACTACTTGAAGCTGAAGAAGTAGGTTGGCATGGCTGGGAGGCTTCACTAACTCAGCCTCCATGAGTCTGTTTGTAATGCACATGCTCATTACCCTGGGAAGTTGTGTCCTTTTCTGTAACTCTTTCACAACATTCATCTTTCTTGTCCTGGGAAGAGAATGGACAGGTTTGGCCAACTTTTGTGGTGCATGTCTTAACAGTGGAAGTCCTGATGCGTAGGGTATCTGGGCACTACCTTGTCAGAAAACTACACAGTTACAATATAGCTGCGAGAAGAATAGTGAGCAGGCTGTAATAATAATGTATTCAGTCTCTTAACCACACTCACTATATGTTGTCTGATTTTCAGACACTGTCATATCCAAAAGTGTTCAATTCAAACATGAATCCAATTTCATGTTCTGAATTTCCTAATGAATTTTCTAATGTTCAGAATTCTTCAGAATTCAGGTATCCCCAGTAAGGTGAGGGGGGGCAGAGGGGGTGGGGTAGGGGGAGTAAGTCATGGTGCTTGATGAAAAATTTGTTGAACTAATTAAAATTTGAGTTTATCTCAAGAGCATGGCTGTATAGTTAAGAAGAAGCTAATATATCAGAGTGCCTAAACCCACAGACTTTACTTGGGAAAAAGTGGAGCTGGGCCCACTAAACAATTCTAGGACCTGCTCTCCTTTGAAAACTTTATAGAAAAAGCTGTAGCTGACATGGGATGTGTTTGGTTTTACTTCTCCCATTCCCTGCAATTGGCTAGTTTTGATTCTTTTCTGGTGTGTGGTCCAGAAAGGGAGGACCAGTCCCATTTATAGTCCAGTCTGGATTCCCATTTCTCTTTGTCTTTCTATGGTTCCTCTTCCTTCTTATTCAAATTCATACGTATTTAGCAGATGAAATGAATAACAAAAGGCCACTGTGTTGTAATTAATGCACATATGTAAAACCAGTGCCTGCATAGCTGACCTTTCCATTTGTCTAAGTTTGGCTAGGTATAAAAGAAACTGCCAACACAATTTTCCATTGGTAATGACGTGTTTATGACTCTACTGAACTGTAACACCTTCTAATTTTTGATGGAGGAACAGAGTGAGGAGAATGGTGATAGCTAAAGCAGCTCTGGATATGAGGTAACCCAGTGCAGTACATCTCCAGAGGTTTGAATCAGTTACAGGATAACTAAGTTGTGCTCTCAACACTCCTTGGATTCAGTTGTTTTTGTAGTCGCTTTTCTAGACTTTGGAAATTTGGAAGAATTGCATCAAATACTTGGTCACATACTTGCACCTGCAACACGTCTGATGGGGAGCTAAGAACTGATGTTCGAAGTTGGCTGACAAGGACATGTTCCCAAAAGAGAATCCTTGGAGGAGGAAAGAGGTGTCATATAACAATGTTTGTGGTTTTAGAAAATACTTTATCAGCTCCCTGTGAAGGACAACGCCCACTTTAAGGCTGATGACAAGTGAGCAATCTGGAGCTGCAGAGCACTTCTTCTGTAACCTGCTCTCTAGCTCAGACATGAGCTTCCTCCAAACCACACAGAGCTTTCACTGAGCATATCTCAGGTTGGTCCTGAATTAGAAACACTATTGCCTTCCTCCTAGGCCGTAGAAGAATTTACTGTATGGCATCATCAAAACGGAGTACCTTCCTACTTACCCCCTTACTGGGTATATCCATAGATGGAATAAGTCCTATATACAACCTAGGCAGACCTTTCCTGAGGCTTAGGAGGTAAGATCATACCTGGGTGGACAATCTGGACTTTGGCTAGTTGCAACTCCACAGGAACTTGGTGTTTAAGCAGCTGCATTCTGTTTTGGGATTGCTATTATTTACACCAGAGATGATGCTAGCTCCAATCCAGGCCAGGATCTGTGAGGAACATGGCCGAGATACAGCCTCTCTGATTCTCCTGGCTCATGAGAAAGATGGGGAAATTTGACACTGCACCACTGCAAAAATTAGTATTTAAACTGCCATTCAACTATTTGATTTGTCTAGAGACCTGGTATGCATATCTTAGCACTGAGGAAAATAGAGGAAATAGTTTAATACTGAACTCACTGGAGTGGAAAAGCTGTGACGTCACCTTCCCTCTTCACTCAGTTGGTTTAGTCTGTGTCCTGTTTTTGGCTGAGATAGAGTTAATTATTCTTCTTAGTAGCCAGAATAGTACTGTGTTTTGGATTCAGTGTGGGATTTGGTATGAGAAGAATTTTGATAATACACTGATGGTTTCAGCTGTTGCTAAGAGATCAAGGATGCTCCAACTCCCCGTGTCCTTCTCATGCGCAGGTGTACAAGAAGCTGTGAGGGAGCACAGCCAGAGCCCTGGACCCAGATTGACCAGTGAAATATTCCATATCATTTAACATCATGCTCAGTATATAAAGGAGGGATGGCCAGGAAGGGGGATGCTGTCTCTCCCAGGATTGCAATTGTGGGATCTTGGTATTTCAGGATCATTGTCTGGGATTGGTTTGGGTATCAGTTGGTGGGTGGTGAGAAATTGCATTGTGCATTACACACTGGCACTTTCTATTATTATTATTATTATTATTATTATTATTTTATTACAATTATTAAACTGGTTTTATCTCAACCTACGAGTCTCCCTTTACCCGTCCAGTATATTTCCCCCAAGTAGGGGGAGGATGAGTGAGTGGCTGCACGGTGTTTGGCTGCTGGTAGGGTGCAAACCACAACAGTCTGATAAGCAAGAAGCTCCCAAAGTGCTTCCAGAAATGCTCAGGTGCATGCAGATGTGATGGTCACAGCATGGCCACTGCCACAACTGGAGCCATGTGAGTGTTTCCAGCCACCAACAAACCTTGTGCCACAGAGGCACATTCAGGAGGGCGCACTGGAAAGCAGGAGCCTCTGCCTTTGTAGGAAGAGTGGGAGGTTTAAAAAACCCTATGAACTGAGATTACTACTGCTGCTGTAAAAAGATAAGGAAACTAATGTTTGGTCGTTCTGAGCTGAGAGAGCATGGCTGCTGCTGGAAGGCTGAGCTGAATGGAGAAGAGGGAATTGTAATTAAATCTAGCTAATATGAGGCCACAAGTTTAGGAGTGCAGGCGTCTTGAACTTCCTACAGCCAAGAAATAAGAGAGAGAGTCGCTCCTCCGAGAGCCATTTCAAGTCTGCTGAGATGCGAATGGCCATCTGGGCTTGTCTCTCTGCCCTTGGTCCATGGAGGCCCCATAGGTGCCACGCTGTTAACTCAGGCATCACAGTGTGGGGAAACCAGGCCTTTGGGCTTAGACACAATAAATTACTGCAGGGCAACAAGGGACTATTCGGAAATAAACTCAGTGTATTTATGCTTCAGAAAGGCACCAGACAGCTCTCCGTGTACTGCTAGTGCTCATCTCTGTTGGAGCTGCATGATAACAATCACCTGGGAGTCCTTTTAAGGACTAGTAAAGGGTAGTACCTACTGTTCAGGGGCAAGAAAGCAGAGGCAAGGGGTGATAAGGATGGCACAAGGCCACAGGGTAGACCAGAGGCAGATTTAGGATTAAAGATTAGGATTGACTATTTGTTTATTCCTCTCCCTTAACTGGCAGAGGCTGTTCTGAATCTGTCATTCAAAACAAAAGCAAGACAGGAGGACACTTTGTGAGTGAGGGAAGGAAGGAAGACACCTAAGGGATTACCTTCAGCTCCCTAGAAAAGCCACTCGTGAAACCAGCATAGTTAATCAGATGCTTTTCCTTGGTAGCCGCCTATGTCTAATCTGAGGAGCACCCAGGAGTGCTTCTGAGCTCCCACAGCCAGGTGCTCACCCTGGCTGAGCCCACAGGAAAGAAATCTGGAAGTGCGTGAATCTAACTCTAGAAATAAGCCAAACTCTGACACAAAACCTCAGCATCTTGACATAGCCTCTTTATTGAGGAAGACAGAGGAAAGGAATTCCATCTCAGAAGAGATTCTCTCAGAGTTTAGTGAAGCCTCTCTGTGCTGCTGCTGCAGCCTGGCAGTCCCTCACCTGTTATTTTACACTTCATACCCATGAAGCATATAACAGCTTTGCTAGTAGATATTCAGCCAATGTGTGAGGATGTTTTTCAGTTATTCACAGCTAGGCATTGAAGCAGAGTGCAAGCTAATCTGCTAGCTACCAAATTTGCATATACACAGGCTTTAATATCAAGTGAGATGCACTTTGTATGAACTCTGTAGCTCTTACACAACATTTTCAATTAATATCTGTTCACTGGTTTTAATAGGTTTCTCCTATAATGTTTACAAGACTGTATGGATTCTCTCTTTTGACTAATTAACACATCTTTAAATTCCTTTGACTAAAGCTTTTCATTGTCTGGTGAGTAATACTTTATCTGGCTTTAGATCCAAATATTTGGGGGGAGGAGTCATATGTTCATTAAAAAATAATCTTTAATATTCTGTTCTGTCATAGTAAGGCTATGTAGCAGCTTTTCCACTATGTCATTTAGTATTTTAAAAGCTGCCATTTTATCTGTGCTTTAATTTTAATGGTATCATTTCACTTTCTGTGGGGAAATAGGGATAACTTGTTTTGCCAAAGAGTTGGTAATTCAGAGGAATATGCCATCACTCCAAGCCTGATTCTGCTTACAAGAAATACCATTTCATAGAACCATGAAAACTGGTGTTCCATTTGTCCCAGGAGATGGAGTGCTGTTTTGTGATGAAAATGATCTTTGCCTGAAACCTACAGGAAAAAAAAAAAAAAAAAACAAAAAAAAAAAAACCAAAACCAGGATAAAATCCTGTCCACCTTCCACAGCTTGTCATCAGAATTGCTGAAGAATTGGAAACTCAGTCTTCCATACTGGAAAAACTACTCACAGCCTTTACAAAAACACCAGATTAGAAGCTGATGCCTTCAAAACAGAGCTCCACACCACCATAGTCACAAGGAGTCCTCAGTATTGACCACATCTTTGACTGTCTTAAAGTGCACTTGTGTGTCCTTCTTGGAATGCCAGCTTCTAGATTCATGTCATCAGCCACAGACATCTGACTCTTTTTTAATTCCTCACTTCAGCACCTCAGTGCTATGACAAAAGATTATCCAAAACAATAGTCAATCAAAGTAGATAGCATAGATCTTTGTAAGAGGAGACCTTTGCTTTAAGGAGCAATAAAAACTTCATTTAAAAAAACCACACAAACAGCATCTGATTTAGCAGCCTTTGAACTCAGCAGTCTGAGTGTGGAAGTTCACAGTATATGGCTATTTTTTCAGGTGGACACCACTGACACTTGGAGGTCATATTTTTCAGATTTTCTTTGCTATCATAACATGAAGAGATTTCTTTTTAAAACAAGGAAAAATAAAGTTGACACTCCAGAGAGAGTGAAGAGGACAAGCTGTCTCCTCTAATCCTTGTGGGAGCTTTTGAGTTCAAATCGTGCAATGTCATAGACTCGGAATCTTCAAGAACAGATTTTAGCATCGATACTCACTAGTGAGTATATCACTACTAACAACTTGAATTCTGAAAAAAATCTTTTACAAGGCACCAAGTATTACCATGCATTAAGTCTTAGAGTGCTTACACATAAAGGTAAAAAAGCAACACCACCACCACCACACACTAGCTAACACTTTTTCATTGTTTTATTTCTATAGTGAAATTTACCTCCCCACATGGAAAAATAAAGCAAATAGTAATACAGCTCCCTAAATATAGTTTCCATAATGACCTTATAATAAGCAAAGCTGGTGGCCTCATGTGTTATATAGTTCTAGTAAAAAAAAAGTGCCTGCTTATTAACTTGCCATACCATTTTTGCTGAAGTTCTCAATGCCAGGTGTCTACCCAAGCTGACTGGCTTTAAAAATCTTCACCCCTTTTTTTTTTTTTCAGCTATTTTCTAAATTACATTAGAAAACCAGTGAGGGTATTATTCTTCCCAAATTTAAAATTCTGGTAGGGATCTGATATTTGGCAGGGTGTGACCTTTTCGACAGGAGGTCATTTACCATTCAAACCCTTCAAAATATGTGAAGCACCAAGCTTCTGAAGTGTTAGATTTTAGCAGCTTCATGTCTCAAGTGGTCCCCACTAGGCGTGGTCCAACCACAGACCAACCAGGATTTTCTCGAAGTTTGCAAATTCCTGGCACAGATGGGTTGGGGCTGGGTAAAGACTTGATGCAAGCTCCTGAGAGCTGTTTCATCCCATGTTCACGGTAGACTCCCAGCAAGGTGCTAGCAGCCTGGCTCTGTGATGGTTGTTCTCATGGGACCTTCATTTTCATGTCCCATTGGGAATATCAGCGCACTCAGAGCTGTTGAGGACCTTAATAACAGCAGTCCTTTGAACAGATACAGTGTTTTGTATAATATATGTGTACATATACACATACCCACACACCCTATATAGAAAGGGCATATGTATTCATATACACAAAGACACATTGATTGTTCAGAAAACTCATTGATACCTCAGATTCAGGACTTGAAATTCTTGAATACTTCAGTTCTTCATGTATGTCTGCGTGCCTTTGTTCACCATTCATAAAACACAGACAATGGTCTTGCCTTATTTTATGTCAGTGTTGTGAAAATGAGTTCCTTTCTGTATAAGGCCATCCAGTACTGCAGTGCAAGTATCATAAACGTGTCCACAAGGAGATGAGGAATTCTGTCCTCTGAGCAGGATTTCAACGTTGTGAGGTACATAAAACACGCGGCCACACACCGAATAGCTAAAAGACAACACTGTATAGTTGTTCGTTATTTTTGGCAGTGAGCCTAGTAAAGATCTCCAGGAAGAAACAGAATTTGATCACCTAACGAAGAATCTTATTTAAACATGATATTGATTCAAGGACAGTCTGAATTCTGGATTTGAGATCTTATGAGAGCTTGCTTATGCATCTTCTTTTGTATCTTGTTTTTGTTTGATACAATCTAAAGCATGAAGGATCACTGACAATCAAGCAGTGCCATTCATCTGTACTGTAAAATTAATTTCATTTGTGCTTGCTGAAAACAAACTGTGATGAACATACTTCTTTTAAAGTGTGCCAGTCTAAAATGTCATTTAACAGAGAAGATATCTTCAATTTAAAAAAAAAAAAAAAAGTAATGAATCAGGGAAGAAATGAACAAAAGAAACAGTATGCCCAAGGAAGTACTAATTTAGACTAGCAGAGGGCTGAGAAGAGCTATTGAACAGTTTCATTATCACATCCTTTTCAAAGAAGGAAGACTCCTGCTTTCCTATTTCATGATAATTGGATGAAGAAATGTGGGTGGGAGCACAATTCATTGCAGAATTTGATGAATTATTTACTAATTAAGGAGAGAAACAGAATAGTATGAGCTATATTACTTTGATATGAATGTTCCTTTTATTATATTATTTATACACATGCAATTGTTGCTTTTATTAACTAAGAGGTTAATCACTTGAATGGGATGCTTTGCATTCTTTACAATTACATACACCAGCAAATTGGATAATTTTATGTGAAAAAAAATAACCTAGCAATCTTTCTAGTACTTATCTGTATGCTGCAGTTTAATAACATTTTTGCACTGTGTAAAATGAATAAACCAGCTGGTCTCGTGTTTTGGCAGCAGCACTGCACATTGCAACATGGCACACGTAGACTCAGGAGCCCTCGTTGGGGTTTCGGCATACTGCAGAGGTGATGACACACAACTCCCCAAGGGGTGGAAGATGAACCTGATGATGTACTGTGTCTCCAGACAGGCTGTTTACAGGGCAGGCTTGAGGATGACTTCAAAGGTGGCTGCTTCATTTTTTATGCAGCTGGGAGTGCCATTTTGTTCTAGGGATATTGTTTCTGTAGCAAACTGATCACTGTCTAGACTGAATGAAATTAAAAACTGCCCTGCTGTATGCCTTAAACCCTGGTAGTGTGGCCAACACAGAGAACCCCTCCTGCACTCAGGCCTCGAGTTTCTGGGGCTGAAGTACTGATCCTGTCTCCACATGCAGAGCACTGGTGCCATTAAGTTGCCCATGAGCCTTTCACCCCATACCATCAGCCAGACTGACACTGCTAAGCCCTTCGATGGTAATTCCACTCTGCCACTGCTCCCCAAAAAGCACATCCAGGACTATGTGGAACTGGTGCTGTTCAGATAAGATCAAAATAATGGAACATGTGCCTGGAGGAAAAGGATTTTTCACCTGGACATCTTTTCATATCTAGGTCACCTCACCATAACTCCAGAGGAGCCCACACTGCAGCAGTACATACCACTTCAATTTTTTTTTTTTTTTTACATACATACAGATTGTTAAAAAAAACCCCACACCAAACAGATGGTCTCCAGACAGAAACACCTACCTCTATTTAAAATATATAAAAATACGAAAAAATCTCTGTTTAGATTCTTCATTCACATGCCCCACCCTTTCTTCCCTGATGCACATAAAGACATTGATATGTAAACTTCATTTGTTAGTCATTAGAAAAGTAAGTAAAAGTATATGGTTTGGATTGATGATGTAATAAGTCATTTAATGATTTTCACTGATTCAATGGAAAAATATATCTTATTGTTCACTAGAGATGGGGGATGGGAGGTTAATATACATTTTCATTTAGATATGAATCATTTTGGGAACATTAATGGGATTTTTTTTTCAATTGTAACCACATGGGGTTTTATTAAATTTTAAAACAACAACAAAAAAAAATGCAGATGGGGCAGCTCAGCCATCTAGCTCACTTTTCACATCTTCATAACACACCACAGTGCAGCCAAACCAAGCATTCATGACTGCAGCCCTGGGAAGGTCTGGGGAAAGACTGAGCCCTGTGGTGAAGGTTGTCATTCTTCACTGCCAGGAACAGACATTTTCTCTGTTTACCAAACTCTTCCCTTCTCAAGAGAGCACAGGAATACTCTGGCCAGCATGGTTGTTCTGTGTGAGCATCGTTCCTTTGACATACATTACTGGGACACAGCTGAATATGACCCAGGAGCCCTCAATAGCTGAGTCCAGGAGAAAAAACATTTTTAACTTGTCCGAGATAATCAAACTTCCCCATCGCCTGGCAGCTGTATTCTGGAGAAGACATGGGTCAAACATAAACATCCAATGTGCCCAGAACATGGAAATTAAGAGGTGAGGAAATAATAATGATAGCAGGAGAGAAGCACAGCCTGTGTTCTCCAGTTGTCCAAGGAAGAAAGCATCCTTATAGCACAGAAGCAAGACTGAACTTCAAAGTGTTAGCAGGTTTGGCTGTTAAAATACACTTTCAGAGGATATTGGCACTTGGAAATAGTTGTTCCAGACAAACAAACAGAACATACACGTAAAGATAATAAATAAAATTCTCATGGAACAGCAGTGGAAAACCTTCCATTTTGTAACATCAGAATGTACTAAGGAAAAACATAAGCACGGTATTGATTACAGCAGGCACATCTTTCGTGGAGCTGTAGATGTGAAATTAAAAGAAATTAGAGTGAATTTTCTTTTACCTTGCTGAAATTCTTCATTTCAGAAAAATCACATGAAAAACTCCCTCAAAACTGACATCTCCCTCTTAAACATTTATTCATTAACAAATCTGTCTTCTTTTTGTAATGGAAAATCCATCAATCAAAACTTTTTTACTTGCCCCTACTTTTCCATCATTGAAAAAAATCAATCCCTCAGTCCGGGCTGGGAACCAGCCCCTCGGTACAGACACGCATGAAAGGCTGTGTGGGGCACAGGGACCCCCAGGAACGGGCACTGCCGAGCAGGAGAGTCAGGGAGGTCTCATCCCCTCAGGCACCACTGCTGATACTGTGCACAGAGCCGTTAGCTGGTTTGGGGGCAGCAGCAGGCTGACCTTTCCTTCCCAGAGCCTCAGCATGTGGTATTGCAACACAGAGGTGGAAAGGGGAGGGAGGAATATGTTTGTTTCAGATCTGCCCCCCCCAGATATGCACAGATCCTCCTAACAGACCGATCCAGCCATGTAACTATCTGATTTTGAGGGCTTGTTCCGTTCAAGGCTGAATTTGTAAAGAAGCTGAGCG
Source organism: Athene cunicularia (assembly GCF_003259725.1). Classification (NCBI taxonomy): domain Eukaryota; kingdom Metazoa; phylum Chordata; class Aves; order Strigiformes; family Strigidae; genus Athene; species Athene cunicularia. The sequence continues at coordinate 104,105,410 of NW_020799095.1, read as the reverse complement.
CTGAGCACTGCTGATAATTTGCAGCAAAGACAGAAAGAAAGGAACCCAGTAGTAGCGATTACCCAGCTTGCAGGAATATGCTGAACCAGCTTTGCACTTAATTTTGCCTCCTCTTGAACAGGGGTGAGGCAAATACCTCAGTGGGGTGAGGCACGCTAATATGAGGAAAATGAAGAAGGCACAGTTTTCCAAAGGATGAACTCACACACTTTGAAGCCTGAGGATGCCATCTCACATTTTTCCCATCTTTCCTAGCTTTAAGAGTCCTGCAATTGCCTGGGTGCTGTGAGAAAGCTGCACTGGTCAAGCGAACCCATTGTGATGCTTCAGTATGGCTGGGCTAGCTATATCTGCACTTTTTAAAATGAAAATTTAATAAGAGTCCATATGGTTATAATTAAAGAAAAAATCCATTTACATTTTAAAATGCACACGTTTTATTGAAAACAGCTTACATAAACACATCTGGAACACAGCTTTAGATAAAAAGCATATGCATGGTCTGATTCTGTTATTGCTTATGCTGGAGTAAGTAAAAAATGACTCCATCAAAGTCAGTTCACAGGTGTAAGGCCAATGGGAGATCAGAATCTGACCTAGGGCCTTTCATTTCAACAAACGGAATATTGCCGAGTTTCACTTCAATCTTGCAACTTGTAAGAGAGGGCAACCAAAAGTTTATAGCACATATGAAGAATTACTCTATTACGAATAACTGAAGTTTATAGAAAAATTGTTTCCAATGGTTAGATCTACAGTTCCAGTGTTCACAAAAGCAGAAGGAAAAGCAGGCACTGACCACTCAGCTCAGGTTTTTATTGAGAAGTCTGTACTCTAGGCAATGTCCAGATTTCTTCCAGGCTCTGCTACATACAAGTAGTCCATCTTCCACTCTGTCTTGCAGAGTCAAAAAGAAACTGCAAATAATTGTATCATATTTAATCAAGTGGACTCTCCACGTACGTTGCGATCTCTGGTGTCTATTTTGCCAGACATTTTTCTATGGCCTTGCCTTCTATTTCAGGGATTTGGTCCATGCACAGATAAATGATATGTAGAGCTAAACCGCATTAAGTTCTCTATATAGATTAAGAACTGGTAGAGAGGGCCTGAGTACTTGCAACGTGTCCTGAAACACACAGGCAATACAATCTTTCAGCTCTGCACAGAACACCTCAGCAGTGACACACAAACCAGACGGATGGGTTCACTGATATGGAATAGCAGGTATCTTGGGGTTAAATATATTCCCTTTTTTGCAGAATTCAAAAAAAGTCAACCAAAACATTATGGCAGGATGTTAAATGTGCAGTGTGTGGCATTATGGGACACAAAGCACATTCAAGACAAACACAGTCCTCCTTATTTTTGTCAAGTATATGTTCTGCATCCAACAGGGCAGTAAATTAAAAACACTTCACTGAGGTAATGGTGGATAATTTTTTCTGCTTTTACACACTGTTTTTAGCTTCCAGACATGGGAGGAATGGCTTGTCCTTTGCAGCAAACGTTACCTCTTTTCCAGTGGGATTTGCCTCTCTACTGACCAGCAAAAACTCAGAATCTGTAAAATACCAGATTTATAATTTCATAAATAAATAAAAATTAAAACCTTGGCATTCTGAGTGGGCTATGTGCGCTTGTGTGCACGTGTGTCTACGTTACTGTGCTGAGACAGGCTCAGTCTGTGTCATGTTGTGACCAACAGGATGAACATGTGTACTTGCACACTTCATTTAATCCACTGCTTTAATGCTATAATTTCTGCGATAGAATGTGGCAACCAGCTAGCAGCCAACCGCTATATTATGAACTCTGAAGAAAAACACTGTATCTCATATTAAAAGCTCAGGGTGAATTTTAGGGTGGAAAGGATTAGTTACTCAGACTAGAATTTGGTCCTGAGACAAAAGCTACCACCTTCACCTTTTGAAGCATGCCATGGGATCCTTAATGACCACAGATGGTCGAGACCTCAGTTTTATGTCTCATCCTAGAGAGACAGAACAGCCTTTATAGATCTAGATGCAACTAACTGCTGGCAAAAGCAGAAACTTTTACATTTAATGAAGCTGAGGATGTAAGAGCAAATAGCAACTATTGAACTTGTTATGGACAAACCCAGAGTCTGATTAAGTCCATGGAGCATTCACTCAAAAAAAGCAGCCCACTGTGGCTTACATGTCAACTCTTCTTCACTGTTAAAGAAATCACTAAGTTCTCTGTGGACACAAAAAAAGGTGTCTGCTCTGCATACCAGGACCAAAGACTGTGCTTCCAGTGAAGCCTGTAAGCTGCGCTGGGAATGAACTCTTGTGGGACTGAATATCTCAGCCGGATGCTCACCTCAGACAAATATAGCTCAAAACAAGATGCTTGGCCTTTGCAATGCAATCACCTTGATATTATCACTAACACAGCATAGCCCGCTCTAGGAGCCTTCCAGGATGGGAGGAGTAGCCTAGAGGCTCCAAAGTGACAGACAATTTTTGAGAGGCCTTTTGCCAAAGGAGACACATGTCTTTCCCCTGGGATTTGTGAATTATCTTTCATGCTACAACAATAAGGTGTGTTATTTTAAACAGCTTCAGAGGGCAGGGCTTTACAGCAAGTCTGACAATGCACACAAATAATCCAGGGGAAGAAATAAGGCTGTATTCTTTAGGCTCATTTCCCCTAAAAAAAAATAACATTAGCACCCCACTCTGGGATTTTTGGGGATGTAATTCAGGGGGTGGGGTTGGTATAATTTAGGGGCGTTTCCTCTGAACTGGGTCTGGGTGTGTTGAATTCAGACCCCCTAAGCTTGTGCAGTTTGCAGGCCACTCTACAGCTCTGTGATGTTTTCGTGCTTTGCAGTCATTTTCTGCTGCTCTGCTGCCAAGCTTCGCAATTAACTGGAATGTACAAACATTTCTCCTGGGTTTGACGGGAGCAGAGACCTGTCTGTATGCTGAAGGTCATGTGAGAAGTTTCGGCAGGGTGCACTGTCTGAAGCGACAGCCTCCTGACATCCCGCTGCAACCCAGTGTGCTCATTCTAGATGTTTTTTGACCATAGTTTGGCTGCTCTCGGTGTTTATTTTGGAGCTGGAAACTATACCCAAAAGGAGAGCGGTGTTTTTACTGCCCAGCGGGAGGCTGAGCCTGTGAATCGGATCTGATCTGACTCACCACTGTAAGAGAGAAAACAAGAACATCCTGAGGCTCGATCCAAGTGTGGAGTCCTTACCTAAACCCCCAGCCCCAGGGAACTCCAAAAGCTGGGGTTTGGCAGTCCTTGAGTCTCTGAAGAGTTATCCAGAGACTTCTTCCCATGCAGTCAGAGTTTGAGTGAGGAGGCTTCCTATAGCAATAGGGAAAGATAAGAATTACTTGGATTTTGCATAATTACTTATAGTTTGACGTAGGGGGTTTTTTGTAAGTAGAGTGTTCGCCTTCTGGTTTATTGTATTTGAAGTACAGTTCTTGTTTATAATCCTTTTTAATTTTCCTTACGCATGAAAGCATACGTTGCAAGATGTATGGTGTATGCCGACTGATTTTACAGCTCATTTAAAAGGTAAGATACTAGGAATTATTCATATCTAAGTTATACCTACGTAAGGGCCAATAACTCCACCGGAAGACTTCGATACTAACTCATAGCAAAGGAACTACTCGGGGCAGGGTTGTGCAACTTGGCTCTCAGGCCCTCATGCCAGGAACTAAGTTTGAAAATCTCAGCCTTAACTTCTGTGCATGTCTGCCCTTTCTGCCAATGGCCTAAAAATAATTTCTCCATCTTTGTTAAAGCAGTTTCACATCTGCATATGAAAGTCACTATAAAATGTTAAGTACATTGTTACTTTTGAACACAGATAATGTTGACTTTGAAAGCAAAGCCTATTCTCTTTTCAACATTCAGAAAGATGATACTGAGAGGGAAATATAGGGCTTAACTGAAGGTAACATGAAAGCTGTGAAGGGGGCTCCAAGGGATGTGCTATGCTTTCCCCTCGGTTATGGACAAAGGTGAATGAAGGGAGCAGTGAGATTAGTGGGAAGTCATATTTTAATGCTGGAGACATAAGATAAAGACTCGTCTGAAAACAAAGTCTCTAGTCAGCAGAATGAAAAAAAATGCCAAATTCCTTAAAAAGATGAGTCCTCAATCAAAAAAAAAAAAAAAAAAATAAAAAAATCAAGCCTCTGTTTTTATTGCAGTATTTAGTCTTCTGCTCTTCTGAATGTGGAAGCTCAGAAGTTACATGTCAGCAGACAAGCTCTTCACCTATAATTAAAAGGGTAGGTTGGTTTCAAGATGTGATATGACAGACGTGTGTAATATTGTGTAATATTGCAGAGGGGCTATTTTATCTTTCTAAAAGCCATACTGTATAGTACTGAACTAGTTTTGCTAGTCCCTCTGATGGATACAAAGTGCAAAGTGGTATCCATATGGCCCTATGGAAGTATAACATCACATTCTTCTAGCTTATACAAGTTTAATGGCACTGAATTAGCATGGGCTGCCCTTTGGTGCTAATTCTTTCTGCACTCAGGGGGTTAAAGGAGCTTCATACTATCCAGATGTTCAGTGGCTCCTGCAAATGAAAGATTAGCAATTTTTGCAACTGCTGCTCTTTCTTCTGCTCCCTTTTTAAAGCTGATATTTTCCTTAAGAACTTGCTTAGTATCTGAGTCAGAGGAATCTCTTCCCTGAGGTAAATCAATCAATAGGCTGCACAAGAAAAGGAACAAAATGTAGAGGAGGCAGGCCTGAGTTGTATTAATTTGTTTACAGGAATTGCCTTCCAGGGACCAATATATTCATCCTAAGGTTTCATTTTCCTCTGTGAAATAGGAATCAAACACAGCATTATTTCAGGGTATAAAAATAATAATAATAAAAAGGAGCCCAACTTTCTTTAAAAAAACCCCATCTTTTTTAGTGCTAGTGAATAAGTGTCCCTTTTTTCAGATTAGTCTACAGGTAAGTGATGCAGGTACCAGAAATACAGCTATCTTAACTCCCACCTGCCACCAACAAGGCTTCCTGGAGAGAAATATGAAAAGTAGCCAAAATTAATTCCAATAAATGAATGCCAGCTTAATATCTACTAAGTCTGTCTTTTGTACACATAGGTTTACTTGGGTTCCTGCTGCTGCAAGAGCTGTTCAAGCATGGAATAAGTAGAGTTCCAATGAGACAAAACCTTCTGCCTCAGCTGGCATTTAACAACCTGTTTTCTTGCTGCAGCTCAGCCAGAATTTTTCTAACCTTAACAGAAATGCTAGGTTTCACATCTTGCTCTAATATGTACTTTTCCAGTACTCCAGTTATTGTACGGGAAGCAATGAATTGTCTGAAACAGAAAGTAGTGTTGGATGCACGTTACTAGCACCATGACTGCGCTTCATGAAACTTCACTAATGAAGACATGCACCAGGCTGCTCTTGCCATTCTTCCTCTGCCTTTCATGGAGCCCAGCTGTCCTGTGCCTGGGAACAAGCTCCTTCTTGTGTGGCTCTACCAGTGTCCACAGGAAAACTAGGTGAAGATACTAGAACCTCGTTTTAGTAAAGCCAGTTTGAGGGACATGCTGATAGTTATTTGAAGAAAGTACTGGCTTAAACCTATGACTACTTGAATGAACTGCTTATGAGATTTAATGGGCACTGATATGTTTGTTTGACATTTATTTTCATGGCCCTGAGGGCACTGCTGGTCTGACTGTCCATGCTCATCTTCCCTGGGGCTCCCCTGCCAGTTGCTCCAAAACAGTGAGGGTCCTAGACCTCGTAATCCCTTTGTATACAAAGGGGCACAGAATAGTTTGGAAGCACTGAATGGGATAAAAAAGAGGCACTTTGAGGAAAAGGGTTCTTCCGCAGCAGAGGACTCAGTTATGGACTTCTAAGGATTTCAGCAGGGCCCATCAGAGATGCACCTTTGCAGCCTAAGGCACACAGTCAGGTTGTAAATGGTTCAGGTCTAGCATGGGCCACATGTAGCACACGTGGACCAATATGTCACACATGCATTTACTCGGTATAGCTCTGGAAGGGGAAGCTGTTGCCAGGAAGGCAATTGTATGCTGGGGACTCAAGGCCATCATGAAAAAAAGCTGCAGAAGGCGGCAAATAGGTGAAATGCCAGTGTTTTTGCAGAAAATCTCCAAACTGTTTCAGACCCCATGAAATATGAGATTTTTCTCCTTTGCCTATGTGTTTACAGAGGCAGTAACCACCCATTCTTTTTCACAACAGAATAAAGGGTCTTGAAATCTGGGAATGAAGGAAAAGAGAGGGAGAGAAAGAAAAGGGGGGAAAAAAAATCAAAACTGGAAAACAAGGATCTTCCACCAATTTCACCAATGTAAGAATCTCAAGGTCTCAAGGGATGGAAGAGCTGATTCTCTAGGCCTTCTCCTTAACTCTCATCCCCACCTAAACATCTTTGGTGTGTTAGTGGCCAGCTATGCTTACATATATTTTGAAGAGACCCATAGGATTTTGTTGTGATTGATCTGTTTAGAAACAATTTTTATCACAGGTCAGATTTATAATCAGGCTTGGTCCAGTTGCATACATTTGTCCCTGTAAGCACATGTTTGATTTTAAGTCTGGGAAGTACTACATCCCCAAACAAACAAAAGCCAAATCTCAGCAAGGGGAGGGATAAACCTTAGCATATTACTTTCTTCTAGTGTGAGAGATCCTGAAAGCTTCTTTTGTAAACCTTGGTCTTTGGGAAGGTGGAGGGAGCTCCAGTGGCTGGTTAAGAGACTCCCATCTCTTACCATTCCAGCAGAAGCAGCAGTGTATGGATGTATCAGGAAAGAGTTACAGCAAAGGGGGCAAGGAGCAACGGAGAAAGTTAATGATCAGATCGAAGAATCCGACTCCTGAAAACTAATAGCATTACCTCTGTGTTAGTATGGCCTACAAACTCAATCAGAGCATAGCAAGTGGGAGAGTACGGTACCTGGCACCACAACCTAATTCGGGAATTGTGCGCCACAATGATGAGAAGCAGGTATTTGGAAGGCACTGAATCAGCAGTGATGACAAACCCGCCACAGAGATTTTGCTGATCTATCAAACAAAGCTTCTGTTGCCCAAGCAGCTAGCTCAAATCCAAGGCTCTGTGGGTTGTCCCCATTAGGGTGAGAAAATAATGATGATCTACTATTTTGGATATAGTTCCTTTTATTTTACAGAAATGCATGAAGCCTTGCTTCCCAAAGCATGGGCAGAGAACCAGACAAAAGGAGCCTGTTTCACTTTTTACGGCTCCTGGCTTCTTTTAGTCAGCATTCAGTCCCCAAGCTCTCTCTCCAGGTAGCTGTTTTGTTTCAGGGCCACATTAGTAGTGCTCTTGCATCTGTCTTGTTTTACCTCACTGACTCTTCCCTCAGTTGCTCTGGTCTTTCTGCTGTTTCTCAGAGACACTGAATTACAGTCCAGTGTATCAGCCCACAGTTTGCTGTGCCAGTCACCAGGGACATTGACTGGTTTGTAACTAATGTGTCTTTTTGCAAATTTTGCTTAATTTTTTGTTTTGGGGGAATGGTCCTTCTCTATCAGATCCCCAATATCACAAAAGGACACTTGTGGCTTTCTACACCTATCTGAAACGAAGGTAGACGACTAGTCCCATCAATTGAAATTCAGTCCATCTTGTGAGAATAGTCTAAAACTCTACACATTCACTAAATCATTTGTTTCTGCCAGCTGTCCAGTGAGACAGGTCTCTCACCCCAGTACGAAACATGTACTTGAACCTCAAGCCAGTGCCAAGGGATGACTTTATATCCATCACTATCTTGTAGGCTCCAAATGCAAATCAAATATCTGCAAGAGAAAATGTGCTCTCTGAAAGACCAAATACAGCGTGAGCTCTATCCCATATAACAAGCCTGTGCAATTCAGGAAATATCCTGGGACAATCAAATTCTACAGAGAAGCCGTGGTCATGAGAAAACATCTAACTTCATCTCTTCCACACTCCTCCTTTTCTCTGTAAACAGGAAATAATTTTCTCTCTCTGACACTCTTTTTATATTTCCCTTCTGCCACTCAGGTCAGCCACATCACACTATGCTCCTGGTGCCTAGCTGGCTTCCAGAAGCCTGGCTGGCCTTGCATCACACTGTCCAAGACATCAAACAACACTGGTGGACATCTCAGGGCAGGAACAGCATCTCTGTCACATCACAGGCATTACCATAATTTAGGCAATAAAAATGAAAGTACCAGTAAGAAAAGTCACCTTGGCTGTCCAGCTTCTTTTCTCCTTGAACTCCAGTGGCTCCTTGGCTTTTGAAATAATGTAGCACAGAAAGCTGGTCTCCCAGGCACTGAGTTTCTTCTGCTGGGCTCTAGCCAGCTGCTCTCTTTGCCTGTTTTCTCTTTTCATTGACAATTTATTGGCTGCCCTACACCTATTTTTTTTTTTCCTCTTAAATTTTCTCTTTTCTGGGCAAGCCTTATACTTGACTCACCTGGCAGTATATTTCCTCTGTACTTGAGCAAGAACATGTCAAACGCAGGGAAAAAAAAAGAGCTGTCCCTCACTGAACCTGCCACTGTGCCACGGCCATGCCTGTTACCATCAAAATACAGTGTGCCTGGGAAATGAAACTGCTCTCCCATTTCAGTGCTACCTCCTGCTTGTACCTTTGTACTTGGTTTATCTGGATCATCTCAGGAGGCTCTGGAGGATGGTCTCAAACATTCCTGCCTCCCACCTCGCCGAAGGCATCTCCCTGCACTAGGGTCCGAGCTCAGTTTCCCTATTCCCCATCTCAGTTGCTATGCCCAGGAACTCCCATGGGTATTCATTTCTATGCGCAGCTTCAGAAAGCATGTTTAAAATCACTTTACATTTAAATTAGCTAAGGGTCGTAATGTTTGGATTATGACTAAAGAGCAAGTGTGTCGTAACTCTTTCCTCTCCTTTGAAATTTCACATTTAGATTAACGAAGGATGGATTTTTTTTTTTTTCCCTCTCTGGCTCTGCCTTCATCCTTTTCCCCAGCAGGTCCTCATGTCTAGCACCAGTAGGAATAAACAGCCTGTCCGTGCTTGGGACTAATCAGAACTGGCCACAGGATGTCACTATTACTCCACAAACATAGGGAGAGTGAGGTGTTTGTTTATAGAAGGGCAGGGTCTGAGCTTTAATTGTCTGCAACTCATATTTTGTCAGCGTGCTCAGCTCTGGTGGTGTACTTCAGGAGACTCGTCCAGGTGCTTCTCAACAGAGCCACAATCCCATGTAGAATTTGGCGATGAGCGTTAAGATGCAACTTGTGTGTGCACTAGCGCCTGCACAGACTAGCTCCAATTTGCCCTAAGTTTACACAGCCCTTGGATTTCGCCTTGGATATGGGATTCAAATGACTGAAGTCAGCCAAGGATGGCTTTGTTTCAAGCCAAAATCACATTAAGCCTCTGAGTATCAAATGGTTCCCTGTAAAACCTTAAATCAGCCCAAGTCCCTTCCAACTTAGTCTAGGCTCATAAAACCTATGGTAAAATTCAGTTTCAAGTTCATAACAAAACCCAAAGGCAGGTTTCAGGTTCACTTTTGGATTTTGTTCTGAATGTTTGCCTAGCTCTGCTCAATGCAAGGTCACACAGACATGATGGGGAAAAGGCTTTTAAAAATGTTTCCATTCTTCAAAACAGAGATAAGCACATGACTGTGAGGTGGTGCAACTGTGGGGTGAAAATTCAGTGCAGCAGCAGATAGAAATGTCCATTCAGAAATAAATCTTCATAAGTGCAGACAGAAACCAGGCTAAAAAGGATCAGAAGAGAACTTCCCTGTCCTAGAAAGCTATCAACATGTCAGTATAAGGACTCTTGCTCTCCTCTCACTCTTGCCTCTTCAGCATCTTGTCCTTTCCTCTTTGTTTTCCAAGATGTACAAGCTGTTGTGCCTCAACTCTGATGTCTTGGGGCATCTCCAGCTCTCTTCCATGCCAGTAAATTTTACTATTCACATCTTGTTCACAAAACATCTCGATTCACAAAGATGTGTCCTCTCATTATATATTATCCTTGATTTGCTATATTCTGAGAACCTATTCCATGTTTACACCTCACTATATTGAATTCAAAGAGTTTGTGGTTATTGGTACCAACTTTTTTTTTTTTTTCTGGAAAAGAATTGTAAGGATTCAGATATTATTGGCAACTCAGAAAGAAAAACCCACACATGTAGAAAAACTATTATGTTCTTAATTTGTGCTCTTTTTTTGCAAAACTTGGGTGATGAACTGAGGCTTCTCTTACAGAGCCTTTTTAGTAGCACTAGGCATAATTTTTACCCTTTGGATAATAAGGTAGCTAAAACACCAGAGGTAATCATATCCTGTTCCTCTATAAAACAGGAATATTTTTCTCAGCATTGGTTCAGGAATGCCTATTCTACAGTGCTGGTGCTGTGATGGGTAACAGGCAGAAGGTGACTCATGCAGAAAAGAGATTTCCACAGAAGAACAGTTCAGGCAGACCTATCTAAAAATATCTGATCTGGACAGACTCTATGAAAGTTAGGAGCATTATTTTGGGAACCGAACTTCACTGGTATGACCTTGGTGGGCCAAAACCAGCTGGACAAAGGCTATTAGAAAACGCTAGAAGAGGATTTCTTTGGTTTCTGAGGAGCAGAAATATAAAAATTTGTGAAAGTGAAGAGTTTCTACCTTATCAGAGGTGGAGAGTTTCCACAACTCTTATTTTGTGTCTTTTTCTGTAGTCTCGGTGCCCTGTCACGAAGTCCCACGGGCTTTAACAGTAAACCTCAGGCCTTGGAATATGCTATATCTCATTGTTTAACTTGAAGGACTCTTGATTTGGACTTTGCCTGTTCACCTAATGGTTTTTGTCTGGTCACCTGCCACCAAGAGAGTGAAGGAAAAATATCATGCAGCTGAAAGACTTCCCTTCCAATTCCAGCTTCCAGCCAGAAACCAATGGACCAGAGAGGAGGCTGCTACCTCTAGGGAGGAACTGCTGCTCCATCTTGGCAGAATGACAACTGTCCACCTGAATTTGACTGTGAGCAAGCTTCCTTTTCAACCTTCTTCCTTTGTGTTTCTTTGTACATCTGCTTAGGTACAGACATTGAGCTATCGGAACAGCTACAGCTACAGAAGGTTGAGAAACTTTGAGCCAAACTGCTCCAAAGCTACACAGGTAATGAGTTAAAGAAAGCTCTGCTGTTGGCACATTTAACAAGGTAGATATGAACCTTGTATTTTTCATGTTATTATGGTTACCATTAGTCTAGGAAAGAATTTGTAACATAGAGCTGGCTGCCTGGGCTAGTTTCAGTTACACTGAAACAGCAGAAGTGGCATAGCTTGCCCAAAATTCTGCATGAAAAAATAGCTGGTAAATACCTATGCTGAACTATGTGCTCCCATGGCTGTATTGCTGATGCTACTGGATACAGCTAGCTCAAAGCTAGCTGGAATATATCTCATGATCTGGCTTGTCATGTCCTCAGCCTACTTCTTCTTTGCCTCAGAGAGGCAGCCATCTACTACAGGTCCATAGAAATAGCAGTTTCTGCCCACTCCACCCCCCACACCAGCTCAGTGCTGAGAGAAAGATAGCCTTCAGCCACCCCAACATACCATGTGCTCATCCCACAGCATACACCCTTGACTCCCTGTGGAGATATGGAAGGTCAGGGTAGGTCAGCAGGCAGCACAGAGAGGTTTGGCACACAGGCCAGCTCATATTTCTATTGTTTAAGAAACTGATTAGACATATCTGTGGTTCAGTTAATAAGGTAGATCTATGTCATGTCTCATTGTCATTAGACAATGACAATTCTGAGGCCAGTATCACATGGAGTTACATCATCTGATCAGAACAAAGCATCATCAGTGTTATTCACAAGCCTGATAGACCAGGCTGCTCTATTTTTGTGTTTCTCTCTCATACTCTTATGCAAGTACTTTCTGTGATAGGAATCTTCATCTAAAGAACCTGGTCCCCAGCTCTTCATCCGTAAGTTTTGCATTTAATACCATGTCCTTTACAGCTGAGCTGCAGTTCTCAGAACAACAAAGACGTGTAGATGCATCCAGCAACAACATACCCTTTCTGTCTGTCCAGTCGCAGTGATGATTCCACCAATTTAAATTAGACTTGGGAGTCATAGTTTGCATGATTTACACTTGTTATTCTTACATCACACGAAGAACATAGTGTACATAGAGGTAAGTCAGTATATTAAGATGCTTTTGAGGCCTTAATCCTCCAGAGGCAAGCATGGCAGTTCAGGTTAGAAATCACTGCACTGAAGCCATTTGGGTATAGCAGAGATATAAGCAAAATTGGACTGTACTCCTTCCTTAGCAATTGTTGAATTTTAACTACTACACTGGGTATTTTATGTTGTGCCTTTAGACATGTGCCATGATATTTAGAGTTATATTTCTTATTTTCTCTATTTTGTCTATCTTAGACCTCTTTCTGTGCTTTACACCTTAAAATTGCCTTACTGATACTTATGTATGGCTTGTATCCTGATACTAGAGATAAATGAGGAATAAGGACACCTGTCAAATATGGTATTATCTGCCTCATCTCTTTCAGCTTTGGGACTAGCAGAGCTGCTTTGAGCTATCAGAAGAAAGCACAACAAGATTTTTTTAAAATCAGTCTGAATGCATACATGATCAGAATGGTTTCAGGGGGCACTTCAGCATGAAAGAGTTGAATTGATTTTCTTTGGTTTAGCCGTTCAAGTTACAAACAGGTTAAATCCAAATGTAATAATTTTACAAGGTATCCACTAGATGGTAGCCTATCCTTATCCTTTCCATTTACCAATTACATCAAGACATTCTATAGGATGACCAATGATCCACCTCAAGAAATCTCATTGTGTATATTTCTACTATCAAGGACATACTTGTCCAATGGATCCTAGCACATGAGCAAGGAAATGCAACTCAAAATTCCTCGTCAGAAACGCCTTTGCCCACTGTCCCAGCTCAGATCTGGTGGAAATTTTAGTGATCCTTAGGAAGTATCCAAGCAGTATAACCTACATAATCATGGCATTTGCAGTTACATTCTTGTCGTTATTTCAAAATCAGAACAGTCATTCACATTGGTTAACACAGTGGTTTTTCTGCTTATGCTGGTATCTAGAATTATGATACTTCTCATTTAAAACAGCTCTTCTGGAACATGATTAGCCTTTTACTGAAGGTCAGATTCTGTACAGGAAAAGTTTTTCTGCATATCATTTTTGAAAGAGATAATCAATAGTCAGTCAATGTATAAGTTTTCCTCCAAGCCTTCCTGAAAAAGATCATGATAGGCATTAATTTTTGTGCTTCCTAAGCAAAATGCACTTCTTTGATCCATTTTTCCTAATACAAACAAGAAAAAAAGGAGAGAAAGGGAGAGATACATTATAAAGAAGTATCATCCCTCTTCACAATGGTATCTACATACAGACAAATACAATCACCGAGGACTTCAAAGGAGAATTGAGAACAATAAAGATTACAGTATTTTGTGCTGTGTATGGCATACACTGGTTGAAATCAAAGCATGCCATACAGCAACTTTTCTGCTGTGCGTGCCTCTAATCTCTGTCCTCACAGTGCTGCCAGGTAGGAGGTCGCAGAGAGCAGCGGGTTTTTGACAGACCTTTCACTTTAATGACATTATATCAACATGCCACAAAATGTTGCAACTACCTCTAATTAGCTGCACAAGCATTTTCTACTCATATATATACAAATATCTTCCCAGCAATTCCACTCCAAGCACCAGCCCCTGTGAGGGATTACAGATGTGTCTGAAGATCAAGGCTCTCCAAAGCAGTTGACAGGTCTCAGATACTGAGGTTGAAGGTATTCAGGTGAAAACTTGGGACAGAAGACATCTTGGAGAGCCAGCATGAGCCCTGACTTCTGTCCAATGCAGGGAGGTGACCATCAACCATTACTGTGTGGCACAGATTGCAGGCTATTCTTAGCTTTGAAAGCACACTGACTAGATAAAAGGATAGTTCTAGAGCTGTTGTGTCATAATTATCTCTCCTAAAACTTTAAAAATAAAAATTAACAGAAACGTAATTGGCAGGATTCCTATGTGCAGATCTGGAAGTACATTTACACCCTAAATTGTTTTTACTCAGCAACTGAAAATGCTTCCCTAGTTTCTGCATCTCATTTGTATGATACACGGCAGTTAATAGAACACTTAGGAGAGTTATTAAAAATGTTCATTCCATACTATCTTTGCCATTTTTATATTATACCAAGGGGAATGAAGCTCACTAATGCAATACTAAAGCCCTTCAGAGTTCTGACTACTGTACTTTTCTTGCTTGGTTCATGTACCATGAGTTCATATAATGTGGTCTGAATGAAAAGAGAGGAAATATAGTAAGGAATGTCTCCTCTGACTTAAACTTGTGCTTGGTCATTCAGTCAAGATCAAGTAGAAAGGAAGCTGGCCAGAAGTGCACAGCATGTCCTTCTATATTCATCTATAGGAAGGAAACCATGGTTAAATATTACAGATTAATGATAAGGTATTTGCGCATTACCTACCGTGGTGGGTTGACCTTGGCCGGCCCCCAGGTGCCCACACAGCTGCTCTCACACTCCTCCTCCTGAACAGGACAGGGAGAGAAAATAAAATTAACAGCTCTTGGGTTGAGAATAAGGACAGGGTGATTGCTCAATAATTACTGTCACAGGCAAAACAGACTCACCTTGGGGAAGATTAATTTATTGCCAGTTAACAACATAGTAGGATAGTGAGAAATAAAAAAAACAAAACTAAAACCACCTTCTTCCCAGGCTCAACTTCACTCCTCACTCTTCTACACCCTCCTCTCCTCTGAGCAGTGCAGGGGAATGGGAGTTGCAGTCAGTTCATAACTCTTCATCTCTGCCACTCCTTCCTCCTCACGCTCTTCCCATGCTTCAGCTTGAGGTCCCTCCCAGAAGATACAGTTCTTCATGAACTGCTCCCACGTGGGTCCTTTTCAGGGGGTACAGCCCTTCAGGAAAGGACTGGTCCAGTGTGGGTCTGCCATGGGCTGCAGTCCCTGCCAGAAAATGCGTTCCTGCATGGGCTACTCTGTGCAGACCACAGCTCCTGACAGGCCTGTGCTCCAGCTTGGGCTTTCCATGGGCTGCAGCCTTCTTCAGAGCATGTCTGCCTGCTCCAGCGTGGGGTCCTCCACAGGCTGCCTGGGACATCCTGCTTCATCATGGTCTACTCCACAGGCTGCAGGGGAATCTCTGCTCCTGCACATGGAGCACCTCCTCCCCCTTCTCTCTCATAAACCTTGGTGTTTGCAGGGCCACTTCTCTCACTTTTTTTTCATTCCTTACCCTCACAGCTATTGCACAACACTTTTCACCCTTGCATGGCTGATGGGCTCAGCTTTGGGCTCCAGCAGGTCTATCTTGGAGCCAGCTAGAACTGGCTCTGTCCAACACAGAGGCAGCTCCTGGTCTCTTCTTATGGAAGCCAACCCTGCAACAACCCTGAACCCAAAACCTTGCCACATCAGCCCAATACGTTTACCTTTTCATCACACCAAATAAAACCCCATCTAAAGGATCACTAGTTGTTCTCCTTCTCCTCTTCCTCTGATGCACAGACATTACAGGCCTTATTTCTACTCCTGGGTAATTCACAGTCTGAAGGACTGTCTCCTTCATTTCCTAGATCCCCTGCCAGGGATATCAAAATCCCAGAAGAGAACAAAATGGAGAAATGCAGCCAATTGCAAAATGTGCTCATCAGTTGTTAAATTTTAAGTGCTAATATCTGACAGAAGAAAATGGAGGACTGTGTAGTGTGATCTCGGGCATTTTGTACTGGCACATGAAGAATGCAGCTATGATGATGTTTAAGGAGAAGTCCCCAAGCAGCACTGTTGATCATTTAATGAAAAGTTCTGCTCAGAATTTAATTGCCTTTAAAAGAAAAATAGTTGAACACTATCCTGATTTTTTAAAGAGAGGAAAAGAAAGGAAATATTACACAGTCCCACGATAAGCATCAATCATGCTCATGATGCAGCTACAGCATTCTGTACACCCAGTTTTTGAAAAGATATGGCAGAGCAGGAAACAAGATGAATAGGAGCCTGATGTGGTTTCTGTATGAAAGGAACCAAAGACAATGGGACAGTTTAGCACAGAGAGGAGATGAATAGTAACAGGCAAACTGCTGTACTTAGAGTAGTCCGTTATAGAGAAGGAAAATGAGATTCTCATAGTTATTATAGAGTACATTGAATTATTCTGAAAGGCTGGTAAAAGGAAATATCTTCTTCATACCCTGTAATTAGCCTTGTTGTATCAAGATAATATCAATGTAAATCTCTAGTATGATCCAAAAGAGGATGCTTCAGAAAGTCCAGCTCCTGATCTGAATCTGAACCATAAAAGTAGAATGAACTTAAATGTGTCTCTTAAAAAGTATTAAGACTCATCATAGAGAGAATATATGTTGCAGAAGCAAGCGTACACAAATGACATCTGTATTTCATGTTTATTTGCTTCTCTGGACTATACATGAAGACCATAGTTCCCATTTAACTTGACATCACTTATCAGTGAAGTCTGAAAAGAGAATGACATATCAAAGGAAACCTTTGCCCTTGGCAGTAGCAGCTGTAAATGGTTAAGGACATATTTGCCTAAGGAGGTCCTTAGGAGTAGAAGCTGTTCTTTAAATTTGCATCTTATTTCATCCAAAATAACGTAGAAGGGTCAACAAGGCCTAAATCCCAGTGCTTATGCAAAGCCTTATAAGTAGCAGGCAGCATCATGCAGTGCAGCATGAACAGCTGCACCCTTGTGCTCATTACATGCTATTGATCACACCATTAGAAACTCCCCAGAAGAGCTCACATCAACAAAAATTTCTACCTTGTTAAAAGAGAAGGCCAGTCCCTCTTTCTCAGGTGATCTTTCACCCCAGTGTTGGTATGCCAGCAGGACTGCACAGAATGTCCTCCTACCAGAGTAAATTTTAAAAGATGGTGTGCAATCAATAACGGTTTGGATTAGTGATGGCTACAGTGGGGCAAAAGCAACACCCCACCACCATTGCAAGCAAATCCCAGCTGAGATCTGTGAGGCATTCAAAGTGGACCAGGATGTTTTATTGGTAAGGCAGGTCAATGAGTGTATAATTGATTTTCATTAGCACTTTGTTAAACTCTTCACATGCAGCCAGCTGTTAGCTCCATTGCCAGCAGGTGAGTTTCATTTAAAAAATTATGTACAAAATACTTGCCTGCAACATGAAAACTTGAAAGTAAATGATTTCTAAGATGGTCCTTAGATGTAGAAACTTTCACCGGTTGTTCATTAGTATGAAGGGTAAACATTCCAACATCACAGGCAGCTGGATTTTTAAGGTAGCTTTTGATCCTGGGGGGGCTAATGATCATTAAATAATGACATATAAACCCAAACCACATTGTGCTGGATAATCTTTCTGAGACCAGACAGTTATATCCACATAACACAGTGATGTGACTATTGATTACATTACAGGCTAAGCCATGGCTATTTAATTAATTTCTGTTGAGGTCTACTGGGTAATTTGCTGAGGAGTGCTCTGCAGGAAGCACTGTCGCAGCTGCTATGTGTTGACTTCAGAGCTGGTAACTCTGATAGTGACCAGCAGCTGTTCCCCAGGAGAGGGGGAGGATGCTAGGAAAGATGGAATCTCTGCAGGACAGTGAGACATCTCATGTCTTGGTGCAGTCCAGGTGAGATTTACTCATGGGTCAATGCAAGTTGAAAGTCTGCTGTTAAGGTACTGGTGTCAGCACTCATTTCTTCTGCCTTAAGTGGTCTCTTTTGCCCTCAAGGTCCCTGCTTGTGTTTTTCTCCCTAGTTTTGACCGTCTCACATGTTTTCCTCGCTTTCTGTTCCCACCGTGCTGTGGAAGTGCTATTCCATACAGCACCTTGTTATATACTTTCCCGTATTACAACTGAGGAGGTGATCCCTAAAGTGAAGGTCCCTAAGCATGTGCAAGTACTGTGGCCCTATTGATTACAGCAATATTTATAAACTAATTCCATTAAAAAATCCATGTAAGGTATTAGACCTGTGGCTATCAGTGCCAAAACCCCACATTTAGGTCACTGAGTCATCACCCCTCAGCTCCTGTCTCAAACCCTTTAGGAGCTTTCTACATAGAAATGTCTACATCTTCAGTTTTAATTTCATTTAGACCCTTGAAGGGCTGCCCTCAAGCACTTTATTCTTGACAGAGCTGAGCAGGTTGGCACCAATTTAATGCATCAGCCTGTCTGTTGCTTATGGAGCAGACATTTCTGCACATCTCTCCTCTTTGCATGACTCAACACAAAAAGTGCTCCAAGAGTGAGCCAGCAAGCTGGACACTAAAGGCCACTGAAAAGAGCAGTGTGGGTGGTGAGGGCACTGATCCCTTAGCTGTCAGGGGGAGACAGAGGAGTAATCTCTTCCTCTGCCAGAGAAAACTTGGAAGCAGCCTTGAGACAACTAGGTGATGGCAGAGGGAAGGGAGAGAGGAGCACTCATTACCTCCTGAGTAAGTGGTCCCACTTAGTGTGGAGTAATTATGTATGAAACAGGTCTCAGAGACAGAGGAAATCCTAATCTTAAGGAGTATCCCTCAAAGACACATGGCCCTAAATGCAGGTCTTTTTTTTCCAGCAAATACCTCACTAGTTGAGTTTATGGCAAAGGTGCATCCCATGCAAAAGGGAATGTCCACAGCAGGATGGAGAGGGAGCATATGTGCACTCCCTGATGCACTGGGCACGGCACTCAGTCGTAAAAGTCACCATTCAGATCATCTCAGGCAGGCATGGAAATGGTAGAGAGATCACCCTGCAGGGACCTGAGCAGGACAGCATCTGTGCTGCACAAGAGGGAGCAGATTCTCTGTGGGCTTCAGAGAGGCTCAAGTGCTCCATTGCAGGGGACATCTGAGGATCTGGTCTTGTAAGTGAGTGAAAAAATTCTCTGTAGGATGAAGTAGCATGCTTACATCCTGGAGCAGGCTGGCCACTGCCCTGACTTCTCTTGAACAGAGGCCAGCTCTCCAGGGCCACTGCGGACCCCACTCTGCCTCTGGTATGCTGAGACCCTGCGTTTGCTGCAAGGAAAGCATGGGTCACCAAACCTGGGGCTGCAGATGTAGGTCAGACCTAAGGACCAGGGGTGCTAAGGAAAAGCATGCTGTCAGAGCACGAGCCCTTCTGTGCTCTCCCATCAGGAGCTTGGCTGCTTTGGACATTCACTGGCAGACATTTGGATGCTTCAAAGAGCTATAATCACAAGTTCTGAAAATTTATATTTGGGATGAGAGCTGTGTGCCTGAGTCCTGAGGAGCTTCCCTTGCCTTGGGAACACAGCAAGTCTACAGTGGAGTTGAGGGTTTGTCCTGAGCCTCGAGCTGGAATGAATGAACCACTTTTCTTCCTTCTCAACTCACTGGAGACAAGTGAAAAATGAGTTTCAGACTTGGTGTTTAGTGCTCAGGCAGCCCCTGAGTTGTCATAGATTTAATTCAGGTACACCAATAGTCCACAGACTAAATTGCATCAAATATTTAGCACTATTGAGGAAAGGTAGCTAGCATTTTTTCACATTTTTACATATGAGAAAAATACAAAATTTCACTGAAAAAAAGAAATAATTTGGTAAAAAATTTCCCATTCTTTAGGGGCAAAAAAATGTGTTCATTCTCCTGTGTCAAATTTTTCTTCTTGTTTTTTAATGTAACCCAGTAATGGATTATGCAGGCTTCATCCCAGGCATACAATAATTACTCTGTGGATGAAGGATTTACAGTCAGGGCGTTTAATCGGAAACTTTTCACATAGACTCATTTTCAAATACATAAATAAATAATCTCAAAAGCAGCTAAACTCAGTATTAGTAGCTGAATTAAACTTGCATATTTCTGAAGTTCACAGTTCCATTGCCTGAAGAAAGAGCAAGAGAGTGTGAGAAATTATAAAGTGGCAGAGAAATACTGAATTGGTTGAAAAAGCTGCCTTTCCCCTTTTGGTACTAGTGCTTGCTGTGACAGCACCCAGCAGACCTTGGCTTTGGTACTAGAATGGCATTAAAATGTAATTGCTCCAGAGATGACCAGCCTGATACATGGACCTATGTTCTGGGTTTTTTTTTTCCCTGGACATGAAAAAAAAGAGAAACCCTTAACTGAAGCAAGCTGAAATGAAGAGGCCACAGTCCATGGTCCAGGACAGCTTGGAAGAATGAGGTTAAAATCCAGGTTATGTGAGATCCATTTTGCCCCCTTTTCTACCCACCTATCATTACCTACACAATAACAAGTTAAATCCTCATGGGGATAACCAACGCATAGATTTTTTCTGGCAGATGAAGTGAAACTTTATTGATTTGACAACATCTCAGATAAATCACATACATATCTAGGATGCAAGATTTCCCTGACAAAAACCACAGTTTGAAGGGAACTCAGACAACTCCATCAATAGCAACTGGTACAGTTGAATATCCAGAGGGAATGTATAAAGCAGTAAAACGCTTTTCGGGGGGGTCAGACAATTGACTGTAAGAAACGTGATAAATGCAGATTTCTAAATGCCTCTAAATTTGATTGTACATGAAAGTCATCTGAAACAGTGAATCAGACCAGTTTTGAAATTTTTAAATTTTATTCCAGCAACAAGTTTTTGCTTATTTGTTCAAAAGGGAAAAGGAGAACTGCACAAGATTGCCCACAGAAATTTAAAAGACAGTCTGAAAATAACTCCTGGTGGTGTCAATATGGATTTATAAGTTTTCTATGATACCGTGCCAGGCCCAGCCAAGAAGAGAACCATTTTAGGCACAGTGGAATGGAGAAGATAGCTCCTACCTGGAAGAGCTTACTCTGACCAGTTAGGCTTGAGACTCATTTTTCTTTGCCATTTGGCTTAATGATGTCTATAAATGTGTAAAACAGCTCCACTGTTACTATTATTGTCGTAGTATCATAATTTACTATTTGATCTACAGCTCTCACTTCAGTACTACTCCAAGAAATGATGCTGAAGTAGAGAAGCAGGCTGTCTCTCACAGTGTTTCCTCCCTGGAGCAGGAGGTGTGTGACTGGAAGCCAGAATCAGCCCCTTGGTCTGCTTCCAGCGCAGACAGTTTAAACAGGCCTTGTATATGGAAATAAATAACAGTTTTAGAAAGCTGGGTGTGGATCATATCTCTTGGTTCATCAGCTCTAGCCTACGGCTCTCTCAGACTGAAAAACTCTTTGTCTGAAAAACCATTTCAGAAGCTCATCAAGTGCCATCATCCAGTCTGGTGGATCTTTTGACCTTGCTGTTAAAGAGCTGATCCAGAATCTAGCTTTGATAAAGTCCTTTTTTATGTTTAACTCTCTCCCAGCTTTCATTTTCTGAGCATAAGCAAGCTAAAATCTTATAGTCTTTTCTACTGTGAAGAGCTAGCTCCCTTACTCCTCATGCCATCATAGCATCCCTTCAACAGCACATTTTCAAGGTTGAATTCATCCTTCTTGAACAGGGATGATCCCAACTGTACGCAACATTGCAGTTTAAAACCATTTCACTATTTATAGGCACTTATAAGCAACTTGCCCAGCTAATTATTTGACTGGAAACATAAGATGTGGTCCCAGCTGCCAAAGGCTCTCAAGACACCTCAGCATTAAAAAACTTACCCAAGAATATATGGCAAGACCATTGGTGAATAAACAATTAAAACACACTCACTTCTGAGCCTTTGAGTCTGCATTTTGGTTAGGCTAATTGATCATTGATATGGGTATGTGGGTTCATTTTAATTTAATATATGAACAAATAAGTCTCCACTCTAGTCTTCTGAAATTTGGGTTATATATACTGGAGAGTGTGTTTGTTCAACAGGTGTGCTGAACATGAAAAACTATTAATTATGTCCGTATTTTTCAGAATAATGTTAATTAGCCTTCATGGCAAATTCAGACCTTTCCTGCTTCAGGAGTCCCACACTGACACCATCTCAAATGTAGTAATAACTTACAACTGATAAAAGAAACACTAGTCATCTAGTGGGTGGTCTCTAAACAAAGAACCAGAAGACAAAGTCTTCCTAGCTTGCTTGCTTGCCTATGATATGAATAATGATTCTTTTACCCCTCAGTTGGTTTTGTGTGTGTATGTGTTTTTGTTTTTTTTTTTTTCCTTGTCTGCTTGGATTTTAAGATGATTTGGGCACTGCAAACTACATTAGCAAGTAATTTGGCACAGCAGGTATGTAACTGTAGAGCAAAAGTCTCAGAACTGGGGACCCAAGAGCCACACTATTCATCTCATTTTATGAACACATTTTGTTCTATTCCGAGTCAAAGCACCAAAATCCCATTAGCAGCCAGTTTCTTTCTCCAAAACCATTCCTTGATGCAAACCACACCGTGGTCAGTAGAGGTGATCAGGAGGCTTGCTTAAAAACTGCACTCCTGCTCTGAGTTAAAACACTAGTGTATACCATATGTTCTTTCATTATATTGTATATTGTAAATTATCTCAGGCTGGAGATTTCTAAAGCTAAAGCAACACAAAAACCTAGAAGGACACAGCAAATAGCAGTACATGAACAGAAGAGAGGTAGAATAAAGGTACGTTCCATATAAAATAAAAACAGAGCAAAACTATGCACAAAGCCAACCTTAATAATCAAAATGTGTCCATTTGGGAATGTTTTCAATCTTGATAGAAAAAAATGCTGCCATACCTGAAATTATAGATTTCTGATTTCTTCTTTCATGATAATTAATTTTTTCTCCTTCGTTGAGACACAAAACCAAATATTAAGATATTAGGATTTGGCATAAACCACAGTTTTCACTTTTCAGTCAGTAAAAGTAATTTTTTTAATAAAAATTTGCAGACTGGACATTTTTATAATTTTCTACCAAACATTTTGTTATTTTAGATTGTGGTTTTTCATGAGTAAATAATTTTGTGCATTTTGGGCCAAAAATTGATATTTGCATCATGCAACTCCAAGATAGATCCGGTAATTCAACAGCCAGTGGCAAAAACTATATCAGAAACAAGATGTTCAGAGGTCTCCTCTCCAGCACCAAAGCCATCCAACCACAGTACCAAAGCAGGACTTAATCACTGGGAATCAAAGATTGCAGTCATGCAAGTTCCATCTCCTTCTTCCTCCTTCAAATACTGTAGAAACTTGTTGACATTTTGGAGTGAAGTAGGAGAAAGTTCTGCTGAAAAGTAGCTTATTCCACAGAATTCACTTAATTTGCTTGAAATCTTTTGCTTTCCTTGGATTTCTTCACCTAAGTGGTAACTTGTGAATTTATCATATTTGCTTTTTGCCATTAGGTGTGGAACTCCTTCTGACAGCCACTGTCACACAGGGTAACATTTGTATATAGTAAGTGGAGGCTTAGCAATTGCATATCATCCTCTACCCTGGAGAACAACAACAAAAAAAAAGATGATTCCTGATGCACACTGATGGCTTTTTATCTTCAGGGCAATACCAAGCAACTGTCTTTGCACCAGCCTCTCTGATACTGTTAATGCTTGTAATTACTATATGTTTTCATAGCAGCATATTAAGGTTTTTTCTTCTTTATAAGCATTTTCATTACCCTTTGTTTCCTTCCTAAAATTAACCCTAAAATGAAGTTCATTTTAGTTTGCTGCCACACTTTCTTAACTTGTCTTCACATTTGTAATTAGTAACAAGTTGCTTTATTTTAAGTTAGGGCAAACATCTGCTGGATGGTACCACGTCCCCGTGAAGCTAGAGGGGCCAGAGATTTGCAGGTTGTAAGCTAGGTGTATCGCTCTCCAGGGTCAGGCACCCAGCAGCAGGTAAAGTGTCCATATAATCAAGGCTGGGCAATGCGTGTCCAAAGATTATGTCTGCACAGAAGGTTGGTTGTTCTCAGAACATCTAGCTGTTGGTGTTTAGACTACTTTGTTTATGGAAAGAAGATTAAAGTGTAAAAATAATTTCTCCCTTCTGAGGTATGTAGATGGAGGATGAATTTAGCTCATTTTCGTTGCACCACCAAGACGTATCCAATGGCATATCAGATGTACCGTGCACACACCTTGTGAAAACCTCAGGAGTAATGCAAACCCAGGAACTTACATATGAAAGCAGTAGGAACATTCAGAAAGACAATGTTTCAGCCTATCAGTCTTGATAAAGGCCCAGACGGGTAAAAATGTCAGCTTTATGTGTGTTCCAGCCACTCTCAATCAATCTACTTCCGTAGGTAGGTTACTGAGTGTGTCTTCCCCAAAGCCTTGAAGGCTTTAAATCTTGTGCCCAGAGTGATGCCATTATTTTCATGATAAAATTGATCCAGGCAGACATCAACTTTCATTTTCATGGTATCAGACTGGTGGGATTGTACTTTTCAGCTCAATGCTTCTAGAAATTCACATTGTAGTGGTGATGTATTAAATTGATTCTCCTTTGCTTTATATATTGCTAACGCTGCACAGAAGTAGTGTGGGTTTTTTTTTTCCTTTCTGCCCACATTTGCTATAATGTAACTGAATTGCTCAAAACTGGGGAATTTAATAATCTTTCTACAAGGTCTTACAGTAAAGGCAGTTAGTGTATTATAATTCAACCACTGTATTATTATTAAATGCACTGAAATAGATTCAGTGATGGAGAAAAATACATAGCATGCCTTCCCTGGTTTCTTGTCTTTTCCCACATGTGCTTCTGTCCCTTTATTTTCTCTTGGAAGTTCCACCTCCACTCCTATAGTCTCTACTGCTACCGTTTACTGTATTTATAATTCATCTCATAACTGCTTTTTTGTCTCCTTCCCATCCTTTCCTACTTCTGTCAAAACACTCCTTATCAACTTCCACCTTTTCTTCATCCCAAGCAGACTTTGGCAAGTTGTCCCTGTCCTTGGACTCTTCACCATGAGTACCTTGCCAAATCGTTATGCAGTAGTAGGGCTCTGGACATCACAAATGTGAACTAAAGGACAAAATCACTATATGTCTTTACTGCACAAGAGAAAAGTGAAGGCAATCTGCAAGCAGGTAACAACCTCTGTTTGAGGCAGCAGATACAAAGTTCAAGTCCAGTTAGGTGGTGGTTTTCAGGGTGAGAGCTCCTTGGAAGACAAGCAGCATGCTGTGGTGGGAAAGGCAGAAAGCTGCCCTCGACACTCACATGTCTCAAACCCTCTGGGGATTTTCAGGTGACTGGCCACTTTTGCTTCATATCCATCTTCTTGTTAGACATTGAATTAACCTTTTGTGACATATTCTGAACCTGAGATATTTATCCAGAGTTTCAAATCTTCACTGATCCGAAGGGATTTGGTCAATGAGTGATGTCTTTCTGTCACCTGTAGTTCCATTCTATTTTACAGAGATGACTTCTCAGAAAATAACTGCAAAATTAAATACATTTAAAAATTTTTAAACTTTTCTTGAGGATTTTATAGGCATAAACACATGCCTCCATTATTTATATGCTAGCGTCATAGCATTTCCAATCATCCATGATACCTAAAATCAGTGTGTTTGTTGCAGGAAGAATACAATTCTCCTTAAATCCTTGAGGCATTGAAAACACTTCCATGGGACACCTTTTGGTTTCTGCAGAACCCTGCTACTTTCATCTCTATCAAGTCTGTGACACTTCTCCTGAGGTTTTCCTTCTCCAGAAACACATGTATTAATTCTCAGCAACTCTGCATGTCCAACCTGCTGTGAAAATTACAGAAACTCGGAGCTCTTCTAATTTATTCTGTGCTTCCCACTGCCTCTGAAGGCATTGTCCCATTTCTTCTCCTTGTTTCCTTCCCTGACGTCTCTTGGACTTTGCAATGGAGATAGAAGTTGTAATGCTTCCTGAGTGCAACAGCCACATCCTACTGTGAGGATCCACTTCCACCAAAGCCCCTTAACGTAAGCAAGTTAATACAAAAGTTCCCTAAAATAACAGAGTCTCAAGTCCATTTTTTAAATAGAAATAATTGTTCAAGCTGCTCAGCAAAGTCGGAGTAAATGTTGATGTTCAGTTCTAAAAGGGTAAGATGGAAAATTCTTTTCCTTACCAAGCAAAGTTTTAGCTATTCGTGCAGCCCTTTTATGCTTACCTGAAATGAGGAGGATGATTAGACTGTTATATACATTTCCTATTTCACCAGCCTTGTCCTGGAGTTTCACAACTAAACTTCTCCAGTGTAAGTCCATTTATACATTCCTTTAAATACTGTATCTGGATTGTTTTTATAGATCTATGGCACAGACTATATATCCACTGCCTGTGCAGTATAGCACAACAAGGCCTGATTTTTCAGTTGGCCCTTATGAATTATGACTAATTATCACTCATGATTAGCAATAATAGATTTTCTAGATCATCTCTTCTCACTAAGATCTTAATCCAAAGACCACTGAAGCTAGAGAAAGGACTCCTGCCGATGAGAATGGTCCTTACATTAGATCTGGGCACTGTGGTTGATATAGCCCACAATGAGAACTCAACACTTGGGAAGCCAGTGCACACTAAATCAAATCTTTTGAGGATGAGTCATCACTATACTCAGCTCTGCTCAGTGACATTTAATAATAGTGTTACAGATTTCCCAAAGTAGCCTTTTATATCTGCATAAAAATGTAAAAAAGCAACTACTGAATCAGCTTGTTGTACAATGAAGAGGATAGAATTTTGCAGCTTTTACCACTGTGATTCCTTTATCTCCTTTCAATTTAACATTCAGAGTTGGTGCCTTTGAAATAGAAAGCAGTTTTCTTAAGGGATAACAACACTGCAGGGCTTGGAATTACACAACTGAATAAGAATATTGAGAAGGCTGCATACATCTCCCAGTCAAACACTTCCAAGTAACCATCATTGGTAAATGAACATAGTCCCCCAGCCCATCCTGATGTGAATATGGTTTTCAGAAAGTACTGGCTCATGCAGCACTGTTGCAATAAAAATATTTATTTATAGACTTTTAATAGTTTCTCTACCACAGTTGCAAATTCTGACTTCATTCTCATGCCCCACTAGGGCATTATTTGCTTATGGAGAAAGAACAGAAATACAAGGGAAAATAACCCATTAAAAGGAAAAAAAAAAAAACAAAAGTCTGTTTGATTTCATCGCTTGGTATGGATTACTTCATGGCTTTCCAAAGGGTGATGTAAACCATCAAGCCACAGTTGTCCAATATATCCTGCAAGTTCTGGGGTTTCAGATGGGCTGGTGGGTGTTATCTTCTCCCAAGACCATGGTCAGTTCCAGTGGGAGATGGAGCTCATTTGGCATTTTGTGGGTTTTGTGTTGGAGGTTGTGCACAGGAGGTCTCTCTGCCCAATCAAGCACTGAGGAAAAAAGACCTGGGAAGGGCTGTCAGGTCTTTTGTCTAAGAGAGAGCCCAAAAGAAAGATTTCAGAAAAAATGCCAATAAAGAAAAAAAAAAACAAAACCAAACCATGAGGTGGAATGGGCACAGTGTGAGGAGAGATGTTTTATAGTGACAGAGACACAAGAACTCCACACTTTAGAATAGCAATAAGATAAAACCCACCGTGACGCACAGTCTTATTACTTAATGTGAGACTGACTAGATCACTGTAAATGTGTCGGTGACTGTAAACAAATACTAGGAGTCTGAAAACTAGGATGGATGTGCTGAAATACCTGGTTTAAAATGAAAGTATTCCTATATTCACACCTACAGTTTCTGGCCGTAAAGATGATCAGTGAGACATTGTAATGCTATGATACAAAGGAGACTCAGTCAACAAGTTGATCCATTTTTTAAAGTATTGAGGAATAACTTGGGACACAGCTTGGAATTCCACGTGCATTAGGAGTGCAGAGTTATAGTCTTCCACAACCCGCCAAGGACAGGAGATTAATAAATCTGTGAAGGCATACATACAATGATCAGATGCTCCCACACAAAGATGTTACGTCTCTGAGTCACCTGTAACACAAGGGCTAATTTTCAGACATGGGAAACAACTCCTCAGAACAGGTTAGTCTGACCATTTGCAAGAAGAGTAAATTGTAGTTTTACTTGGTTTTAAGTAGGACTTTTAAAAAAGTTCAAGATGCAACCTTGACCCCATAATGGTGACTATAACACATTCAAATTCAGCATCTTTTCAGAGGAAAAATTGTTTTAAAATGACACTAAGTGACATCTGATTTTTAAAAGTAGAGTTACGTAAAAAAGATGAAATAAAATGAAACAAAGGGAGCCGCTAAAATAGATAAAATGCTTTTCACTGTTCTGGAGGCTGTCTAAAGACTCCATATGAGAAGCTCAGGTTAAAGATATATTACTGAAGAGATCCAAAAATGCCAGTATGGATAAATGTTAGAATAAAGGAGACCCTTATGAGTAAAAAGGCATTTGTCAAAAGAGATTAATGCATAGTTGAGGAAACAGACAAGAATATGAACTTTTAAATATAAAATATCCATCTAAATATATATATATATATATGTGCATGATATAAAATATACTAATGTAAGACAAGAAAGGCTGAAGAACATCTACCTCTTCTATAGAAAGCATAAAGCCTACAAGGAAGTTTGTGGGATCAAAAACCATCAAAGACAAGAATATAGCAAGAAGCTAACTAGCTGATTTGTATTAGCATGTGTATTATAAACCAGAAAGTTTTCACACTAAAGTAACCCTACATAGTGAATGAGCTTGAAAGATGTATTGCAAAAAAAAAGTGTCAGAGAAGATGTTTCAGGGAAAATTAATAATTCAAATCATAACAAATCAGGAGGTAGGATTATTTATTTTTACCCTAAAGCTCCAAAAGAACTCAAATATGAAGTTGATCACAACTAATTTTAGTTTGAACAATAATTTATCCGACAGTCCTTTTTCATACCAGGACTGAAAAATGGCAGCTATGACACTAGTCTTTAGGAAAGCCTTTCAGGGACGATTCTGGGAACTACAGACATTCAAACGTGACTTCTGCACCAGGAAAATGCTTAAAGCTATAATAAAGAGTGGAATTGGCAGACACAAGAATAACTAAATTTGGGGAAAAGTCAACACCCATTAGTCTTCTTGAATCTATCTTGAAGAAATCAGTGAGTGCACCAGTAAGTGGCATTCACTTCACTTAGTAGGGTTTATTGGTGGCTGCAAAGCATGATGAAACTTCCAGCTCACAAACCCACCAGGCTTTTAGTTGATGGAAGATGGATGTCTTTTCTGGTTTTATAAGGCAGCACATGATGATTTCCCAGGGCTCTCAGTGATATCCCTGCCTCCACTCCACCAAAGCGACTGGGAGTCTTGTTAGGAACAGGACAAGGCTGGGAGCTTTTAAGTTTTGCATATGCATTTGCAGTGGCACATCTTTCCTCCTCTTGTAGTGTTTCCATATGCACTTTATTTATTATCTTTCTTGCCTTCATTTTAATGAGTTATTTTTACTTGAATTCTGTTTTTCAGTTGCTTATCACCCCAAGTGCCTCTGCAGGAGAGTGGGGCATACTGTGCCCTTTATAAATTAAGTATTAATTACATGAGTAATTATTATTATGTTCAGTTCCCTGGAAGGTTTTATACAAAGACGGTTAAAATGCATATATTCTCTAAGGTACGTCTGCAGAGTGATTATGGACTTCAGGCTTATACAAAGCTATTGATTTCTCTCATGTACTCTAGTCTATAATACCATGTTCTGTTCCAAATAGACACTATTTTAATATGTTCCTCCTCTTTATGATCAAGTTTTGTATAAAATTTTATGGAAAGGGAAAAAAGAAAGCTGCATAATTTCTCACACGTAGACAGAAAATTGTTTCCTGAAAAAACTCTCTTCTCTTGGGAAGCAGGGAAATTGTACTTAACCTTTGTTTTCATTAGTTGCTCTATATTGCCATTTTGCTTCCATGCGGTGCAATGATGACATTAACGAACCTTGCAGGAAGTGAAAGGATTTGCGCTTCTAGGTGAGCTCATAAGAAACCTTGCAGTTATTTTTAAGCATGGTCTGCTTTGGATGTGGTTGCCACCTCAACAACAGCTTTGGGCCATGTAGAGTTTATACTCTGTAATTTATTTCAGAGGTGCTTGTGAACCCTTTTGGATTTTTGTGGCTCCCAGATTTCCTTCAGAAGCTGAAGAGCAGTGCCTGCACATTGGAGGATGAATACAGCCCTCCCTGGGCTCGGGGTTCACAGCATCTAAAGGGACAAACCTCCCTCCAAACATTTTCTCTTGTTCAGCAAAGCGATGAAGGTGGATGCTTATGAAAACCCCCAAAGACAGAGCTGGAGTGCCACAGAAATCCAGGATGACAGAGGGTTGCAGACAGCATGGGCTGGACACCCTTCTCCATGGGGCTTTTCCAAGAGATCTCTAGCATGGCAACACATGCTCCTGGGGACCACAGACTCAGAAAACGGGACTCCCTACACCAGGGAGGGTTTGGAGGCATCTTCCTTCTGTCTGACTCAAGCACTGTTCTGTTCCTCCTCCTGATCCTCATGTGACAGTGCTGAATGTGGAAGATCTTAGTTAAAAGGATTGGTTTGAGCAACCAATTCACATTCTCAGCAGTACCTGAAGTTTATATAATCCTATCAAACCTCATTGCTACTGTCATAACATACATACATCAGCAATAATCAAAACAACACTAAACAACACAACAACCCCTCCCTGGGGAGAGGGATGTTCTGATTTGTAGATTAGAAATATTTTTTAAAACCAAGGATTGTCATCAATTCCTCTAAAAATCCTCTTGCTTGACAACATGCAAGTAGAGAACTGTATTCTCCTCAGGCAAGAGTATGGATGCCATTTGCCTCACTGACAATTAACCCTTCATCCTAGAAGAAAAAATCCATCTGATTGTATGTCCGTCCTTTAAACCATTTGATGCTGTTAACCTTAGCTAAACCACCTTGGCCCTGTATGTCAGCTGCAACTTGTGTGCTATTCTTGTAGGCATTGTAGAAGACATATTAAAACCTTCTGCTGCTTTTCCTGTATTCCACGGCTATGGGCAGGTGACAATAAGGTGACAGAGAAGCACTTTGTGGTAAATATTTGCACCATCAATTTCTTTTTTATACCAGTTCTTTTTTTAAAAAGATATAGTACAACCTTTGGTTGTGCAGTAACAACCTTTGATTAGATCAGTCATTTTATTGCAAATCATGTCACTAATTGTCTTCAGTTATTTACATATGTTTACATGAAAAATAATAATTTATCATATTAATAACTATGGTGTGGTAAGGGCAGTACTGTCTGTCTGTGTTGCCCTAGTGGCCCAGGGGTCAGTACCTACCTCTGACCAGGTTCAGACTCTAGATTTTGTACAGAATCTAGATATTGATACCAGAGTTGTACATTTACACCTTGAAGACTATTTCTCTCTTGAATATGAGGCTGGAGAAAGTGGTTGTCTGTGCCTGTGCCTGCACTCCCTCTGAGACAAGTTATAAGCAGGGGAGACAAGGCTGTCCTTTCATCCTAACAGCAGGAGTAACCACTGCTAGGCGTCAGCCAGTGCTGAAATGTGGTATGGTGGGTAAGTAAGAGCAACCCTCCATAAAACAATGAACTAGCACAATCCAGCTGTCACCACTGAGTTTGAAGTCCCATTAGACAGATGGAAAAAACAGTGCTAGAGAGCAAACAAGTCATACTTTAGTTACTCAGCAGACCAAGTAACCTTCTCCTGGAGGAAACATCTTTAGCTGACCTACTTGTGCAATGGGAGCTGGAGTCCTGGTCTGGACACATTCAAGGATCTTGCTCCTTTGTGAAAGCAGAATTTCTTCCATCCAAGAAACTTTAACGCATGAGGAGGGGGATGCCTTCAGTCCACTGGTCAGTCTGCCCAGCAGAGCTGGTACAGGGAAGGAGGGGTGGCAGGAGACATGAGCACCAGGGCTCAGGGGCCGAACCAGCTGCCCTCGCTTGCCTCTGGTGCCTAAATTTGAGGCACTCTCCCATTACACATCCTGCAGTAGCACATGAAGCATCACCCCAGAACACACAGTGTGTGCTGAACACAGCTGGTGGAGGCAGAAAGTGGCAGGAGAGGAAAGGCATCACAGGCATCGCAACGAGGGAGCAGAACCCACGGAGGACTGCAGCGGTAAGTGACAGCAGCAAGACCTTCACTGCCCTTCTCTGGGGCTGAGATCATCTTCAGCTCCTGAAGGTCAGCCCTGCCCCAGCTCTGCCCTTCACCCCGAGGGACTTCTGGTTGAGCCACCCCGCTGCAGTGCTGCTCAGCAACTCGGCCGCATACTGGCTTGTGCCACCACCTTGGCATCACATCCATTACCGCAGCCAACAGTAAGTAGTGGTTGTAATGGGGGATGTTCACGGGCTCAAACTTTAAGCTCTATCCCTAAAATGAATTGGAAGCATCTGGCTGTTTTGCTGTCGGTGGGTAATGATGCAGCCCCGTCGCAAGCCCAGATGTGATTCTACATTCCTGCAGCTGTTCTGGTGGGAGTTTCAACACCCGAAACATCTGCTACTGGGAATCAGAGGCACGATACTTACATGATCTTTTAGGGCTGTTATTTTTGTATGTTTGTGATTTTTTTTCTCCTTTGCTCTGGAAAATACATTTTATTTATGTAATGTCATTTTCCGTTTGTCCAGCAGTGACCATTCCCCCAGCGAGAGGGGATCCCCACATAAAGTTGTGCTATGTGTCTGCAGCACCAGGCATAAAACGCAGCAGATTCAGGGTGTCACAAATGAGGTTTATGGTGGTTGACGCTGCAGAACATTATGGTCTGTCATGTAAATATATATGTAGGGAGCTGCTAAAATGAAGTCATTACTGCCTGCTGCATAAATATGTATTTAGACCATCTTAATAATACAGAAATACCCATCTATCAGGTAATTACATATTTAGACTGTGGGAGAAAAGGCTGTTTTGACATCCAGTAGTTACTTACATCCATTAAAAAAAAATAAAATCATCAAGGCAAAAGAGATGAGAAGACCATACTATGACTTTACAAGGACAATAAAGGGAAGATGAAAGTGTGCAGGAGAAAGCAAACTCTGGACTGTGGGGAGGTGGTAAAACCTTATAACACCCAGACTGATCTACTGAATTTTGTAGGGGGAACAAACACAATCCAGCTGGGACCTCTAAATACCAGGATTAATTCTGAAGTGAAAGTTCATTATTATATTACTCAAACCCATTAGAAACAGATTTTCTAATGGAAATGCTGACTTTGCACTGTTAACACAAGCAGTCAATATTATAATTTCTTATTTCCTGTTACCATGGACAGTTAATACACTGATAAGAAACAGAGGACCTGGAAAATTACACAAGAGTCTGCGTCGTGCCATTTGTTTCCATGCTGTTAATGACACTTTGGTTCCCACTGTGCGACTCCGTGCAGGCTTGCCAGCCCCCTGCATCTGGAAGTCATTCCATGCCCTCCTGCTTTGGGCATTTAATCCTAAGCCTTTTTAGGTGTTTCAGAGGGCATGCTACCTTGCCAGGTCTTCTGCATGCTGATCAACTCCCAAACACCCATAAAAGTGATAATCATTGTGCCTCTGGTCCGTCCCCGTGTTAGTGTATAGAAGTGAGGTGCTGGGAGGTCATGGTGGTGGTCATGGGGCTGGCAGGAGGGTCCATCGGCGCGGGACCATCCAGCAGCACCACACGTAGGGGAGAAGGGGGGGAAAAGACAGAGTAGGTGGTAAGAGAAGCTGGGGGCACCAAGGACAAAGTGGTAGGGGTGGCAAAAGAACAGAGGGAAAAGGCAAGGAATGAGAAGATGGGAAAGATGGGTCAGAAGAGGAAGGAAGGCAGCCTGGAAAAACTGCTGCCCTCAGAAACATTGCCTTATTCATGCATTGCATGGTGGGGCTGCCTGGAGAAAAGCGGCTTCTGGACAGGGTAAGAGCTCCTGGGATAAAGTGGGAAGCCCTGTATTATCCACCCCAGCATAGGGAAAAAAATGAGGTAATGGAGCTGAAGGGGAAGGCAGGGGAGTAGGGGGAAAGGCACATCAAGGAGACCAAGCAGAAATATTATCTTCTTTTGCAGTAGGGGACAAAGCCCCGATTTAACTTTTCCATGTTTTCTTTGGATTGTTTTCAAGCAAGGCACCCTGGGTTGCGTGCTACGTCTCAGGCAAAGAAACTCCAGCAAAGTAAGCCCAGCATCTCGCTCTGGCATCTCAGTCAGCAGTAATTTATATTGCTGTTCCTCCTTAATAAAATCCATCGTGCACTCCAAAAGAGTAACTAGGACACTTAGTTTTTATTCCACATGCATCTCATTTGTCTTCAGCAGGTTCTTCCATAATCTCATCATTATTGCAATCACCCTCTGAGGACAGCTGACTTGCATTAATCAGCTAGGCCTCTCATCCCTCACTAGATTCTTTACAGTTTTACTGTGCCCTTGGGCATCCTAACTTTACTTGAAAAATTAATAAACCTCCCCTCTCTTATCTTACCTTATTAATGTCTGTCTTTGTAACCCATTATCCCTGCATCTCTTTGGTGACCATTTGAGGATGTGGTTACCACCAAAGGATTGTGCCCTGGTGAAGCAGCACACAAGAGTGCCCTACATAACTGGAAAAAAAAAAAAAAAAAAAAAAAAAAGACCATAAAAACTTTCAAGTCCAACATCATTGTTTACAAGACAGAATAAAAATATGGGAATCACTAAGAACCCGATACAGACTATTAAGACTCATCAAACGGTTCCTTCTTTCCTTACTACTCTTTTCACATAAGCAGCTCCTTACCCTGAACCCCCACTCCTGCATACCCCAGATCTCATCCATCCCTTCCTGCTCCCCTTTGCTCTCATGCACCCTATTAAAACTGACTGGTTCGATTTAGCTGTTTTGAAATCCTGGTACATTAATCACTTGTGTTTGCACACACTTTATGTGGGTTGTTGGTCATGGTCTGTAGTTATACTGGCTGTCTCCCTTGCTTACTTAAAAGTACAATCCAATTGAAAATAAAGATTTTGCAGGTTTGCTCATTTCACACAGTGATAGCAGCTGGTAAGTGTCTTTTGCAATTCATCAGAGGCCTCCCAGACCACCTGCTCTTGGCATCCTGCAAACAGCTGGCTCTGTGTAAGTACCATAAGCTATTATCTTACTCAATAAATAATGAAATAAAGAAAGCAAGCAGGACAAAACCACGTCTTTGTAAATAACATACATTCATGACTGGCCATCTCTCCCGTTCTGGAGAAGAAGAAAATCAAGTTAAGATCCTTTGCTGGATTTAGCAGTACTTTATGACAGAAGATGGAGATAAATCAACACCAATACATAGGGCTCTGTATTTTCTTTCTTTCTTTTTGAAACCTGCTCTATTTCTGAAAAGGCCATGGGGAGCTTTTATAAAACTTTGGCTAATGTCACCAGATGTCCCACTATTGAGAGGTGACTCTCGGTCTTTGAAAGACTGCCCCACTTAGATTTTTTTGAAAGGAACTTTTGTCCTCTCTTTCTGGTCCCAAGAGGAGATGCGAGGTCAGTTTTCGCTCCCTAACGCTCTGCTGCCCGTGAGGCTGCTGCCAGGTCTCCTCCAGGCTGGGGGGAGAGCTGCCAGCTTGTCAGGCAGGAGATGGGCTGGAGCTGAGATCGGAAGGGTCATGGGCTACCGGAGCTGGAGCACGAAACACATCCCTCTAACTGGGACAGAACTTCAGAGGTGAGAAAGAGGAAGAAGATGATGGGAGAAAAGGTGCCAGAATATTCTCTCTGAAGATGAATAAAGGGTTTGATAGGGAAGTGCTTCATTTTAGGCACAAAGCCTGTATCTCATAAGGATTTTTATTTTTTAATCTATGAATTCTGTGAGGTGCATCTAACAGATTTCTTGCACTGCAAACAAAGGCAATAAATAAAAGCAATCTGTTGCATGAATGATTTATATCAGCACAATTTAAATTTAGGGTCTGATTTATCTTATTATTTTTTTTAAATGGCCTCCTGTTTTATGTTTGCCATAAACTGAGGATGCGAGAGATGGCAGTTGGAGATCTGACTGCCTGAGTGGTGGAGAAAACCGGGAAGTACAGTGTCTGCCATGGTTTGCAAACACAGAGCTACTCTTTCTCCCAGAGAGGAAAGCCTTGCTCGGCAGGCTGTCTCATTCTCTTTAATGGCAGTCCTCTTGTACTAAGGTATTAATCACTGAGAGAAAGGATGCCTGACCCCAGCTCCTGTAACTGCAAGTGAGGACTGGGAGAGGAGTGTTTAAAAGCCGGCTTTTAACATCCTGTAAAAAAAAATTCTCACAATGGTTTTCAGAACAACTATTTTCTCTCCCTCCTGCCTTGCAACCACCACACAGGATTTGCTACTGAAGCTGCAGACTGAGGTATCATTCCCTCTCCTTAAACCAGATGGAGACTCCAAAAGTGGTGTGGAAGGAAGGAGCCCTCATTTGATCCCATCTGTGCCAGGCAGTACAGCTGAGCTGATGTTTTAGTTTGCTCCTGTCAGTGGAGAGTCAATATCTTTCTGACACAGCGTGTAGCCAGGAGTGGGGGGAGGCAGGTACTCTGCCTCAGAGACACATCTTTGACAGCCCCTGTAAAATCCTGTGATTGACAGGGCCATGCTGTGCACTTCTAATGTAGCATTTAAATGCCCAGGTAAGTACAGCAAATGTACATGACATCCCTGAAAGTTTTTCTGTTTCATTTCAACCTTCCTGCCCTTTCCAGCCTCTCTCTCCTCTTGTTTCCAAGAGCAGTCAGTTCCAGAGGCCAGTTCACATGTAAACACGAGATGCAAACAAACCTGCCCAGCACTTACCTCTGCTTTCAGTAGATGTTTGGGACAAAGAGCCACCAAGAAAAGTCTTAAGAAAACCCTGGTGTGAACAACACCAGTGGCTGGTTTCTGATAATGCTTTTCAGGACTGGCTTCCACTCCTGTGACATGGCAGGCCCTCTCTTTGGGCCATTGCTGTTCCAGCAGCAGGACAGCCTCTTCAGGGAGCATGAGTGGCTGGAAGCCTTATGGAAGAAACTGTTCACCCCAGCCTCCGCAGGCAGCGTTTTTCTGATTCAATGGGAGCAAAGGAGCAATGGGCTTTGACAAGCATCAGGCAGTTTTGCTGCTTCGATGAATCCCACAAGATCTCGGAAGAAAAATA
The DNA here is from genome assembly GCF_003259725.1 of Athene cunicularia. NCBI lineage: Eukaryota > Metazoa > Chordata > Aves > Strigiformes > Strigidae > Athene > Athene cunicularia. The sequence continues at coordinate 104,068,192 of NW_020799095.1, read as the reverse complement.
GCAGAATGGGTGGCAGCACCTCTGTGGGTGTCAATGGGATCTGCAGAGAGTGGAGAGAAAGATCTAAATCGGTGTCAGATACTGAATGCTTGGTAACTCTTCTCATGTGGCATTTATGTACTTCTGCCACTAAGGAGATGAATACTGTTCTCCTGAACATTATGTGGTTTCTTGTGCTTGCACTAAACCTGATTCTGAAGCAGAAGCCCAGACCTAAATATTCCTCCATCCTGCGTATCAGATTTTTCTTTATGCCCTATATCTTGCAGCATTTTCTCTTTTTGCCACTAAGCATTTTCTGAAACTCGTGGCTAGAAGCTATAGTTTTTATGATAGTTTTAGTACACTGCATGGTTGTTTAAAGTGCACCTTATAAAACTTCAGTCCTCAGCCAGCTCCCTATAAACTGGTTCTGTTTTACATCAACAGGCTTCAAACCTTCCTTGCCATTCCCCACCCTCCCTTTTTAATAACGAGGCAATCTATAGCAACAATTTTGCTTGCATGTGGTGATGCAGCCTACTCAGAATTCAAGACAGGAGGCTTTTACTTTACTTTATTATTTCACCAAGACTAAAATCCTCCAGATACTATTTTCATTTTTAAGAGCAGCCTGGGTAAACACTGAAGATGGAATTAAGAATTTTGCTCTTGACAGAAAGAAGTTTGAATAAAATGAACATGGGGCAGAGCATAACCTAGCCAGGAACCTGAAAAAATTAGCTAGCAAAGGAAAAAAAAAAAAAAAAAGCTAGTTATTCATTATGAGCACAGGCTTGCTCTATCATAACTCAGGCTCCAGACCTCCTGAAACACATGAGCGGTTCAGATCTCATTTCTGGTCTGGCAAAATCTGTGGTTGAACTGGTCTTTTGATATTAATTTTGAAGAGTTTGGCTTTGCAGCCAGCAGCTTGCGTTTTTCTATAAAAAGCAATGATGGGCAAAGCTCAAAGGGTATGAGCTTTGGCTTACATCTATCCTTCAACGGCAAGCATATTTCTTTGAGCGTTAAGTGAACTACCACAAGATCTGCAAAACTGGGTTAGAAACGCCACATTTTTTTCCAATTATACTGACTGCTTCTTTTCCATCAGAACAGAACTATACAAATATCCTCTCCCATATGATACTGATGTCTCTAATTAATATATTACATTGCATCTATTGGAGACTGTCTAGAACACCCAGGCAAGGCGGAACGCAGCAGGCACATGGTATATATATGCAATAAGAAACTTAATGCTGTGAAAAAATAGCCATCAGTGAATCCCTTTCATCACTTTTCCAACAGACTCAGTGGGGCTTCTTTTCTGCTTGGATGGGGGGCACATGCTTGCAGAACTGGAACCTCATTAGATGAAGGATGCCAGAGAGGAAGTATTTTTACTTTCTCTGTCATGGTTATTGTTACCATTTTATTTCAGTGTTATTTTCACTGAGAGAATGGAGTATCAAACTCTCACTTGTGGAAGTTCTTCCCAGTCTCTTCTGAATATCATATTCCACTCCAGCACTCAGAGCTTGCTTTCCTCTCTCCAAGCACTGTAATGCACAAGGCAATATGTTTTTCAAGCTGCCTGCAACTGCCATTGAAACTCCCACACTTTAGTTAAAAACTAAAAGTAAATGGAGGATATGGAGTATCAATGGGAGGTAGCACTCAAGCTGATGGTGCAGCACTGTTAATTACACAATACTTTTATTGAGCAATTCAGTGGTAATTCTTACTGCTATTCCTCCTTAATAAGATCCATTGTGCACCATAAAATAGTAACTAGGACACAGTTTGTATTCCACATGCATCTCATATCTCTTTAACAGGTTCTTCCATATCCATAATCTCATCATTATTACTATTACCCTCAGAAGACAGTTGACTTGCATTAATCAGACAGGCTGCCATTCCCTTGCCAGATTTTCTGCAGTTTTATTGTGCTTTTGGACATTTTAATTAACTTGAAAAATTAATTAAAAATCTTACCTTATTAATATCTCCTACCTTCCCCCTACCCAGTAATCTATTACCACTGTTTATCATCACTGACCATTCAATTCCAGAATGGTCTTGTAATGGGAGAGCGTACCAGAATGCCCAAGTAATGCTAATATGATAGGGTGACTCTGAGACATCTTAAAATGCTTGATTTTGTCTTTTACTTAAAGTATACATGACTGTCAGAGAACTAAAACCAAACTGCTACAGCTCATTAAAGACTATTCCAATTCCTTCCCACTCACAATCCATCTTAAATGCCCAGATCTTTCTTCTGTTCTTGTACAGTTGGTTGGAGATTGCCAGAGAATGGACTGAATGAAATGAAGGCAAACTCATTTAAAGATGCCATGACACATCCCTGAAACTTAGTCACCAGTCACTTTACTTAGAGTTTTACAATCTTCTTTATGAAAAAAAGAAAATTAAACAGGGAGCCATAGAAATTAATAAGGAGTCCATGGAAATTACTCTTAAAACATCTGCAGCTTAATAGAGCAAAAAAGCCTTTCTACTGATATTTTTAAAACAAGCTACAGAACTTGGTAAAGAACAGTTGCTCCAACATAAAATTCTTTATGGTGGTTTAAAATTCTCAAGAGTCTGCAATTTTGTGTTGGCAGTGCTTGGCAGAAAGGGAATTTTTCATGCATTTTTCTCTTTTCTGCCATGCTTCTCTCAATTGCTAAGCACTATTAATATGGTTAAATCCTAATTGCACTAGCATGAGCAGTTCCACTGGAGCCAGCTAGACTAACAGCAAAGAAGAGCACACAGCACCACAAGGGCGCACAGACCTGTCCTCAATATTTCTGTTTGACATGCCAGCTGGTATCTCACCTCTGTTCTCCAGCTTGTACAAAGTGTGATGCCTGGACCGAAAGATTTGGAAACAAAATTCAGATTTTTTATTATTGTTTTGAATTCTCTGCTTTCAGTAACCATCCAACAACATGTCAGTGGAGCTGCTACGTGTTACCTCAGCTTTAAAACTTATTCAGTGTTGTATCTTGGTCTTTTGTTAAGAAGGGCCAGGAGACACTTGAGCTAGTTCCTCAGATTTCAGGAATGGGAGTCCTCAAGCTGCTGAAGTGATAAACAATCACCCACCTTTCAAGGGCTCATCTCCCTTTTCCCTGGGAAAGAGAGAGGCAGCACCTGTTACTGTAGTCACACAGAGTTTCTATAGGGAAAATAAAGAAATAAACCCAGGTTCCTACAGACACTGCTTGTGATGCTGAACTTCTTTTAGAAATAAATGGGATCTGCTGGATACTTGGTGATATCCAGGCTTTACTTTCATAATACTAAGGAAAGCTTGTCCCATGGTAAAGGCACTTGGCTCATGGCTTAGGAGACGTGGGTTAAATCCCACCCATAGGCATCCCATTGCCTGTCTCCATCCCTCACCTGTAATCAGAGCCATGTAAGCAGCTATAACTAACACTACTGCTCAATGGAGAGAGCCAACAGCAGGGAAAAAGTGAATTGATTATTGATAATTTTTAAAAAATATAAAAATTAAAAGTTCCCAGCAGATAAAATACAAATATTCAGAGAAAGCACAGCACATTTGCAGCTCCTCCCAAATAGGACAATTCCAAGAGCTCTCTATAAAGAAGGATGATCCAAGAAAAAGATACCCAAACTGCCCGTGGTTTTAGTCCTTCCAAGAATAATTTGGTTTTTTAATTGGTGTCAGAGTTTCATACACAAAGGCATTCATCCACTTTTCATCTGAGTAAATACCCGGATTACCAGAAAACAAAGAAAAGGGAGTGACCAGTGTAGTTTAATTCCTATCAAAAAGCACTTTGAGGTAGTTTAAAGCTGTGCATCCTATCACAGCCAGGAGAGAAGCTTCTGAATTATTTAGTAACCTCAGGCCTTTCAAAAGGAGAAGAAACTCATTGACAGTTCCATGGGACTTAGATGAAGTTGTGTGGGTAGGAGTATTAGATATTTATTCACCATGGACTTTGATAAATAATTTACTGGTTCAACTGTGACTAACAAGATCGCTGAATGGTGAAATCTCTGCAGTAAGCAAATAGAAATGTTTCCTCTGTCAACTGCACAGGTGAAGTCCCAAACTCATCAAAAGAAATCCAGGCTGCGTTTTGTAAAAATCAGCCAGCATAGCCAGAAAGCTTCATGACAGTGGACGAAAGTATTCCACTTCATAGTTATCATTGTGGACCCAGTCTTACCTGGCGCATGGTAAATTCAGAAGTTTGTTAATATAAATCTGGACTACTGGATCAGAGGGGCCCTCTGCCCAGTACCACAATGCTTTTCACACAGAGGTGTCAGAGAGATGAGGAAAGTGCCTTGTTCTTACAGTGAACAAACGAGAAGCATAGATCCTTCTGCTCAAAACCCAGACAGGCCACTTGCAGCAGTGCGTACAGAAGGGAAGGGAGTTCTTCACTACCGCTGCTAAACGTCCTGAAGCAGAATTTATGCGCATTCCTAAATAGTGTATCTTTCTCATTCTTTTTAAATAGATGGCCCAGAGGCCTTCTTTAAACCCCCTGTCCCAGTCTTCTTTTGATCTAACCCCATTTATACTCTTGCAGCTGCATGTGCACATTGTCAAGCAATAGTGACATCCAGTGGTCTAGTTTAGCTGATCACTAAGCATTTTTGTTTCCCCACTCATCCCAAGGGCAGATATCGATCGTCATCAATCCTTTGTGTAAACAGATCTGAAATAAATCCAATATCAGACATTTATCCTGTTGAGGGTATTGCTCATCAGCTTGATTTAAGTTATGTTTATATGTGAGTATAGTATGATTTACAAGAGACCTTCCAACTTTTCACTGTATGGTGGTTTAAAAGTTCTCTATCAGAAATATACCTGTATAATCCTGACAGTAAGAAGATTAAGAGCCAACTTCCCCCATCTGATCTATAGCACAGGTAGGGCAATGCGGTAGGAATGAGTATTATTTATTGTTTGTATTTCTTGAGTGCCTAGTATCCATCAGCAGAGATCAGGGCTCTGTTGTGCTAAACACTGCAAACACATGAGGAAAAATGTTCCCAGCACCAGGAGACCTTGTAGTCTCCCCAATGAGAAATAAAAAAAGGCAGAAATAGTCAGCAAATGGAAGACCACAAGACTGTGAAGAGACAAAAGCAACATAGCAGTGTAGTCTTCTCTCACCAGCTTCCAAAGTAACAAGAAGAAGACATAAACCCCTCTTTTATGGCTACACAACCCCTGAAAATATCCAGGCAATTGTGATGGCAAAACCACCGCTGTTGGCTGAAGGTATCTGGTGATGGAATGAACTGCCAGAAGAATTCAAATAAATCCAAGGTCTAATCATCACCTGGGGCGACGGACAAACATTCTCCTTTTCTCTAGTGATACCCACAATGGCAGGTTCACCTCTGCTTCTCAAAAACAACAGCTGAAAATGTTTAGCTTTACCCTCAAACCTGCCAGCTCTTTGAAGATTTCAGAGAGACGTGCTAGCTGAAGAGTACAAACTATTTTAAAGGTATTTTCAGCATATCCATAGTGATATATTTAATTTTTTATTTCTTGTGAACATAAGTCACCTGATATATTTGGATGGCCACAAATTCTACGTCAGTAAACTCTTCCTGAATTCTGAAAGTTTTCTGGGCCAAAGCGTTAAATTCATAAAGGTATCCATTCCTCAGAAGTACTCCAACCAGCATCAGACAGTAGGGCATGGAAAAGGTGTTGCTTAGCAGACAGCGACTCCACCACACACATTTTCATCTAAATCACAGACTTTATGAGCCCTGGCAGCTTTAACACATGCCTTCAGTCCCTTTGGAGAGAAGGAGCGTGAGGAGGTGAGCATATGTTAGTGCATGAACTGAAGATGTAAATGCACAGAAATAAGAATAGATGCTTTTGAAAGAAGAATGTTTTCCTCCACACTCCTTCCTCAGTGACTGTGATGGTGTATATGAAATATACTTAGCATATTTTCAGAGGTACTTTTGGGTTTCAGAAGCAGTGGACATGACTGCAAAGCAAATTGGAGGAGGTGATACCATGAGCATGCCAGTTTTAACATAGTAGGGGCAAATGTAAGATCGTGGAAGACACAAGAGAACATGCCTAAAAAGGATGAATAAGGGTGGTAAGAAGAAGAAATGTGTGTGATCAGGTTTACTTTTGCCTTCCACGTTAAAAATGGTGGTCACAGGCATATGATTGCACAGCCTCTCTAGTCTGGCAGCAGCTGTCCAACCTCCAAACCAGTCACCAGGCACATAGCCAAGTCCCTGGTTGCCAGTGGGTGTCAAAGGCTGTGCAACTGCACCTTCAGGGATAGTGATAGCCATGCTGGTTAACTGACATCTGGCACAGATTCCTCTTCTTATGCTAAAATCATACCGTCAGTTGGCTGTGGAGGTACACCCATGGCACCACTTGGTTCCTCTGCATCAAAACTGCAATATAAGGGAGTTGGATTTCCTGCTAAAGCGTAAGGGATTGGGTTTACCAAGGTGTTTTCCCATGTTTCTTTCCTATTTTCTAAAATTTAAATAACCAGATACCCATTTCCTTCCTCCTGTATTGAGAAGTTAGCTGGTTTACATACCACTGTCTACTGGTAGAGCTCCCGTATGGGTTCCCAAGGCCCCAAGTCCAGCTGAGCAAAACAGTAGTGTCTTACGGCACACAGCAACATGCTGCACACCCAGAGTGACCTGTATGGCACATGCACAGCAAACACAGTACCACAGTGGGAGGGAAAAGAGGCCTTTCAAACTGGGAGGCTCCACTGCCCCATGCTGTAAGACAGTCCTGGTTATTGCTGAGTACAGGTGCAAGTGAGAGAACATGTTCCTCGTTATTAGCTATTCACCATGTGTGCTCCAACATTCATTAGTCTCCTGTTTAACTAGAGTTATTCAAGTAAGGATGAGAGACAATACCATATGACTTATGTGAACACACACACCGTGAATAATGAATAGTGAATAGCCAAAGTGAACCTCTCACTGGACTGAAAATGCTTTGTCCAAGCTGTTTAACAAATACTTAGGAAAAATATTCCCATTGATAGAAATTGGATCTTGTTGAGGAATAACTGATGCACGCAGAGAAGAAAAGGGGAAAAAAATACCCACCCACCCCCATCCCCCCAATTTACTGAATTTATTCACAGTGAATAATCTCAGTAGGCTCTACTTTTTTTGCAACTATGGGAATACTCCCTTGGATCCACAAGAGGAGGAAATACAGCTTTATATATCTATACACCATTCCTTTTTTTGTTGCTGTTACAGCTTTTTGTAGTTTTCTAGACAGTAGTGGTACTGAAATAATTTCCTCTGACAGCAGACTGTTAAGTGAAGGCACAGCGGAAAAGTAGGACAACGTTGCAGCCACACAGGGGCTCATTCACCCTTTTGGGTTTCAAGGGGAGGGATGTTCCTTCCAGTAGCAAGATGCCCAAATAGGATGCGAGGACTATGCAAAATGAATGGAGATGCCCAGACACAGACTCACTCCATCATTCAGGTCTGTCAGGGGATGACATTTACTCCAACTTTCTCATGTTGGGTTATCATGTTGTGTTGAATTAAGTACTTGACCCAGAAATGAGAGGTAGCAGGATCAGAATGGTGAGACAGCTGAAAATTAAAAGATTACATGAGCTGGAATTTATCTCTTACAAAGCAAATGAATAAAATTAAGGCTAGTTATATCTCCTGGTTATTATAACAGGTAGGCTGGGCAGATATGCACAGGCTGTGCATGAATGCATTGGACAGCAGCTTGAAAACTGCTCCAAACTGCTTAGGGGAACTGCTGAGGAGAAACTAATGTGTAAGACTTTCAAAGCAATCAAAACCCTAACAGAGTCTGAAATGGTTGCATCTTCTGCTTTGTGTTCTGCCTCGAAGTGTGGTGAGCCTTGAATTAAATCACAGAGACACAAGCTAAAAGTAAGGAGCTGTAGCCACAGCTTGATCCTAATGTAAAGCTTACCTCACCTCACCAGAAGGATCCAAGGATAACGTTATAAGCCCAAAATTTTCACATCCTCTGCATAGTGCATAGCATCATCCTTGGAAAATACATGGCCTACCAGAAATAGAAATATATAGACCCAGGATGCCAAAAAAATTGCCCTTTGTGATCAGGATCAACTTTTGTTCTTAACACACCTCTTTGGTCCATTTTATTTTATACTGCTGTGTTTTGTTTTTTGCACAGGAGCCATGGGTAGTGCTGCAGATAGAGGGGAAAATCCCAGAGCTGAGTTAAAAAAAATCCAGATGTAAAGCAAAATGGATTAATACACTTTTCTACAAAGTGGTAAAATGAAAACACATCTGATGGACTTCCACACAGTTTGCCTCTGGCAAAGAGCATTCCATTAAAATAAAAATACATTTGGTTAGAGCAAATTAAATGTTCCCAAGGAGGAATAGCTTGAGGTCAAAGGTGAAGCCACTTTACTTGCACACATGTTTTCAATCTGTTTGACCTCTGTGATCAGCAAAGCTCAGATGTGCAAAGGGGAAGAAGCTTAAAAGAGACTGGAAAGAATAAAAAAAATAAAATACAAAGAAATGCATAGAGGATCTGCATAACATAGCTGTAAACTCCCTGTACTAAAAAAGGAAAGTTGTGAGGAGTTTTTCTATGATCCTTCTCTGGGTAATAAAAGACCTGGAAGATCTTGACCATATTGCAGAATAATGTTTTTTCTCATCAGCTGGGACAGAAAGAGTCACTCAAGTTATTGTGGCAGGGATTTGTGTGGCTGATGGTGAGCATGCCTGAAAAGACTCAAGGGAAGTGGATCAAAAAGAAGAAAAAGAGCAGGTGAAAGACTTTCTGCTGAACCAGTGCTCTGTTTCATGCACACTCCCTGCTGAATGTGTTCTGGCTGCCCTCTTGCAGACAGGCTTTTGGGGCAGGTCAGTGCCCAAGAAACCAGGGGGCTGGAGCAATCAGGCAGAGGACAGCACCCTGCCAGTGTGCCAGGTGACAGCTTCCAACGCAACCTTCACTGTGGCTTAAATCCATAAGGCATGAGCAGTGCATGCCCTGCCTCCTTTATGAGACTAACCTAACCTAAGGTCTTATTCCTGCACTCTGGAGAGATCCAGCAGGCAGGGGAGACAGAGTGAGTAGGGGCAGGGAAAATGGGGTTGTGTGTTTTGCCTCTCAACTGCCACCCATCCTCTCTTCTCTAACAGATACCAGGAGTTGGGGTATTCTTCAGCACAACATGAATGTTTCAAACCTCGTCTCAAATATGTCCAAAGAAAAGAAAAAATAGACCAAACAAATCTCAGCTGAAGGCTCTCCCAGAGCTTGCCCACTTCAGCATATATAGCCCAGAATGCGACATACTACAGACCCTTTTATTGCCAGCCACAGGTTTATGATGCCTGCTAATGCTTCATGTTCACTGCCCTAACAGCCGGTGTTGGACTGGCTTTCCCCTGCGGCTGGTGCTTGAGAGAGGAGCCTCTCAGCAGTAGCTGTTCCTTGCAGCCGAGCTTTAATCGGGTCAACAAGAATGGATTTTGCTTCACACTCCCAATGAGAGGCTGTCGCATGAGCAGACTAGAAGTCCACAGATCCTTTGGACAAGCTAGACTTACCCAGGAGCCACGTTTGGTCAGACTGCTGTTTTGAAGCCAGTCCATTTAGCTACTCGGTATTTCACAACTCATCTGTTTGCTATGGCTTAGCAAATCCATTGGCCCCTCTCCATCTATGACAGCTGCATTATTGCCTATATCACTGCAGGAAAAAAAGAAAGGTGCTTTACGTCTTTCCTAGGTTATTACTGCGGATTGATCCATGCAGAGCACTGCAGCTGCAGGTTGTTTCCCTGGTGGCTCACTACCCACCCACACTAACAGGCACCAGTGTGACCAGTGCATCTGCTGTGCAGAGCCCTGGGCTCAGCTGGGAGCTCAGGGCTTGTCTGAGCACCCGGCCAGGCTCAGAAGATTTCAGTGACTTTTCCACCGGGACTTTCAGCCTTCTTTTGTCTCCTCAGCTGCTTCAAAGCAGCAGATAACCACAAATGCATTTTTCAAAAGGGGAGTGTGTCTGCATTTCTACTAACTCCTGATCAAGAAAAGCAGCTCTGCATTTGTCACAAATCCATGTTCTCACTGGTCCTGAAATCCCAAAGCCAGCACCTCAGCCAGAATGAATGAGAGGGGCTGAATCAATTTCAATTACATGATACAGGTTAAAATCAGCTGAAAACCTGGGAGGCGGTGTTCAGAAAGTGAACAGCCATCTAACATGTGCTTCAGCTGCAAATCAACCCCAAATTTCTGACGGTAACTCACACTGCTTTGAGTCATTCCCAGACCTCTCACCCCTGAGCTTTGGTGTAGAGGGGATCCTGAAATCAGGCTTGAATTGTCTGCAAGATGAATGCTATTTACACCTTACCCCATGGCAGCAACACATCCAAAAGCAGTTTGCTACACCTCACTTGGAGGAGCCTGGATCTGTGAGGTCGGCTTTTTTATTAACAGGTAAGTCTGTGCCATGTGAGGAACAGCAGAATTTACACTTGCCATCTGCAAAATGAATTACATGTTCCAGGCATCTGCAGCTTCATAAATTATAACACAGTGTCAACAGTGCACCTGTGAGGAGATTTTAGACAACAGGAGCAAAGAAACTGCCAGTGCGCCGAGGGGATGCACAGGCAGAAATGCTGGAAAGGCGTTTGGCCGCTGCCTGCTTCGGCTTGATGAGCTTTTCCCTCCTGCGTGCCCATTCGCCAGCAGATTTGCACCCCCGTCACCGAAAGTGCACACTTTTATCAGCCTTTTAAATACTCGGCTCCTCTCTGTAATTAGGTGTCGGGATGAGGCTCTGCTTGGCATTCCTCTGTGGTCCCCCTTGAGCACCGCTGGTGAGGGCCCTTGGGGAAGAGGGGCACAGGCAGGGGGGCCGGGGGGGGCTGGGGTTTTGCATATGAGATTAAGGACTGAAGATCGCGTTCATTTCCCTTTTATCTGTCTGCGTGCTGTAGCACTGAAGTCTCTGCTTTCCCTGTGTTATATTCAGTGTGCAGAGTGACTCATCTGCAAGCGCAAATTACCTTGCTAAAGTATTCTTAGGAGAAATAATTAGCCACAAGCACCTCCTCTCCAGCCTCCTCTATGTGCCTCCGGGGACTGGGGCGCTTGACATAAATCATTTAGTCCCAAGCCCTAGCACACACCTTTCCCAAAGGATTCCATAATTGGCAAAGTAGTTGCCAACCGGGTTTAAAGTGATTTGAAATTGTTTTCCATACAGCCTTGCTGATAGCAAAAGGTTTCCCCCTTTCCTCAAGCATGAGTTACAGTAACATGATTGAATGTAACCCGTTATTCAGTTCAAGCTGTGATTCTGATACGGTATAGACAATATAAATTCCCCAGAGCTCTGTGAGGCCACCTCAATGGTCCATTTAAGTCCAATTCAATTAGGCTCACTATAGTTCTTAGGATTTCTTAGGTATGTTTGCAGCAGCCTTGGGGTTTGAATGTGAGAACAGTATTCATCTAGGAGTTTTAAATTAGGTCTCAGGTGTCATCATTCTAAATGAATTATTACAGTGGTGTGTTCATGCCATTACAGGTAAGGTTATGTTAGTATCTCCACTCAGCCATATTAATGCACTGAGGGCTGAAGCTTGGTATATAAGGTCCTTGCCTTACAGTGACTTTTTTAACCCACTTTTCAAAATAATCAGTCTGCCGGGCACCGAGCTGTATTTAAAATGCATGTAAATAAGTTGTTTACTTTCAGCTTCTGACTGATTGTCAGCAATGCGGTTTAGGAGACGCTGTTATGCCTGTAGCACTGCCAGTGCACTCCCCTCCACAGAGAGCCAGGGGGGAAGAGTCCCTGCCCTGCCTGGCTCACCATCACTGTCTCTGGCAAATAGGTGGGCAGTGGGGAAAGGGAGTGCTGGAACCGACAAAGCAACAGGGGAAGGAGCATGAGCTGCTGCCTTGCTCATGCCTTCCTTTCAGCCGGTTGGGTTTCTGAGTCCTTCTGGTTTTGCTTTATTTTGCTAGCCACAGCTGGGGGGGGGGAGGGAAACATAAAGATGTGCTTTATTTTGCTTTCTCCAGCTTTTCTCCATTTGTGTCTGAATCTGATCTCTCTCTGGTATTTAACACTGCAGCGCTTTCAGGAATGAGTGTGGTGAGGGGCGGGAAGCACTTCAGCAGCCCAAATGTCTCCTCCATATTTCATGTCTACAGATGGACACCATTTGGTTCTTCTAAGGAGGCAATGCAAATGCCAGGTATGCTGATGAGGTTTACTTCAAAGAAGGAAGAAAGAAGCAGTGAAGATGTTTAATTTTTGGAAGGTAACTCTCAAAACCTAACTGACATTTGGGTTGATTCCTGAGACTGGTATTTAAAGGATAAAGATAACATGTCTTTATTGGCTTACATGTCAAAATCATTTTCATTTTACTCTGGTCCCCTCTAGTGGCTCCAACAGAAAGTGAGACCCCCGTAATCCATCACTGTATTAACAGGAAAAGTCGCAGTCCTACTAGGGCTAAACAGAGGAAGACGAGGGAACATTTCACAGGTGAGGAGCTGAGGAACAAAACAGTCACGTGGCCCTTACATAGTTTTACACAGGCTGTCAGGTCTCCTGGATCCAAGCCTCCTGAGACCCACGTTGTACTTTCTGGAAGAGTATCCTACCCCTCATAGCCATAACCTTTTCCTATTGCTTTTATCCTGGAAAATTCATTTAGCTTTTCTCCATTCAGATTTGCTATGTCCTACCCCTATGCTCCCAGGAGAAACATGCCAATACTTTGCCTGTGTTATGTAGGGGAATAGTCGGAAGAAAAGACTCAAAAGCTCTTTCCTCCGCTGTCTGTCATATCTTTGCTAGGGCAGACTGTAGCCCTAAGATCCTTCCAAGATCAAATAAATGCCTCCAGGAAGAAAAGATCAAAGGAGAAAAAAGCTTAAGAAGTCACTAGTCTGGGTATTTCCTTTTATTAGAGTGGCCCATCGTGATTCAAGCAGTCTCCTGGGTTACAAAATTAAGGGGCAAAGCGTGCTTCTCTGGGGACAGAGGCCTCCAGGTGAGCAGAGGCATCTGTAGGGCATATCCGCACAGACAAGAGGAGACCTTGTGGACTCACTTCTCCCTTCTCCCAGCCATCTAAGAGAGTCAGACCATACCCACAGGCCAGGTAGCAACATTAGTATCAATTATTTCCAAGATTCACAACAAGTCTTGTGAGCAGCCCAGCGCTAGCATGATGGGTTCAGAGAGCCACACACTTCTAAGCACCTCCCTGCCCCTTCTGCCTGCCACAGCCAGGGTCCTACTCTGCCTGAGCGCAGAGACATGGGGTCCAGGAAGGTCACGGTTCCTCCAAAGGCATTTGGGGGACATGCTGAGGAATGGCTCAGTTATTCCTAGACCTGTGCTGGGATATCCTCACTGCTTCATTGTGTCACGGGAGCTTTTCTGCGGGATTAACACTGACTGGATGATGCCTGCACTGTGCACAAATTACCACTTAAGCAAACATGTTAGGTCACCTGCTAGGTGCTGGATGTTTTCCAGCCTTTATTCAGTATCTGCTTCTAGTAATGGAATTTCAGCAGTTCATCTTCTTTTAGCCAGCTTCACTTTTTCAATCCTAAATTTTGTTTCCTCACTCTTCCATGACACCTTCCTCACTCTTTTTAATACTGATCCTATTAAAGTACAATCAAGGTCACTTTAGGGTGTCACTGATGGGACTGTCTCTTGTTTGCAGAAACCCAAGGGAATCAGATCCAAATGACTTCAACATGGTCAAATCAGCCAATGAGATGCCCATATATAAGAAGGGTCGGAAGGATGAGCTGGGATATTACAGGCCTGTCAGCTTGACTTTGGTGCCAGGGAAGCTGATGGAGCAGCTCATCCTGAGTACCATCATACAATACATGTGGGGACAACCAGATGCTCAGGCCCAGTCAGCATGGGTTTATGAAAGGCAGGTCCTGCTTGACAAACCTGATCTCCTTCTATGACAGGGTGACCTGCTTATTGGATGAGGGAAAGGTTGTGGATGTTGTTTACCTTGACTTTGGTAAGGCCTTTGACACCGTTTCCCACAGCAGTCTCCTGGTGAAACTGGCCGCTCAAGACTTGGATGGGCACACGCTTTGCTGGGTAAAAAACTGGATGGCTGGGCCCAAAGAGTTGTGAACAGAGTTAAATCCAGTTGGTGGCCGGTCATGAGTGGTGTCCCCCAGGGCTCGGTGTTGGGGCCACTCCTGTTTAACATCTTTATTGATGATCTAGACGAGGGGATCGAGGGCACCCTCAGTACGTTTGCAGATGACACCAAGTTGGGTGGGAGTGTTGATCTGCTCGAGGGTAGGGAGGCTCTGCAGAGAGACCTGGACAGGCTGGAGCCATGGGCTGAGGCCAACTGGAGGAGGTTCAATAAGGCCAAATGCCGGGGGCTGCCCTTGGGCCACAACAACCCCCAGCAGTGCTACAGGCTTGGGGAGGAGTGGCTGGAGAGCTGTCAGTCAGAGAGGGATCTGGGGGTGTGATTGACAGCTGACTGAACAGGAGCCAGCAGTGTGTCCAGGTGGCCAAGAAGGCCAATGGCATCCTGGCTTGTGTCAGCAATAGCGTGGCCAGCAGGGACAGGGAAGGGATCTCACCCCTGTACTCGGCACTGGTGAGGCCGCACCTCGATTCCTGTGTTCAGTTTTGGGCCCCTCACTACAAAAAGGACATTGAATGACTCGAGTGTGTCCAGAGAAGGGCAACAGAGCTGGTGCAGGGTCTGGAGCACAGGTCGTACGAGGAGCGGCTGAGGGAACTGGGGGTGTTTAGTCTGGAGAAGAGGAGGCTGAGGGGAGACCTCATCGCCCTCTACAGCTACCTGAGAGGAGGTTGCAGAGAGCTGGGGGTGAGTCTCTTTAACCAAGTAACAAGCGATAGGACAAGAGGGAATGGCCTCAAATTGCACCAGGGAAGGTTTAGACTGGATATTAGGAAGCATGTCTTTACATAACAGGTTGTTGGGTGTTGTAATGGGCTGCCCAGGGAGGTGGTGGAGTCCCCATCCCTGGAGGTGTTCAAGAGTCGGGTTGACATAGCACTGAGGGACATGGTGACATATTTGAGAACGGTCAGTTAATGGTTGGACTAGATGATCTTCAAGGACTTTTCCAACCTAGATAATTCTGTGATTCTGTGATACATGTAGATATCTTTTTGCATCAAGACTCCAGTGAAAGGGAATGTGTTAAAAGAAATAATAAATATCTCCTAAGGATCTATGTTGGTTTTCAGCATTCTACCTTGTTCATCATAATGCTTTTTCTTCAGGTACTGGAAAAGCCTAATGCCTTCCTGAAGTTTTATTTAAGGAATTAATTTGTATGGATGTATTTTCTTACCATTTATCTATCCCCTTTTGCTAGAAACACTTTCAGAAGTTTTTGCAATAACTGGACAATAAGGATTTAGTAGGAAAACTACAGATGCATACTTTATACCTTAAGAAAGGTAGGATATTTCACATGAGAAGACAAATCTTGACATCTCTACAGAGTTAATCTAAAGGCAGTCTGTTGATTGGGAGCAAAAAAAACCTTCCTTAAAGCACAAATGCACAACAGCTCTGTGTTGGACTCTCAGATCTAGAAACCCATCCTCATCTATAAGGGGCTTGTGTTCAGCATAAGTGTTGAGGAGGAGGGAAAGAGAAAAGAAATCATTTCTCCACTGTCTCTCTGCTTACAGCCCTACAGCCTGCTGAGGCCTAACCAGTTCCTAGACAAAGCAGGAATATTCACAGGTTTGCCTAACATTGTACTGCCTGCGATCATCCTCTGGACAGACCCACTGACACAGGTTCTCTGGTGTTTGTCAGCTGTTTGTCTGCACTGAGAGCACCCGAGGGCACTTCCCAGTTCCCTAACTGGGCAGCCCAGTTGCACCCCAGCCCCTCACCCAGGCGAGACCAGCCCCACGTTGCTTCTCACAGGCCTCGCTTGCCCCAGGAAACAAGTGCAGGCTGGGGGTGATGTGCTCTTCCCAGCTCCCTTCCTGGCACCTTGCAGCTCAGACCTTAGGCTCGCTGAGCCATGAGATGCAGCCTGAACACCCTGGCTGGAATCCCACTGCCCTCAAACCTCCTTGTGCAGCGAGAAGGGATTAAGTGAGCAGCCACAGGAAATGTCAGAGGCATCCTAAAGCTGCTGCTGGGGGATCCTGCTGGCTGTCTTGCCTGGACTGGCTGAAAAGAGGCTTCATTTGAGCCAAAGATTTATGTTGCCTTATTTCTTCACTCTTTGTGGCTATTGCATTTTTGCAGGCTGTGTGCCAGGCAACGAAGAATCCTCTGAACTGGTCCTCAGCCCAAACCTATCACTCCAGGGAAGCTCTTTCTGTCCTGTAATTCAGCTGATTTCATCACGGTGTCCTTCCAGCGTTGATAAGGAACAGACTATCACAAACAACACACAGAACCGGCAGGGCACAGCCTCGGAGCTTGCAAAATGTGGCACCCATAGCATCCATACCCCACAAGCATCCATACGGATGGGTCAGGACAGCAGCTCGGAGCCACTTAAAGCAGTGGATCTCCCAGAGGGTGTGAAAAATCTGCTCTCTGCCACCCAGTTGCCTCAATCTCTCCTCCCTCGGTGGCTGCCGGGTTGTTTCCACGGGACAACAGTGACATCCCGTGGCCGCAGTCACCCGGCCAGGCTGTGCTATTCCTGCATTACTCGGAAGCATGCAGATGCTTTGCTTTCATTATGTAAAAAAATGATGTGCAAAGTACTGCCAGGCTGGTGAGACAGCAGCCTTACGGGAAATGCAGGTCTCGGTTTTTGGCAGCAAACCTGTGCGCCACTAAAGGCAACTGAAAAGGAGGAGTTGCGGCTGAGTCCGGGGGACTTGGGAAAAGAAACTGTGTAAAGAATGCAGGCTGAAATATTTCAATGAGTGGGGAGAGGGTATTTCTGTAAGGGGAAGGTCACCTCCATGCCTCTGGCCACTAATCTCCAAAACCAAAAAAGTCATGGGGTGCAGCCCCACATTAGTGAAATTGGCTTGGTGTTATCTTTCCATCTCCTCCTTGTTTCAAACCTCATGACCGTGGCTGTAAAATCTTCCAGCCACAGTCAAGGGACTTTAGAAAAAGAACCCAGATGCTGTGATTCTCCTGATATCTGCCCATCACTGGAACCTTGGCTCCAAAATAGTGACTACTGGGAAACAGACAAAATGAAAGGGTCAGTGATGCTGCAACCTCTCTGACTTTTTTTCCCCCAACAGTCCAGCTTTAGTGTAAATGATGACAAGAGCTACCCTTACAAAACTGACCTGAGGCTAAGTCTGCGCTGGAAACCCCTATCTGTGGAACCACATTGGTTTAAGCAGTCACATTTTTATTCCTGTTTTTTATTCCTGGTAAATCCCTAGAGCAGGATTAGCTGTTCTAGCAAAAGCTCCCGTGAAGGAGTGATGGGAAGCAAGTTAACAGGCAGTAGTCTCCGCGCACTAGCGGTGCCCAGGGCAGCCCTAGCTCAGCCTCACTGTCCTTCCCTCCTCACCCCCTTCGCTTTGAACCGCAGCCCTGTGAGCTGTGCCTGTGCTGCACCAGCCCGGCTCTCCTTATACAAAGCAGCCCTTCATCATCACCCTTGCCTGTAAGATCCTTTATACAGCAACATCCCAGTATTTCCAAGAATAGGAATTTACTGGCAATAGTACTGATTGCAAGTGCTTCAAGGCAATTTACCACAACTCCTACAGCAATCTTTCCTCTCATAAGATCTACAATAGTAAAAATACTCATCAGGTGGAAAAATGCCATCATAAAGGAAGGAGAAGGGCTTAATGCATGTGAGTCATTGCTTGTGCATTAAAGATCACTAACTAGAGTAACTACATGAGAAGTCACTTCCCAGTGCCATCATCCTTGGCTGCACTGTAGATACCATAGCTCTAACATTCAAATAAGTTACATGGATGCTGAGAGAGGAATCCATGACCCATAAAAGTTGAGAAGTGGTTTCTTAGTTCCTGGGAGGAAAGAAAACCAAAAAATTAATTAAGGTAACTAGTAGCTTTATTTCTAGCTTCTCCAGTAGCTCCAGGAACATTCAGGACTCTCCATGAATATGAAAAAAAATCAGTAACTAATTGAGAAGTAAGCATTTGCTGTAACAGATCAGCCCCTGCAACCTCAGGCCACAGAAGAGGAACTCTATTCTTGTAAGATCTCCATCCCTGGGGCTGGTTGAAGACATTGGCAGGACGTTATCATGGCCACCTCCTCCTGGCACGTGGTAGATCTGAGGGATGACAGGTCCCCTTGGGGCCTCCTGCTAGAGCAGGAGGTTGCACTCTCATTCCAAATCATTGCCTGCTTCTCACATTTGTGTGCCATTCACAACAGTGATTGGAACCTCCCCCTTGCCTCAGCCTTGCTCCAGCCCTGCTCACGCCTCCTGAGAATTGCTTTCTTTCTAGAAATCCTGGAGGTGGTTTTCTCACTAGCAATGAACATTTTGGGGATGCCATGGGCACCTGAGCAGAGCTGGACCTATCCTGGATGAGAGGGCACCAGCAGGTGACTGATGGCACAAGAGAGCCTGCACAGGTGCACATCCAGGACACGAAAAATTCCCGTTTCCCAAGATACACCCCACTGATTTAATGACAATAAAATTACCTTTTACCTCTGCTTCCTTCATAGTTACCATTGTTTGCTGCCCTGGCAGGCAGTCAAAGGGATACACTCCCTGTCCTCATCAGGAAGCTACTCCCATCACAGAGCACCCACGACTGCTCCATGTGTGGAGGCCACAAAGAAGGATGGATTCTGTTTTTCCACCCTTCACTTAGCACCTGCAGCGAAAGATGGAGTGACCCTGCCTGTAAGAAAAACCTTCTCACCCAAGTTGCTTGTTTAACACTGTTGGCTACTACTGCTGTCTTTCCTCCCCAAGCCTAATAGGGAAAAACCCATGGGAAAACAGCTGCTGCAAGGTGTACAGCAGCTCCAGCAAGGAGCCTGGGTCAGTGACGTGCCAGGACTCCTGGAGCCAGGGTATGGCTGTCAGTGCAAGAGGCGGGTGCCAAAATTACACCAGCACCTCATTAACTCAGAGAGGCAGCTCTGCGCAGCGGAGGAGGCAGGGATGGCCGAGGTGGAGGAAGCCAGGCTGCTGCTTGGGTGTCAAAGCACAGGCAATAATTGACAGCTCCATGCTGGCAGGCAGCAACTAAGGAGAAATCTGTAGACTTGTCCTCCCAATGTGAGGAAAGGGCCGCATGGTTCACTAACAACCTCACTTCAGCATCGCCTTCCTTTTCATGTGCGTAATAGCTACCAGCAGCAGCAGCAGCATCTCCTGTCAATCGCTGACAAAGGATCCCACCTGGCACTGTGCAGATGCTGCCTCATGAACAACAGGCCACCAGGAGAGAGGTGTTGAGTGTTGGAAGATTTATAAGAATCAAATTCTCCTTTGTAAAAGAGAAAAAATGTGGGTGGCAAGAACAAAAAGGATGGGAATAGAAAAAAGATGGGGAGGAAAACTTGCTGTGAGAAAGTACAGTAAAGGAAATAAGCTACAGGAAAGAAGACAGTGGCCCAGTTAGGCTGGTGTGATGAATTATAGCACTGTGCTGATTTTGGTGTCCCCCCATGGTTTGGTCCCACAGTAATGCTGCTTATTATCTCTGGGGACCAAAGTGGGACTGTGATGGGGTTCTACTGAAATGTCAGTAAAGTCCATTGCTTGTTGCTCCTTGCCATCACAATCCTACTGACTCCTGGTATTTTAACCCAGCAGTCCTTCACAAACTCATGATATCCCATTGGGGTTTGAGTGGGGAACTTGAAATATTTTGTTTATGTATGCAGTAACTTGGGATTCTTAATTAAGTCCATATTCAACTTGTTCTGGCACCAAGATAATGTTACAGCAGTTCTGTCCTCTCCCTAAGTCTCTGCAGCCAGCAAAAACTTGCAAATCTGTTGACTTCTACCCTGTTTTGCCTTTCACTTTTAAACTGTCAGGATCTTCAGTCACGAATACTGCCTTCTAGATGGAGGTCTGAATTTCCACAGATAGCTGCTACAACTCTTTTTAACTCATAAGACTTCCAAGTAGTTGTCAGATCCCTTCCTCCAGGAGGGGCCAGTAGGTGAGAGGAAAGACCCATGCAGTGCCGTTTTAATGGGTACTCCTCCATCCTTTCTTCTCATCAGTTTAAGTTTCAAAGGTGCTGAGGGTTTTTCCTCCCCTCTAAATGTCAGTAAGTGTTGATGTCACGTAGCACTGCATCTGTGACCACAGACACAGCTCTACAATATGTCTTCATTTTTCACCTTTTTGTTTTGCGGAGGCACGGCCCCTCTTGCTCACCTGGCGGACTGAGTCATCTGACATTACATTTGCACTTTCCCAGAGGCCAGCAGGCTTCAGCTACTAAGCCATCATCATCTAGCCTCCCCCTATGGGCATAATATGCTAATTTATACCCACAATCAAGCATCTGTGATACCATTTGTGCTGCAGATACTGTGGAGGGAATTGATGGTTATTCAGATCTTGTGTTAACTGAGGAAAAACTGATTTATTTCCCCACTGAGTGGAGCAGTTACTAAAACCAGTGTGGATGAACTCTCCTTTTTCAATGTGCCTTGGCTGCATGCTAATAGTTTGGAGTCTAGGTGACTCATTCATTGGAGAAACTTTGCTCTCTGAATTATTCACTTATTCAGCCTACTAAGCCAGATAATAGGAGATGGCAGAACCTTTCCTCATCTCTCAGAGGGTATATTAATATCTTTTAAACATTCATATTCTGCCCAAATATATCTATTTCAATACCTATTTGTGCCTGTGTTCTTTTTCTTTAGTTGATTTGATACTCTTTTGTTCTAACTTTGCTTGTATCGTGAAAGTTTGTCTGGGAATAGAGCCGTGCTTCCACACAAAGAGACAAGTTTCCTTTTTTACACAGACATCTTATGTGTGAGGTCACTCAGCATTTATTTCCTATGATGGGAAAAATCCTAACACCACCACCCTCTTTCCTGCCCTGTAGGCAATATCCAAAGATACAGTCACTTCAAATTTATTTTAAAACACAAACATCTCTACACGATTGAATCCTTCATTGTCATTTACATAGATTACAACAGCTTTTCTCTGAGATAAAATCTAATACACATTACTTCTTGGATCTATTCAAACAGATTTTATGACACCTTTGTAGCTGTCTGCCCTTTTCCTTATGCTGATCCCCATTTCAAGTTCACCTCCTGCCTTAGAGTCCTTTGAAGGGCCAGAGCCAAGCTTTCCAAAGTGCAGACCCTTTCTGCCTGCCCTCCTCTTCCCAAGGGCCCTGCTTTGTTTCCTCTTTGAGCCACAAGAAGCAAATCAACCTACCACTCTCCTCTCTCCTTTTCACACCTTCTTCTGGGATGATCCTTCCTCCTGAAGCACACTCTCCCCATGACAATTCTGGTCACTCACTGTGTCCCCAAGCTGTTCCCAGCCCCTCCAACAAAGATGAATTGCCAAAACCTAGCATCAGGGGAATTCAAGATCCAAAGGAGTGAGAGAGGTACCAGAAGACCCTGCACACTGTCAGGGATTTTAGCATTGTTATTGATCTTATATATGTATCACTGCATATTTATTTACTACCATATATGCTGTTAATGAGGAACAATATTGAACCCAACAACAGACAGATAACATAGGTCTGACCCACCATCCTAGATCTCTCTTAAAGACCCACTTCTTCCAGGATCTCTGAATGCTGAGGAATAGCAGATGGCTGAGATGTTTTTTGTGTATTAATTTTATCTTATTCTATTGTGTATCAAGGCTGTTAACACTTTTTCATGCAAGGACCATATCATTCTATGATTATAAAGCACCTAGCAGAGCCAAATCTTAGTCCAGATTGTCTGTCAGCCTCCAGTTATGCAAATCATTGCATGCCTCTCCCTTAGTCCCTTCCTTGGAGCATCCCATTCAAGAAAGTCAGTCAGGGACCAAGTCCCCTTTTACAATGTCTATTGCAACAGACTACTGTCCCAACTTCCTCTACATAAAACATAATAATATATAGAAAGTCTTCACTCGTACTGCTTTTTTTTTTTCCATTTACTCTTACTACAGAAACTTAGCAAGGTCACATGTAATGATAATAATAATGAAATTAGGCATAATTTTGAACATATATGAGGGCAGTTTCGGATCACTATAAGGTGAAACATACCTTTTTTTTTTCCTGCTGAGGCCTATTTGCTCTGAATCATTATTTACCTCTGGCCCTTCACAACCCTGCTGTGCTAATACTGTTTCAACAGAGATTTTTAACATTTAATGAAGGCAATATGTTGGCTTTTAACCACCTGATTGTTACATTCTGCATTGCTGAACTTAATTTTTCCCCTTCGCTTTTTTCAGGTGAAGCACTACATTTCATTTAAACCAAGTCAGTCTCTGAGTAGGCCAAATTTAAATAACTGCAAACTTTATTGTGTTTTCTCCATGTCAGGATAACAAAGCAGCACATGAAATGAGTGTTTCCGAAGTTTAGTGCTGAATGACACATAGAAAAATAAATAAATAACACAGACAGTACTGGGTAAGAGAAAGAAACAACATGGTGAGTGCTGTTTTAAGAAGAACTAACACTTTCAAGGAGAATAGGAGATACACAAGGACTGTGCCTGGCCCATGGATATG
The DNA here is from genome assembly GCF_003259725.1 of Athene cunicularia. Taxonomy (NCBI): domain Eukaryota; kingdom Metazoa; phylum Chordata; class Aves; order Strigiformes; family Strigidae; genus Athene; species Athene cunicularia. The sequence continues at coordinate 104,045,425 of NW_020799095.1, read as the reverse complement.
AGCCTGGGAGACACCCAAAGGAATTCCTTCTAGCAAAACCAACATAAGCCATAGCGATACCCTTTGTGTCTGGTTGCTCCTTGTAGGGTCAAGAAGCAGTGAACATCCAATGCGTATAAAGAGAGACACTGGCAGAGCCAAAATTCGAGATCTTCCTCAGAGGTATCCAGAGCCCTGTGGGTCCATGCTACTGTACTATCTAGCTCAGAGCAGTATGCCATCTCTTTACAGCAGGTGAATAAAGGAGAGACAGTGTTAAATTTTCTGGCATCTAGTTTAACACATCTTCCATTCTGGGACCTTAATTATATCCAGGTGGTGTCCAGGTGCAGTTGTCTGGACTATCTCCATTGGGCACATTTGCTTATAGAATAGTCTGGTTGGTGCTTTTTATTTGTTTTAGAAAAATGTGTTCTCCTGGCCATTCATTATGGTCTTCCACTCTTCCCAAATTTTCCCTATGTCCCCGAACTGAGTAACAGCTCATCAAAGCCATAAATAAAAGAAGCCTGCTTTGACAACCAAGAACACTTCTAACATAGTTTATACAATACACTTGACCCCAGTGATTTTTCCAAAATCTACAGCAAGGGCATATTTTAAAGTATGCAATATTATTCCTGAGATTAATAAAGTTGGGGTTTTTTTCTTTTTGTTCTTGAGACCAATGAATTTCACCATGAAATTTAAAATATAACCTGGACTTCATAAGGCAGTTATATGAGAAGGAAGCTGTAATAAGAAAGAAGGATGGCACCAATATAAAATAAGTGGGGCACCAATATAAAAGAAGAGTTTGAGGGGAAAAAAAAAAAAATCGCTGTTGAGGGATAAAGGCATTTTCCAATGATCAGCTACTAAATTCCACCACCACATTTGGTTATGCCCAACAATCTCACTAACGTTGTTTGAGGGGTAAGTGCTGTCCAAAATGTTATTATGGTAAACTGTGACACTGTGACAACCTAGATATAGGTTAGCAACCAAATGCTTCTAATAGTATGATCTGACAATACCATTACCTGGGATCGTCAATAAGTATCTTCATCCTCAGTAACCTTCATATAACAATCACTCCCTAGACTTGGTTTAGTTCATATTAAAGGCACTATACAAGACAGTTGATCACAGAAAATATATTTTACAAAGTTATTGCAAACTGACTCATCTCAAATTAAATGGAAAACACAGAAAAAATGTTTTGTAAGTTAGATCATTGATTTTGAAAGAACAAAAGTTTAGGTAAGTCAGCCAAACTGAATATTGAATACAAAGAAAATGTAACAGCTTCCCTAAGACAAAGGTGAGCAGCGTGCTCAAATAGGAAGGACGAGAAAATATCCTGCCTTAAGTTAGGAAAGCTCTACCACATCATTTTTCAAGTCTGTTAGCAAATCTCTTTGATGAAGTAATCAAGCTGTGGACAGTGCCATAGGACTGGGGAACAGCAAGGGTATGACCTGCAATTAAGTAGGTGAAAAAATTGACCCATATTTACAGGTCTATTAGAGCCACTTGAATAGCTTGCTAGGCTTTAAAATAGCATTCTGTGGGGAGTCTAATTAATGATGCAGAGGTAAAAGCAATATGGGATAAAATGCAACATGGGCTTACTAAAGGTAGACCTTGCCAGACTCACTCAATTTCTTTTTTTAAAAAGGTAACTATGAGGGCAGCAGGGGAGGTATTTCCAGTAAAAATAGGGAAGCATTCACGTCTTTGTATGAGGCCCAGGTGATACCATATGGAAAACTGCATACAATCCTGGTCACCCACGTTTCAGGGAGATACTTTCCAGCTGGAAGAGGCACAGAGAGGTCAGTGGGAAGGTTAGGAAAATGGATGTGAGATATCTGGCTGTTCAGCCTAACAAGGTATGGCTGATTGGGCATGAGTCTGTGAGAAGCAGCCTGGATAAAAGAGACCTAGCTAAAATAAAGGACAACACTGGCACAGAACCTAGGCATACAAAGTGGTCAAGAGTAAATTTAGACTGGAAGGAAAATGATCTGCAAAAGCTTTCCAAGAGGAGTTGTGAGACAGAAAGCTAATTATATCTGAGGATGAGCAGTGGGTAGGTGAGAAAGGATAGGCCAGCAAAGTGACCTGAAAGTAGGAAACTGTCAGACACTCAGGGGTTGTCATTATCTCCTCAGTTCCCACTCAATGCTTTTCAAAGACCACTGCTATGGTTTTACATGAGACACATGCTCTGAACTAACTTTCAGATCAAATTATTCAAATTAGATCATGTTAAAAAGTACAGCATAAAACTAGCATTACTATTAATCTTGCAAAATGGCAATTAAATGCAAGGTTACTTGAGAACCAATATAATAAGTGGGTCATTACAATACTTCACATAATTCATATTTAAAAATTCTTGTATATTACTGTCGATGAATATTATCTTAAAAATAAATTATCACATGAATAAGTTAATAAAAATTAGGAATAGAAATAAAGCCCAGCAGCAATACACAGTTATTGGTATAGGTATGAGCTGGATGCTACTAGTCACTAATATGGACTTTCCATGTGAGTAAGAGAAGATGCAAAGAGCCCAAATGTGTTTCCAGTTAAATCAGTTGTATGAGAGTCAAGCACTCTCCCACTCTTTGATTTGGTTTCCCCATCTGTAGCACTGTAACTGTAAGGGCATAGCATTTTCAGTCAAAATAGCTCACAGTGCTCTGTAGGTGCACAGAGTTTGGGAAACACTGGCACAGTAAATGGAGGCAAAGCCCTGGAAAGAAACAGAGTTGTTTTCATGTTATGTCCACAACCAAGTTTAATACCTGCCACCTTTAATGTCCAGTTTTCACTGGATACCGACTCCATTACCATGTATCTAGTCAACAAAATGAGACTTGTCGGCAGTGGTAGGCAGGAGGTGAGGTGGCAGGAGGTGTTACTGGCTGCTGACAGAGTGCCCTGGACCTGTGAAAGCCCACGTCTTGCTCTGATGAGGCAGGGTGCGGGGTGCAGGTAATTATCACATTGGGATCCCATGCATACCAATTCCCATTTCACTATCTCAGAAATATTTCCCACCATATAAAACCTGTCTTTCTTTAGAAGTCTCTTAAATAGGAAACAATTGTGAATTGTAGCACTGTCCTTTCTGTGCTTTCACTTCCTCAGAATCAGAGGAATCGATACACATAAAGAAGTGACCAAAAAAAAAAAAAAAAAGTTACACATTTAAATTGTTCTCTCTTGAACTAAACGATCTTCATAAGTCTCCTTCAACCAAAATTATTCTGCAATTTTATGAGGTGGTACTACTGGACCCTTCAGCCTCTTCTCCCAGCTGACCACTCTCATGGAAGTTTGAAATGATGTGGAGCAGGAGGGCCCCATTCAGCGCCAGGTACAGTCTAACTACAAGGGTGACACTGCAAGGCCAAGCTGTAAGAAAACTGCTTACAGCATCCCTCAACTCATGAATGTTTGAGGGGAAAAAATTAAACTTTGTGTAACGGTCATTTCAGTGTCATAGATCACTTCAAGAGGGACATAATGTATAACCAAGAGAGCTTTGAAACATGCTGGATTTGATGCAAATTCTGATGCATGAGAAAGCCTTAAAATTTTTAAAATATCTGAGGGATGGCCTACAAAGCTGTGGCTAAGCTGTATTAAAGGTTTAGGGAAAATTTGTTATTTTCTACTGATCTAAATCCTCAAATCACCTTAAACTCTCAGCTCACCAAGGACCTTAAGAGAACTTAAGCTCCCTGTGTCACTATATCAAGCATTAGTCTGATCAATATTTATTAAACTTAAGAATGTAAATAAAGTATAAACTTTATATTATTAAAAAATTGTGAGGTTTTAAAAATATCATGACTGACTGGTTCTCAGGTGACTTCACAAAGGCAGTCTGCATTCGTGTGAGGGTTCAAACTTCAGAGACAGTTTGCTCTCTGCATTACAGACATCCCTTAAGTTTCGGGACCCCTCTTTGTCATTTATGAGGTTGGGGACAACTATAAAAAGGAATAATAAAATGATACCATAGATTCTTTTTTTTAAAAAAAAAAATAACTAAGGAATGCATCCCACAGTATTTGCAGCTTGTATGAATAACTACATTTTATAATTTTGTTTTCCTTCAGTGGGGTTTTAGTTAGCCATTGCACAATAGTCACCAATATTGCAAAACATACATAGGCTTGCAGCTAGTCTTCTTTCTTTGTCAAATCTTCCCTCATTTTCCAGAGAAACTTTACTTTCCCTAGTCAGTGTTAAATAACCCTGTATTTCCTCCTATCACACTGTTGTAAATAAAGGGTAGCTTTGTTTCTTCTTTCTGTTCCCTTAACAAAACCACACAGATGGAGAGAGAATTTTGCTTTCCCCAGGACTGAAGAGATGTCCAGAACATTTAAGGATGAGAGAAGGAAAAGAAGGAAGAAAAGAGACTTTAAAGGACTAGCAGCTCCTGTTACTGGAGCGACCCTGAACACTGCAATGGAGGGGGAATTCATGGTTCAGCAGATAAAAGGGACTGCAGCATTTTCATACACCCCAACAGTGCAGGGGTGATGGGGCAACCTAAGGACCCAGCCAAAGTGTGTGCTCAGCCAAAGGTCTTCAGGCTGGCCCTCGTTTCTTTGCTTCACTCTTCAAATAAACACCTCAACCACACTCATTCTTGACCAGTAAATAAACAGAATATAGCCCGTAAACCTCCTGAGATGGCATTTGTAGCATAATTTGAGGTATTAAAGAGGAGTAAGCACCTTTTGGCTATGAATTGGAAAAGGAATTAAACAAAAGCTTGCAGACAAAAAAAGGGGTTGGTTTTTTTTTTTTAAAGCCTGAAATTTAGTGAAAAACCAAAAGACTCAGAGGACATTGCCCAGCTTTGAACTCACAAGCCCAAGGAAAATCTTAAGTTAGGCAAACCTGCCCTCGATGTCTGCTGTTACAAGAGAAGATAATTTAGAATTGGAGCCCCTTGGGCCATCCACGACCCCTCGAACAGGGTACCCAGCCCTTGAAAGGTGCCTTCTGGGCATGGTGTCATGTTGTCTACCTCATATCTCTGCCTTCCTCTCTCTGGGGCAGGGCATGGCTTTCCTCGTAGCTGTGGAGTCGTTTCGGCCTATTAGAAAAGATAATTTGGATGCTAAGTGCCCTGACAAAGCACAGCTGATGGCAAGAGCCACCAGGGCAGTCTGAAGTGCAGCACTTCTCTTTGCAGACTGCTGCCCCACTGTAGGCTCAACCAGCAGCCCTTCAGGTGCCACGGTGGCAGCTTTCCTTTCAATTAATAAATCTAAACCAGGAATTATGCAGAGCAGTCAAAGGGGACAAGGCAAAGGTTAATGGCCTGGAGCAAGAAAGAAAGGCAACCCAAGATGAAAAGATCCTAACAGCAAGGTCTGCCAAAAAGCACCCACGGGAACTCTTACACTGGTGATTTTTCTTGGGGAGGATCAGGGGAGGAAGGAGAGGAGGCAATGGCCTGTATGAACACTTTGTGCCTTCAAGTGCAGGAAATAAACAGACTCGCCCCAGGAATACTAATCGCTACAGAGAGACTTGAAGTTGCTCCACTGTGGGTGAGATAGTCCCCTCTTCCTGACCTGACCATAAAACTGTGATATTATCAGCAGTGCAGAAGTCCAACTCACACTTTTCCCTCTCTGGATATTTCTTCACAAAGCTGACATGTCAAAAATTAGAGAAACCATTTTTTTAACCCCAGCAATCTAATAAATTACATCCATGTTACTAACATCCTTTGTAAAAAGCACTTAGCTAAAAATCTAGCAAATTTGGGGGAGTGAAAAAAGAAAAAACCCTAAATAGGGTTAAATAACCTGTCCAGAACTGGATCTGGATATAGCATAGCCCTGAATCACACCTGTTCTCTGCTGGTTCCCTTTCTCATGAATAATACATCCAAAGAAGTCTGCTAGATCTCTCTGTCGAAATTGACTCAGTTGATCTTCAGAGAGTCCTAGAACATCTAAGAAGCTATTTGAGAAGAGACATTCAGATCCAGCACAAGTTCTTTACCAAAACCAGAGGTTTTTTGCCTATTTGCTGTTTTAATAGGCAACTAACTACTCCCCCTCACATCCCCAGTTTGGTTCAGGCTTTCCCTTTCTACCTTTGTAGACCTGCGTGGTCCAGACAGAAGTATGGCAAATCAACACATCATATTCGGTTATGCCAGCAGTCTGCATATGTTAGTCTGTGTGTATTTTATTCATCCATAAAAGAGATTATATATTTTTATCCACTGGAGCACTAGTACATAAAATGCATTTTATTGCTCAATATTTCAGGTCAAAAGTTAAAAATAGTAAGCAATATTTTTGCCAGGAGTACTAAAACTCCCCTGGAGCTGACCAGTGGTACTGGCTCCAGTGCCCTGGTGGAACAGGAACAAAATGCACAATCACTCCTCAAATGGAGCTACAGTTTTAGTGACACTATCCTCCCACCTCCCAGTGTCGCTGGAAGCCTGAAGACACATCAGTAAGACCACTGATTTCAACCTGTGAGCCAAATCAAATTAGACATCAGTTTTTCCCTAATAAACCTCGCCCTGGTCAGTAGGGGACCAGAAGAAACCTTCTTAGCTCCATCTGAAAATTCATTGCCCTCTCCAAGTTGGTGAAGAGTTTATTCTATATTTTGAAGGACAATCAGCTTCTCAGGTCAGCATCACATGTTTTTGCAGGTCAAATACCTTGGTGATTCACTCTCCACACTGGCTCCTCAATGGAGTTCAGGTCTCTCTTTTAAGGCTTAACAGCTGGAATAACCTCCTGCTTTTCCTCCCTGAAGAGATGAGCCCTTCCACAATACCAAGGAGGAACAAATCTAGTGACTTCACAAGAAATAACTTGCACAGAGACCAGGGCCTAAGCTCTGGACATGGCAACAATCTCTGAAGAAAATTAAAGCACCTTTTTGTTGCAGTTTTGGTTTAAACTCTCCTCTCTTCAGTCTCATATATGCACATTATCAAGTAGCAAGGAAGACATAAACCTGCATGCTAGACAGGAAGAATATTTAAAAAAATAATATTGCCATTCTTTATCAAGAAAAAGAAAATCCAAGCATTTACACACAACTCCTCAAAGGACTCTATTTCCAGTTCCTCCAACATGGTAGAGAGGAAGGGTACGACACTAGGTGTAAGGCTAGAAAAGAAGGTGAGTCAGAGGCCAGTGCTGTTTGCTCTCTATCAGGATACGCATAGCCTGGTGGTTTAGTGCAAAGAGGTAACAGCCCAGGCAGAACATAGCAAAGGAAACCTGATATATAATAATGTAAAAATTAGCCAGCACATTGTGACATTAACCAGTGTGAACAACCCACTGACAGAGAACTGAAAAGAAACAGTGTGCTTGTCACTATGATACCAGAAAAGCCAGGCAATGAGTTAACCTGAAATAACAGTAGGAGAACAGGTTGAAAACTGATTGATCAGCACACACCAGAAATTATTACTGAAATATAACGCAAATAATGCAAACAGTTAAACTTCAAAGGCTACACCCATTAACTTCCATGGCATTATTCCAAAAATTAATTTAGCTCATGTCCTGTAACACAGGCATTTGCACTGACATACTGTCTTTGTATATACTTGAGGACTGACTCTACTTGCAGGCAGTTGTCAAAAGCAGCAGAATCAGTTGAATGTAAATGTCTCAGCAGGGAACTCCACTAATTTTAACAGTCACAGACAGCTTCCCCCCTACAAAGGACTTGAGACAGACCTAAAGTTGTTAAGACTCTTAGCACACCAGGGAAAGCAGTAGAACTGAGATCTGTCCCACCGGGAAAGATCTCCATCCCCAAACCCCCAGCTGAGCAGATCCCCTTGAAGTTGTCCACTGTGCAGATCAGGCAAGGTCCTACTCCATTCTAGTCTGGTACAATTTTGCTAAAGTCACTGGATGTTTACCAAAACAGCCAAGCTAAAGATCGGATATGTACAAAAGGACTGATAAATATATTCAAGTACTCATACCCAAAGCTGCAGCTTCATTGTTACTTTATGCTGACCCTAAAATAAGTTGCTGACAAAGGGAGAGGTCGCACCTTTTCTGCTACACCAGCAGCTAGCATTTCTTTGCTTGTGTGATAAGCCAGATAAGGTGCTCACCCAAAACTAACCAACCAAACAGTAAAATGGTTACTTTTCACCTGGATCCGTTCCTAGATTGAATTTCCTGTGCACTTGCACTTCCCTCACCCAGGATGGCAGCGGGGCAGGACCACGGGGCCAGGAGCAGCAGCAACAGCATGAAGGGTAGGGAAGCCAGACAGCTTTTTTAGCGGCAGTCCACAATTAGAATAGCCTTAAAGCAATCATGAGAACAAAGAATTTTATTTCAGAGGAGAGGACACACTTTTTCAGTGAGCCGATGCTGAGGACCTGCTCTCAGCTGGATACGGCTCTCAATCCTTTTAATTCTGCTTTAAATGCAGAGCGTACAGGACGATTTCTATGCAGGGCAACTTAAGAAGAAGCCCTGCACTGACTTATGATTATGTGTATGACTAAATCTTCCTTTCTTTGCCAAGGTAATAAGCCCTTCCCTTAATCTTTTCTACAGCAGAGTAAATATTAGATGTAATATAACAGATCTGGTGGTTGTTTTAGCAGAAAGGTGCTGGTGTCACATCATGCAGGATTGTACATAACAATGGCACCTTCTGAAAAACCCACGGATTTGCAAGGTTTAAAAATACCATGTAGCACTAGTGACATCTGCAGGTGCATGTCGGTTGGAACAGCGAGAGGAAAAATGCTAAGAATGAGACATCTGTGAGAGGCTATCATAAGGAAAGGCAGCAGATGCACTCACAGCACCTGCCTTCACAAGCCTACCCGGGGATGAACACTGAACATCTGTCTCAAGGGGTTAAGTCAGACCTCTCCTCTAAATCATGCTCTGGAGGAGCTTCTCATTTCGTTGGCGATGCAGGTGGTTGGGGAAAACTGGCCTGCTCTTTCACAAGGCACCTACAGGGCAGTGTGAGTGCCCTCCTTCCTAGGAGTGAGAAATAAAGGGGGAGGTTGTGTTGCTTCCTCTGTCAGACCTAGGTAGGATGACCAAGAGACACCAGTGTGAAAAGGACAAACATAAATCATTGTACCTTATCCTACAGAAAATGGGGGAAAGGGAGCAGCTGATTTCAAATGTTTCCACAGCTCAAGAGATAGCATCAGTAAAGAGTTATATTGGTTATATTGAGTCTAGTTGCAACCGATAGGTCTAACGAATGTTCTTCTTTAAAGACAGAGTGATAAGGGAGAGTTCCTGCCAAAAAAAACCCAAAAAAACCAACAAAAAAACCCAACAAAAAAAACCAAAACCAAAAACATGATAAAAACTTTGGGCAGAGTTGTTTAGCAAGGACAGAAAATGAGTGAGCAAGTATGCACACGAGTGAAGATCAGAGCACTGCACAAGCACTTAAAGGGAAGAAAGTTTGATTCAGCTTGAAGTATAGTAGCCAGATCCTGAAAAAAAAGCTAGAGGGGGAAAATCTTTAGAGTGCAATTCCTAGTTTTGGTGATGTAAGGAAAGAGACAGTGTGCTTTTTTCATTTCTCCTCTGTTCAAGAAAGCAATCCCTTCAGTACAGTAAAAAGTTGGACTTCACCTTCATCTTTTCTCATTATATGATTCTGTTCCAGTTTTGCCATACACTATAACACTCTACCCTGTTTACAGTAGGAAAGCTATTTCTAACTCAGTTTGTCAACACTGCCATCAAAACATTGTTTTTAAACTAAACACATGCAGGTAGAAAACGAGATCAAAGAGGAATTGGATTTTTCTGGTCTGGATATACCTATTGTGTTTCTTTGCTTAAAATGTTTTTGTTTCTGATCCTGGTTGATTTATTTTTTAAAAACACTTTGTCTTAAATAAAAATTTTGCATTTTATATCCTGTTTAATCCAAGTTCTCAAAACTCTTACAAAACGCTGTGCTAGAATTTCCACACTATCAAAGGGAATCAGCTATGAATGTGAGCAACTGATGTCATCTACCCGGACTTGTGCAAAGCATTTGTCACTGTCCCGCATGACATCCTTGTCTCTAAATTGGAGACACACGGATTTGATGGATGCACCACCCAGTGGGTAAGGAACTGGCTGAATGGTCACACCCAAAGAGATGCAGTCAACAGCTCAATGTCCAAGTGGAGAGCCATGACAAGTGACATTCCTCAGGAGTCAGTATTGGGACCAGTGCTGTTTAATGTCTTTGTTGGAGACATGGACAGTGGGATTGAGTGCACCCTCGTCAAGTTTGCTCATGACACCAAGCCGTGTGGTGCAGTGGACACACTGGAGAGAAAGGATGGCATCCAGAGGGACGTTGACAGGCTTGAGAGCTGGGCCTGTGCAAACCTCATGAAGTTCTACAAGGCCCAGTGAAAAGTTGAGCATATGGGTTGAGGCAATCCCAAGCACAAATACAGGCTGGGAGATGAGTGGATTGAGAGCAGCCCTGCAGAGAAGGTCTTAGGGGTATTAGTGGCTGGGAAACTGAATATGACCCAGCAATGTGCACTCACAGCCCAAAAAGCCAACCATATTCTGGGTTGCATCAGGAGAAGTGTGGCCAGCAGGTCAAGGGAGGTGATTCTCCCCCTCTACTCTGCTCTCGTGAGACCTCACCTGGAGTTCTGTGTCCAGCTCTGGGGCATCCAACATAAGAAAGACATGAACCCGCTCAAGCAGGTCCAGAGGAGGCCACAAAGATGATGAGGGGGCTGGACTACCTTCCTTATGAGGACAGGCTGAGAGAGTTGGGGTTGTTCAGCCTGGAGAAGAGAAGGCTCTGGGGAGACCTTATAGTTTCCTTCCAGTACTTAAAGGGGACTAAAGGAAAGATGGGGAGGGACTCCTTATCAGGGAGTGTAGTGATAGGTTGAGGGGCAACAGTTTTAAACTGAAGGAGGGTGGATTTAGATTAAAGGAAGAAATTCTTTCCTGTGAGGGTGGTGAGGCACTGGAACAGGTTGCCCAGAGAAGCTGTGGCTGCCCCCTCCCTGGCAGTGTTCAAGGCCAGGTTGGACGGGGCTCTGAGCAACCTGGCCTAGTGGAAAGTGTCCGTGCTGATGGCAGGGGTTTGAAACAAGATGATCTTCAAGGTCCCTTCCCACCCAAACCATTCCATGCTTCTATGATATTTGTTAGAAGCACATGTCATTAGGTTTTGGAATTTGTGAGATAAGGCAGCACTATTGTTTTAGAAATAGCAGGAGTGAGACCTGTTCTGAAGTGATGATATATGCAAGAACCCTGTGTTCTACCCAAAAATTACAGCAGCCTAATAGCAAGTAGGCTATGAACAGTAAAGCCTGTATAAGATAAGAGTAGGTATTTATGCTTGTGTTAGATTGCTAACATGTTAACACCAACAGGTTTTAGTCAGGGAATATTCAATTTCTGTGTAGATCTCTTAAAAAAGAAATTTTTACTGTACAGGAATTGAGAAAGAAAATGGTAATGTAATTGAGAACAGCAATCAGATCTATAATATTTCTAGTGAAAAAGCTTTATCAGTAAGCCTGGGGAACTGCTGAGCAAGGCACACAGAAATATATGCCACAGCAAATCTATAAGCACTACAACAGTATGGAGGAACACAAACTACGTGATGCAAAATGGGAAAACAGGTACTACAGGAATACAAGAAATGTGATGAGGATGAAAGGAAAAAAAACAGCATTGAAGGATGCAATTGAAGGGAAGATTGATATAACAATTAAGTATTAGGATCACACTGATTAAAAAAAAAAAGTGTGGGATCTGGAATTTTTTTGGGGGGAAGAAGGACAAGAGACCCTTGGCAGGCAGAGGTGAGAACCTCATGTGGAACCCCTGTCACACTGGATTTGATCCACTTGTGTGATTTCTTTCTGAGAGACAAGTAACATCACAGATCATTCCACTGTGGATGACTTCAGTTCCCCAAGTATGGCTGGGGGACAACGTGACACAAACATGAGGTGACAAGCTGGGTCCAAGGCCAATCTCAGAAGTCCAGTCAAAACCTCAAAGAAATGCATAAGACAGAGCTGAGAGCAGCTACAGGAACTCGTGTAACTCAGGCCAGGACCACCCAAGTCTAATGGTGCTCCGAGGCCCAAGGTTGATGTCAGGGGTGGGGGTCCAGGTGAGGTTGGTCATGGCAGTTAAGGCCTATTGGATGCCCACAGGGCCCTTACACAAATAGCAATAAGACTCATTTTCTCAGCAAGAAGTGCTTCATCAGTTCTTTTGGTTAGAGCCCAAAGATGGTTTTTCATGAAGGACTATGCTGTTGTTCAGTAACGAAACTAAAAAGCCGCATCTCCAGAATCCAGAGAGATTCCTCCTAAAAAGTGAGATACTGTCTTTTATTCAACCCTAGTTTTTGTACTTAGATACATATCTGAATTTTGTTCATAATAGATTTTTCTTCACAGATTTTCATAGCAATTTTCAAGTAAATTCTGTACTTCAAAGTAAAGTTTTACTCTGGTATTCTGAAATAGGATTTTTTTATTATTATTGTCTAAGAAAGATGAGAAGTTGTCAGGCCTCTTCACTTATCAAATAATTTATATGTGAAAAGTCCCATATGGTTCTGTCAATCCAAGGGAGAAGTGAAATTTGTATCTGAGAGTGGTATAAATTTTCCCTCTAACCAGCACCCTTACTGTTGCCTTTCATCAGCACGGACTCCATGCCATGGCTTGCAGGACCTGCACGGACCATGAGTCCAGAGCAAGTGAGGGGAGAATTTCATATCATCAGCACTTAGGTCAGTAATGCGGCTTATCTGTGCAACTTCCACAGGGACCCATGGTCCACAAGATTAAACCCTCCCTTTGACAGTTCCCATTATTTTTGCTGCCTAGCTGAAGGATGAGTATAACATACAGAGATCCTGTGTCTTTCTCTGCTGGAAACAACTTCTACGTCAGAGGAATAAAGAGACTAATCTAGCTCCTCACCTAAACCACTCCATTTTTCTTGCCCATCTGCTTCTTTCTTACTCCTCTATCCTACTAATGATAGCTCACAAAAAGTGAGGGAGACAAGAGCAACTAGATTCCCAACTTATTTCCCAGTACAGTTGCAAAGGGTGGCAGAAATAAGCCAGAGGTATTACTGAAATGTCTGCCCATGGCCCTAAAACCAAGTTTGCATCAAGAAGCCAGTTAGAGTAATTGTTCTGGTAACTTCTAACATATCAAGTGAGCATAAATGGAGACCAGTGTTAAGTGTATCACTGCCCTTCAGAAGAACTAGGCTTGTGCGTAGTATCCTGCATCAACGACCTTCAATTTGCTTTTCCTAAGCCTTGCAGAGGATACTATCACAGACTTCACAAGGCCTCAGGCTGCTTATATTTAAGTCATTTTTGATACCAGCTGTTCAGCTGTTGTTCTGGTCTGTACCAACCAGTTGTGGCAGAGAACAGGCTGGTATGAGAAGCAAGCAAATGATGGGAGGAAGGAAAAGGAAGACCAAAAAAAAAAAAAAGAAACGTCATAAATTTAAGAGTATGTGTCCTTATCTACACATGACAGTGGCTTCATTTCATAGATATCCTTTTGATAAACTAACCAGAATGAGACTTTTAACTCCCTATTGCTAACACAATCAAAAACATGTCTTACAAAGCATTAAGGAGCCATTTGCTCCTAAAGCTGACACTAAAGGATATGTTTGCACATGTTCAACTCTACTAACTTTACAAGTAGCATTTAAAAGAATGACAAAAGCTTTGCAGGGTAAAAGATTGTTACACACTGTGCTTAAAGAAAACAGATGGGTGTAGTGGGCACTTGCTTTTTGTGTTCTGACCTGCTTTGGATATATTTATCTGTGGACTTTTAGCAATTACAAAGCCCAACTCATTGGCCAATATCCTACAACACCCGATGCTGCTGTTTAGGCATCAACTAAAAAGATTACATCTAGTGTAAAGAACAAACAAGAAGTGTATTCAGAGAATGCTGGAGAGGAAATATAAAAGCCAATTTGCTTTTGTAAACCTCTGTTACACCATAGGCTTTGTGAGTTTATATTTACCCCCCTTTAGTCCAAAAATAAATGTAACAGAAAGAAAAAATAAATAATCAAAGGAAATTATAATGGGGCAGAAGCTGTAGCAGGAAAGAAATTTTCACCTTGACAACTGAGCATGACAGTGGAATAAGACCAGGTAATCACATGGTCTGTCTGGAGATGATGTCAACAGAAGTACATCTCCTTGCTGTATTTGTTGTTATGCAGCTTTCTATTAGGGATTAGACAGTCAAATAAGGGCTGTGTCCCCTGCTATCATTCCCCTGACACTGAACTTGTTTTCTTGTTTCCACCTGTAGGTGTAAGAATGACCCTTCTTCCTCAGCACTTCACACATGAATCTGAGGCAAGTTTATTCCCAAAAGGCTGACTACCTATTGGTGTTTCCTAGCATTTAAAAAAACTTTTAATACATAAAAATTGTGATTCTTTAAGGATTTGGGTTTTTTTAAAAAAAGTTATGTATTTCTTTCATGTGTTCTCTGTATTATGTTCTTTTCAGTTCTTATGTTGTATCACATGATTAACATCTTCAGCAAAGCTCTATTTAAAAACAGGTATTTGAAGTAATTTCTATTGACTTAGAGTTCTCAGCTCATGTTTGAGAGACGACACTTCCTACATTATTGAATACATGTGTAACTTGTGTAAGTAGATGAGTTTAAATTATCATATAGTATAGCAAAACAAGTAACTGTGATTAAGCGGTAGTTCAGCCCAGAAGAACATTCAGAAGAGTATTAAGTAAAATATACTAATATACTGTATGAATATACACTAAATAAAAACAGAAGATAAAAGGGACATCTACTGCCTCTCTCATTTCTTTCGTATTTATTCTTCCATTTATTTGCTAGCCTTGTACTTACTGACAGTGTGATGAAAAGAAACTATTTGTATTTTAGAGAGTTACACCTGTTTATTTAGTAAGGAATCTCGTAGGTGGCATATTCCAGAGTTGTGCAACTAAATAACCCTTAACAGTTTGGAAACTGTGTATTGAAAGAAGATTACCTCCATGCTGTCTCAGCTGTCACTACACATACTATAGGGAGTCATCAAGGTCAGTCATTTTCCTGGCTTGTGCAGCAAACCGAACACAGCCTCACACAGTGTATAAGAAACTTGCCCATTTATCGTAACCTCTACATGGCTTGTCACGGAGATAGAAGAAGTACAGAAGAGGTCAAATGAGATGTAATATTCACTTTTAGCCTGTTTCTCAATTATTTGAAATGGTTGCCTGTTGGCACACTAAACCAAATGGGAATTTGCTCAAGTGTAGAGTTGAGTTGGTCCCTGTGCATTGTGTTGTACTTGGAAGTGAGCAGGGCTTGTAAGACCAGCATTTTTCACAGTATGGGTTGAAGCTTCGCTGTGAGTCACAAAAGCATCCAGAGGGGGCCAGGTGGTGTTGGAGCCACTCAGCCTGCTGCACACACCCTCCCTTGACCAGCAGCAGCAGCAGATTTTCTCTCAAGGAGTAAGAACAAATACTACTCCTTTCTATGATGTCCCAAAACTATAGCTGTAGAAGGCTTGTTTCTTGAAAAATAGCTGGAGATGCACATAAATGTTTTACACACCTGATTTCTCTACTGCTGCATCTGAGCAAGTATGCAGATTAATGCCCTTCTGCAGAGAACACTTCAGTTGAGTTTTTAGAAGTAGTCCCTGTATTCCCCTGATGTCCGAACATCCGTAGTGTAAGGAAGTAATCCTCCTATGTGCCTGACTACAAAAGTCATAAAATAACTGGATGTTTTATGATAAGGAAAATAATGCTTCTGAATGCAGTATGAACTGTTCAAAAGAAATAGAACAGAGAAGACATTAACTTTAGAATACTACTGACCTGACAGCAAATACTGACCTTAATTGTATTTTTAACTAATAGCACCCGTGAACAGAAATATAAGATGTACTGCAATGGAAGATAGCATCTTCAACAACATGAGTGAAGATGATGTGGATAGACTCCTAGTCAGACAAGGGCACTATCCTTTAACTGACCAATTGAAATAGCTGGAAAAAGTACACAAACTTTGGGCATGAATGTTTATCTGAAGGAGGACATATTTCACAGAAGGCTTATCTAGGCTTCCTAACTAGACTAATCTGGAAGAGACTAGCTCTAATTTCAAACTGTGGCTACTTACATCCCTCATCCAGCTCCTCTTGGGCTTTTTTTTTTCTTTTTCTTTCTAAAAAGAGCTTGATCTCAATGTTGCAAACTTTTTGGGACATAATATTTTCATGAAAGCCATTCGAAATTTAACATGACAGAGAGGGTAGAGAAATGGATTCAGAGAAGAATTGAGCCACAAAAGCCAAAAGGTTATTTCATACCAGGAGTTATGGACACAGGTGCCTTGGCAGGCCCCACGAATAATCATCAGTAAAGTGTATGGGGCCCAGCAAATGGCAAAGACACACACAATTATGGCAAGTGATTTCGCTATTTTCTTGTCCTGCTGCAGTTTTGACCTGGTCCTTGCACAGAAGGAAACAGATAAGTCATTTTCTGGGGTTACAGAATTGCCTCTGGATGGAGATGAGCTCTCAGTTACCAAGGACTCTTTCTTTGGCTTCACGGAGGAAGAAACACTGTCCTCTGCTTCTGATGGAGGAGAAAACCCTCCTTGCCTCAGTGAGAAGCAACATCTCCAGGACAGGCTACCACTCCTTGGAAGCTCACAATCCTGCATGCTGCCATGCCGCTGGCGCCTCTGGATGTTGTGGAAGATGTGCACATTGAAGTAGGTCACTGAAAGCAGCGGCACAAAGAACTCCAGGGTGGATGCACACAGGAGGAAGTACCAGTTGTTGAAGAACTCAGCGTAGCACTGATCCGCTGCTACCACGCTGCGTCCGGCCACATACTCCCAAAAGAGGATTGCCGGGCAGTAGAGGAGGAAGGCAAAGAACCAGATGGCCACCATCTTGATGACAGGGTTGGATGTTATTCCTTGCTGGGCTCTGTAAGATACCTTCAAGGGAAAAAAAGTAAAAGGCCTTGCCTGTAGAGACAGGTTTTGGAGCCAACAGAAGTAGCAAAAGAGTAATTTAGCAGAGTGCTTGGTAATTTAGAGCTGCAGCTATGTTGCTCAGCTGAAGCTCAGTCACGTATGTGTAATTTATTGATGTTGACATAGGGGTGTCTCTCTACAAGTTAATGTGACTGTGCTAGCATTCTGGTCGGGATAACGAAATATGATCATCCATCAGTACCAATTTGGTATGCCTTGTTTGAGACATCTGTGGTCTGAAGTGCCAGAGTAATTAGCATTTTATAGTTGTTCAGAGCATGACTCCCATTCACTGACAACTGCACTGTTTTTTACAGCATTTTACAAGCAAATAGGACTATATATGTCACAGTGGTCAACAGAAAATGTGTCACATGTATTTAACACTCACCTTTGAGAAAATTGTTTATTGAATACTTCATGAGGAGGTAGGAATAGATTTCAGCTCTGCAATTCAGCCTCTAGCTGATGAAACACAAAATCATCCCTTTTCTTCCTTCTCCCCCCAATTTGGGGCCAGTACATATTGCAGAACAGACAGATATACTGCTGCTTACACCCTGCTCCATCCCTTTCACAGGATGACAGGCTGAATGTGTAATTCTGGGATATCCAATTAAAAAAAATCTAGATATCCAATTTAAAAAAAAAAAAAGGTATGTTAATGTCATTAAAGACTATCAAACAAATGTCCATAGGTCTTGATTACACTTGCGCAGGTGGTCTTATTTTTGCACTTTGCAAATGCATCTTTGGCTTTCCAGTGTAATATTTCCTATGTGTTTTGGGGTTTGATTTCCCAGATTTTTCCCATAAAATAAAATAAAATAAAATAAAATAAAATAAAATAAAATAAAATAAAATAAAATAAAATAAAATAAAATAAAATAAAATAAAATAAAATAAAATAAAATAAAATAAAATATGTAATTAAAAAGGCAATTATAATAAGCTAAATTAATGATAATCAACAAAAATAAAACTGAAATTCTACCATATGATGACACTGACATTCTCATGAATCACCAAGAGCTGGAACCTTTAGATCTCCCTGACATTTCCCTACCACTTGAGCTAATGGCATGGCTAGTGAGAAATGTTGGTCTCCATTCTTAGCATGAACCAAGACATAAAACGCACGTAACGTGCGTAGGATGCTCTGCAGAAAGCAGAGACATAGAGTGCATCTAAAGTCTGGGGTTCTCCTCCAGGTACTGAGAGGAGTTTATTGCGGCATGTTCACAGGCAGTCACTGCAGCCTTCCCTTGTCCCACTCTCTGCCTTGTTTGGTCTTGCTCTCAGTCTTCTCCAGGTTGTTTGGGACCATGTCTCAGGTCTAGACAACCTCCCCAGAGTCCTTCACTTCACTGCCCTACCCCCACTGTCTTTTCCTCCAATGCCTGATTTTAGGTCCAAACCCAAATCCAGTTTACTTTGAATGTCCTCTTTCCTTGCCCCCTTTTTACCAGCCTCCTGCCTTACTTACCCTTTTCACACCTCAGCCTGCTTTCCCTGAAGCAATAGCACAACAGCAACCTGTGGCAGAAATTGTGAGAGAAGTCCTGTTTGGCTCTGAGCTGGAGCATGCTCAGTGCAGAATATTCACCACCTCTAGCTGCAAATATCTAACAACCTCCACACATTTTCGAGAGCTATTATCTCAATGAAATTTGGGTTTACACTCTGCAACATGACAGAGGTTGGTGAGTATAATCCTCTAAACATCTTGCGACATAATCAGAGAAGCTATAAACAGGGTACTTACAGCTTTAGTAACTGACAGGAAACGGTCATAGCTGATAAGAACAATGTTAAATACTGAAGCTGTGCACAGGAGATAGTCCATAGCTAGCCAGAGCTTGCAGACACCTCTTCCCAAGTGCCATTTCCCCGTCAGGCTGTAAGGGATGTAGAGAGGCATGCAGAACACACCTATGGAAAGCAACCACAGATACAGCATGCAGTTCATATGGACTGCAAACAGTACTCCTGGAAGCAGAGAGAGACACTACTGTGGTATTTGGCTAAAAAGAAAAAAAAAAAAAAATCTATTAAAACGAATAGGTAATTTTTATATAGAAATTCTTACATTCTTAGGAAATCTGATTGTGTCTTTCTATGTATTAAGTCTTAGTGTATTTATGAGCAATCTGGTCTACTGGAAGGTGTCCCTGCCCGTGTCAGGAGGGACATTGGAACCAGATGATCTTTAATGTACCTTGGAACCCAAATCATGATTCTGTCATTATGTATACTGATTGTTGGGAATAAGCTCAAGGCAAATCAGCAAAGAAGGATCTGATGAAGAAGAAAACTGAATTCTGACCAACTTGCAGTGTCTAAAGGTATACAGTCAATGCTGCAGCATATACACACTGTGGTTGCACTCTGACATGTAACCTCATCACTGTACACCCTCTAGTCTATCTGTGTCAGAGTTTTCCCCCAAACAAATCTACAGATGTTGCTAATGTCGGTTATTACTGTAAGATTAGTTAGCATTTGTAAGGTAGAGGCAATATATTGGACAGTCTGTGTGGTGTCTGGAAAACTCTTCTATCAGAGATAGGGCAGACACAGCTGAGGTATGAAACCCTCTCCCATTTTTAAGGGGAGTTTAAATCTTGTGCTTGTTCTCCAGCCACAGTTAACTCCAGAACTATTTTTTGGTTTGTTACATTTGTGTTTTTGTCCAAAAGGCCTTCCACTGAAGCACTTTTATGAGAAAGTTATGTTCGTGTTTTAAGCCAGCAACTTCTTAATTTTACCACTAATATTCTTTCAAAAGTGTGGTGCAATATCTGATGCTACATTCCTGAAAATGCTGATCTATCAGATCCAAATAGGAGACTATATGCAACTTCAAGACCCACTTTAAACTCTTCAGATTATTCTTTTCTTAATATGTCCATCAGGTTCTTGGAAGTTACTGAACATAACCAGGCTAATGTGGCCCACTGAAAATAAATCTCTGGACAATGAGCTGACAGACTGTTTGTTATCCAAGGAAATGTGCACTGCACTTTCAGTACTGATGGCTTCTTTTAATGTATAGCTTAAATACAAGCAGCACCTCTTTTGTACAAAATACTCATTTTTCATAGTTGCTGATGACAGCTACTGTTCTCATCAACTTTAATGGGATCAGTGTTTGGCACCATGTCAAAAAGTAATGACTGCTTTTAGCTGTGGATATAAATACAGATGCAAAAAAACAAATTTTAAGCATTTATATTTGAAACTATTCTCACTTACTAATTAGTGGATGCAAAATACATGAGTCACATGCCTGGAAAGATTCCAGACTTCTAAGAAATTTTAAAAAAATACCACAGCAGCTTCAAAAAAACTATTTTCTGACTGATCTCAGAGACAAAGTCTTAGATTTGCATAGTCTATAGGCCAACATAATATTGATACCAATCATTTCTTCTTGGCTAATTTAAGACTCTGTGAGGTACCAGCCACAAACAAGAACTGATGTATATGGTAGATATTTAAATCTCTTGACTAAACTGTAAGATACAAGGAGAAATAGACTTTTGCAGGAGACCTGAGCAATGAAATGGCAGCTCTAGCAGGTTGTCTGTCTGGAGCAGGAAAGTAAAGGCTCCAGCCACACAACATTTGGTTTCTGCCCCATAAGGCAAGACCCAGAATTAGGCACTACAGGTTATAAATAGCATAAATGAAAGAAAATCTTAACAGTTAAACTAATACACTTCACTACACAGCACTGACAATGGAACAGCAGTTAGGGGGAATAGTACTGCCAGAAGTGGAGTAGGTCAATGAGTGCTATTTCCCTCCTTGTGATTCAGTGAATACTGGTCTTAGTGACTGTGCTGAAAAGGAAGCACTTGTGTGCAGAAATACCTCCCTGCTAGCCTCAAGATGCTTGCTGAAACGCCTGCCACAGGACCATGGTTTTGTCAGGCTTTCTTTGCTGCATGGGCTGTTTCCTTGGTCTGAACCCTGAGGGAGCTCTGCATAAGGCATTCACGCCCCCCACCTCCTCGCCTGGCATCACCCATCAGGACCAGATCCATGGCACCTCCAGGGACCAACTCTCCTGGACTTCTGCAATAACAGTATGGGAAGAGGGGACTAATAAGAAAAACAGATGGGAGATGCCAGCAAGCTGTTGCTGGTATCAAACAATCCATTTGATCTATAGCCTGCATTGAGTTGAAGCCAGTAAAAATTCACAGCAGTAGTAGTGTTTTGTGGTGGTGTAGTACACTCATAAGACACTAGTACTATGTAGAGAAGTAATTAATTTACCTGGATGTACCACAGATAGCTGTATAAGAAAACAGTTACACTGTCAAATGGAAGGATGTTCTGAAGAGTGTGATGAACAATCTTACAGGAGAAGCAAAGGTAAATCATAAACAACCTCTTTCCTTCAATTGGTATTTACATACAATAGTTGCTCCTTTTTCCTGAAGCAACATTACAAGTATTTATAAAAAAAAAAAAAAAGGATGCATTTCTCATGATAACATATTTTGAGACATAATAGGCTGCTAAACACTTCATGTTGCTTCCACTGTTCCTTACCCTCCCACTAGACACACAGCTGGGAAAGGGTTTCTCTTAGAAGAAACCAACCAGAAAACAAACCCCATTGCTTCTCATAAGATTCCTAGGAAACCAATAGTACATGACTCCACGGTTACAACTTACCCACTGCAAAGTCAGAAATAGCGAGATTGAGAAAGAAATAGTTACTCCGATGCCGGAGGTTTCTGTCCATGATGAAAGCAAGGATCACCAGGACGTTTCCAAGGATGGTCACCAGAGCTAGCAACACCATGAGGAAAGCCAGCAGCACCAACACACCCAGTGAAAACTCAGAGCTCGGTGACTGCGTGGACAAAGTCTCATTACACGTTCCATCTGTATGTGGAGTTTCGGCAGTGCTGCTGTGCATGTTGTGTATCCAGGTCAGTTCAGTCTGAGAAGAAAGCTGCATCTGGCAGAGTTATCGAGAAGGTTAGGACAAGTCTATTAACAGGCTGGGCTGAATACTGACACATCCAAAAAAATGTACAATATCAAAATAATGGACCACAAGATTTCAAGGCCTGGAGTCTCTAAACATTCCTTGATCTAAATGCATCTATTGGCCTGAAAACAAAATCTAAAAAGACACCTCATAAACAACAGCAAGTTCACACTTTAAAATAAATTATCTTTCTCTCCTGAGCGCTGATCCTTATCTACTGAGGTCAAAAAAGTTAGTCTGAAAACAACTCTTTTCACAGTCAAGCGGGTTGCATATTAGCATTGTGTAAGCTTTTTTACACATTGTATTCTGCTGAAGCTAAAAACAGATCTCATTTTCACTTCCCCAGTCGTCTACAGGATTTAAATTATTACAATTCTATTTCTCTTACAGTAAAATGTAGGCACTGTTGCGCTTGATACTATACCACCAAATTTTATATTTAAAAACAGATATATATTTCTTAATGCTGTTGTTTACAGAACATTTAAAATTAGTTATACACAGCAGAAGTATCACCAATACCTTTTCAGCTAATCCTGATCAGAAGCAAGTCTAGCTCCGGGCACAGCAAACTAAATACCTGGACTTTGGAGGGCTTTATAACCGTGGCCCACCTAATCCTCCACTTCTCAAGTAATTCCAAGTAAGTTTCCACTCCAAAAAGTGCCAAATCCTTATCCCTTTCCAGGTGCAGGAAGGCATATTCCTTCCTCACCATAATTTCATTTATTTTGATAAGAGTGCACAGAAGTTGGCAGGCCGTGGCTGTGACTCATGCTTGCAACTCACCAGCTCCTTAGCACCACAGCACACCCTGTGACCAGCTTTTTGGACTGCAGCCCTAATGCAGCGTGCTTGAGAAGATGTAGGGCAAGAAACAAGGAAAGAGAGGGTGGGCGAGATGTGAGGAAGAGAGGTGCAGTGCTCTGATCGTGTCTTGAGGAACAAAGTGAAATATATTGTAAAGAGTAATTAAAGCAAAAGGTGTAGGGCAAAAGGAACAGAAGAGATCTCAGGAATGATAATCTGGCAAACAGAAACCTGCCTCAGGTGCATGTGCACAAATGCAGACTGGGAAACACACAGGAGTAACTAGAGTTCTCTGCGCAGTCACAAAACCACCAGTCACAAAGCCAGTGATATCAGTGACATGGTGGCATGAGCGTATTGGAAGGCACCCTGATCAGAGCAAGGGAGGTGATGAAGTCTTCTTTAAGCAAATCAAGGAAGCCTCAGGATGGAAATACTGAATGGGCCAATGGGGCTGACAGAGCTAAATCATCTGTTCACTGATAAAGAGGAGCTGGTTAGGGATGTGTAATCAGTGGCAGCCTTGGCTGTAGTGACTATGAGGTAGTGGAGTTCAAGATCCTAAAGGGGGTGAAAAAGGAGAGTAGCAGTATAGACCATGGCCTTCAGGTGAGCAGACTTCAGTTTATTCAAAGAAATGGTAGGTGGGATCCCATAGGAGGCAGCTCTGGAGTGCAAAGGAGCTCAGGGAACTTGCAGGCTTCTAAGGACAGCAGCCTGTTGATGGAGATGTACAGGACAAGTAGATGTACCAGGACACCAGTGCAAAAAGGCAGCATGAAGGAGTTTGAAACAGGGACAGGCCACAAAGGAGGAATTTAGAAATGCTGCCTGGCAACATAAGCATGATGTTAGGAAAACCAAAGCTCACCTAGAGGTGATGCTTGTAAAGGACATAAATGACAACATGAAGAACTTCAGCCACCCCATTAACAGTAAAATATTGAGTAAGAAAAATGTAGGTGATTTGCTGAATGGGGCCAGTGAGCCAGTGACAGCATATGCAGATAAGGCTGAGGTACCCAATGATATCTTTGCTTCATTTTTCACTAACTAGGTCTCTTTTTCCTCCATGCTTAGTGAATGAGTTCAAGGAGGAGACCTGTCAGGAGCAGATGAGAATCAGGCAGGGATTACTTGAGATGACATGACCCATAGGAGTCCATGGGACCCAAACAGCTGCACCCAAGGCTGCTGACAGAACCAGCTACCATCCTTGCAGGGTCACTTTCTATCTTCTTTGAAAGGTCATGGAGATGAGTGCAGGTTCCCAACAACCAAAGAAAGGCTAATGTTGCAACCATCTTCAAATGGTGCCACAAGGACAAAAGATCAGCCTCTCTTTGGACCCTGGGAAAATAATGGAGCAAGTCCCCTTGGAAGGGTGGGAACAGTCAGCATGGGTTTACCAAGGGTAAATCATGCCTGAGAAACTTGGTTGCCTTCTTTGATAAAATTACTAGATTAGTGGAGAAGGGGAGAGTAGTAATTTGCTTTTAAAAATTAGGTAATAAATCAAATGTTGAAGTTTTACTCATAGTCTTTCATGGGGCTGAGGGAGAAATCTGTGTGGTCTCTTCTTCCTTCCTGTGGAGGAAAACCATAGCCTAACATGAAGGAGACAGATGTCAGGAGAATCATTAGGGTTAAATACTCATGCCAGAAATAAACAAACAAAAGATAACACAATTGCTTCCAACATGTATGTTTTATTTGGGGTTTATTTTTAAGACCTAAGAGGGTCAAGTTGGAAAAACACTACTGTGGTTTGAGTTGCACCTCGCAGAGTCATATGCTTACTGTCACCAGGTATTTACAAGACCTACCGACATCTGCAACGACAGAAGAAAATTCAAGAACATGAAATGATGAAATGGATGAGTGAGTGGATAGAGAGATTTGGCTTAGAAATCACTTTGGCAAGCAAAGTCCGTTTGTGTCAGTGCATGAAAAGTACGCCCAAGAACAAATAAGTAATAAGTATTTTACCATAACCCCGCAAAATGTCCAATAGGGAAAAGACTTAGGATGCCACCTTGACCGAGACAGCTTTAATTCTGTGAGCACAGCAACTAAGTGCTTGACTGACCCTGGGAGCACTAAGCAAAATTCCCAACAATTAGAAAAATACAACAAATTCTTTAAATACACAGGAGCGGTGTGACTAAACAGTTTGAACACTTGGTGTGTAATATAGAACATCAAAACCACTGATCTCTAGTAGCTTCTCTACTCTATGTGGTTTCAAATTTGCCACACCGTGTGCTCCCTGACAAACTAGTTCTGCAGTACTGCAAAACGTGGATACAGTTTACCTAGTCAATCATTTTGTAGGCCATTTTTCTAAAGTAAACATCACCTTCTTTAATCACAAAATGCAAACCGAATTTTTATACTAAAAGCATAGGGACAGGAAAGCAACTCAATTTTGGGCCTACCTACAGTTTCTCTCTTTAACAGACGTTTATTTAGTACACCTGCTATTCTATAAATGTTTTAGATGTGTGTGTTTGGGGGTTTTCTAAGCCTCACAGAAAAACAAAGCCCACAGAATCTATTCCAGCACCTTAGTTCATGACAGTGAAAATAACTGTGCTAAATCAATGACTTCCTAAAGCTGTATCTCTCTTAGCAGTCAGGCTCACAACCCATAACGCTATCCGTGTGAGGCAAGGAAGCATAACAAGAACGAGAGCAAAAACTGACAAGAGAAGTATTCAGTTCCAGACCTCTGAACAGAATGGCATTTTAGCTCCTCAAAGCTATCAACTTTTGTGCTATGATTAAGCTGTTTACACGCATTTGAATTGTGCTTGCAAAAGTCTGCTTTTGCAACACTTCTACTTCTTCAAGTTAGATAAAAAATACTATTTAAGTTGGCTATCGCGCTTCATTGTTCTGTGCCTAAGATTTCTCTTTCCATATTTTATACATTTCTATCTACAAAAAGAAAAGAAGATTACATATAAGGAGAGGAAAAAAAAAACCCAAACAACAACAAAAACAACCCCCCCAAAAAAAAACCAAAACCAAACCAAACAAAACAAACCCAAAACAAACAGTGACTTACCCATCCATGAAGGCCTTCTGGGTGAGTTGCAACACCCAACACAAGGTAAGAAAGTCTGGCACATGGAATGGGTTATAATCAAGCTCCATTACCTTCTCCAACACATCTACCCACTCCTTTCAGCACCGCATATTCAACTGCTTTGTTTATTTACAGCTGCTTAAGACACCTCTATGTCAGCTTTTGGACCTCTGTGAATCCCATTCCCAAACTGTGAATATGGCCCTTGTTCAGTGATAGAAAAAATCCAGTTTGATACTGGTTCAGTGGCAGAGAAAATCCATATAATGTCACAGTAACAGGACACAAAGAACTGATCTGGTATAAAAATCACTCTGTCAGTTCAAATTTGTTCCAGACATTTTGATGGAATATCTTTGCACTTGCAAAGCTTTACACCCAAGTGGGTATTGTCTATTCTCGCACAGCCAGCCAGAATCATAAATCCAGTATGAACTTTGTATTGCTTGCTCTGCTAATTCAACAGGAATGTGATCATGTGCCCAAGCCTGGCCAATCTTGTAGGTAATCAAATAGTGCGCAAATCTGGCACTAAATATCATTTAAGCCTGACCAGAAGCAGGCACTGTCAGGAGAAAAGACAGTACTGGTGAAAATAGTAACAACCATTTATGACTGTGACAATTTTGATAACCAATCTCAAAATTCCATTATCATGGAAACTTTCATTCTCTGAAAATCATCCAGAATTACTACCTTACATGTACTGTGTCCCGCAAAACATGGACTATATTAACAATATGGACTATATTAAAATTAGAAAAGGACAGATATGCCAGATTAGGCTGTCTTCACTTGCATATTGCTCACTGTGGGAATTATAATGACTACAGGACACTATCTTGTCTTCATAGTAGTCTTTAAAATGAAAGTATACTGCTGCGGTGACTATTTATACAACCTCTCAAAAATGTAGCACAACTGCTTCTTCACTGGTAGCTTTAGGCTCACAAATAGGATATAAATTTTAACTCAACACATACACAAGCAGCTATCTCCCTCCAATGAACGTCTATGGAGATAAAAAAAAAAAAAAAAAAAAAAAAGTTGCCTCAAACCCACAAACCAAGGACATCCAACAAAACTTGTTATTCTTTTTAATGCACTAGATGGTGTTTAACCTGGCATCATATCAGCAAAAACAAAAACAAGATCCTGAAAGCTACCAATATCAGGGCAAATACATACCTCTGCTGCACTCTTAACCAAGGCCATTGGCAAACAAAAGTTTTTTCTCTATTTCTGTTGGAGACACATATGAAAAGATAGCACTAAATAAGAGAGGAGCCTTATCTGTAAGTCATTTATTTTAACTGTCTAAATAGAAGGTGTGTTACGTGATCTCAATGTTGCAAGCTTTTTGGGGCATAGTATTTTCATGAAAGCCATTCGAAACCTCATATGGCAGAGAGGGTAAAGAAATGGGTTCAAAGAGGAATTGATCCACAAAAGCCAAAATGTTATTTCATACAAGGAGTTATGGATGCACTTTCCTTGGCAGGCCCCACGAATAATCATTAGTAAAGTGTATGGCGCCCAGCAGATGGCAAAGACACACACAATTATGGCAAGCGACTTTGCTATTTTCTTGTCCTGCTGCAGTTTTGACCCAGTCCTTGAATGGAAAGAAACAGAAAAGTCCCTTTTGAGAGCTGTGGAACTGGTTTGTGTTGGAGATGGACAGTTAGCTATCACTGCTGGTCTATATGACCTCGTTAATGATGAAACACTGTCCTCTGCTTCTGATGGAGGAGGAGATGCTCCTGGCCTTGGCAAGAGACAAAATCTCCAGGACAGGCTGCTGCTCCTTGGAGGCTCACAGTCCTGCGTGCTGCCACGCCGCTGGCGCCTCTGGATGTTGTGGAAGATGTGCACGTTGAAGTAGGTCACTGAGAGCAGCGGCACAAAGAACTCCAGGGTGGATGCACACAGGAGGA
Organism: Athene cunicularia; assembly: GCF_003259725.1. Classification (NCBI taxonomy): domain Eukaryota; kingdom Metazoa; phylum Chordata; class Aves; order Strigiformes; family Strigidae; genus Athene; species Athene cunicularia. The sequence continues at coordinate 104,017,463 of NW_020799095.1, read as the reverse complement.
AGTACCAGTTGTTGAAGAACTCAGCGTAGCACTGATCCGCTGCTACCATGCTACGTCCAGCCACGTGCTCCCAAAAGAGAATTGCCGGGCAGTAGAGGAGGAAGGCAAAGAACCAGATGGCCACCATCTTGACCACTGGGTTGGATGCTATTCCCTGCTGGGCTCTGTAAGATACCTGTGAAGGAAAAGGACATATATCATGTATTCAGACAACATTTTGGAACAACTATCTCAAAAAAACATGACAGTAAGTCAAATATAATATTTGTTCCATAATTTCCCAGACACCTAGAACATCTTCACTTATGTAAGGTTTTGAAAAACTCTGTTAGTCTTGTTCATCAATTACTGTAGGTCTGTGATTGATTTTAATACTTGGGATTGGAGAGGAGCAGAAATTATGATGGCTAAATTACCATTTGGCTTCCAGGTGTAAAAGGACATGAATTGTTTTCATCACCACCACAGTAAGGTAGCAATAAGGAATCAGTTTATGATTTAAGAAATGCCCAGGCTCAGAGGAGAGCAAAAGCAGATGTGGAACTTCCTGTGCAGGCAAAAGTAGAAGCCTTCTACATTAGACAGGTTACCATGTGAGACTGCAAACACTAGAAAATGTAATTTTTAATACTGTTTCCTCTTGCCACAGCAGAATAAATATCCCATGCATATGCTTTAACACCCTTTATTTTATTGAAACATTCTGTTTTAACACTCGCTTTACCTACAGCTCATTGCATTGCTACAAATCTTGACATTTTTATGTCTACCTGGACTGCATTAATTTATTTTACTCTTACTTAGGCGTAAATATCTATCTTTGAAAAAAAACATTAAGAACTAAAATCATGTCATCCAAAGTTAGGAAATAGAAGAGTTAAAACCTCCCTTGTAATAGCCCAGCCAGCGTGGACAATACATACTTCTAGATCTGGGTCCCCTGCATCTTTCAGAGCACAAGGTGATCCATTAATGAGAAGATTGACAATTTTATTTCCTCCATACTGTTTAACACATGTTATCCCAGGCTCTACTCAGACCCAGAACTACTACCTTCCTCATCAGCTTCGTATGCTGTTTATTAACATAGCATCTGCTTGCATACAAATATTAATGAAAGGTATCTTCACAGCTGCATATGACATGAGGGGCATTGTCCCTCTTTTACCAGTGAGTAACAGAGCAGTAGTGCAGTGTTACACACATTATTTTAGATACTCTGTTTTAAACATCTGTAGCCGGAAGATTCAGACTCTTCTACATCTTAAAGCGTCATATTAGCTCAGAGCAGAGCTCCAGTTCTGCAATAATGATTTTGCAATAATGATTTTGCCCTTTACAAGGCCATAAGCATCTCAATTTAGTAGGCAGAAAACAGGAAGCTCAGCATAGCTTCACAAACAGCTAAGTCTGAAATGACTGGCCCCTGGCCATAAACTAGGTTTGCAGCATAGGTGGATCCCAGGTCCATAAGGAAACATGATATCTTTTCTTTGGATAACAGCCCTATGTTACACACTGCTGGGCTCACTCCATCCTAATTACCTAAAGGAGAAAAACAGAATATGATCATGTAAACGAAGACTATCAACAGTGTGTAAGAACATGAAGTTCAGTTGGGTTGCAGAAGCCTTTTTAATTTACATTTCTCACATTCTGAGCTCTGCAACTTCATTAATATTTTTCAGTATTATTGTTACTTAAATACAGGGATTTTCAGACTTTATTGTTGAGCTTTAAAAAAAAAAAAAAGCAGCAACAATCAACCCTAAAACCACAACACTGCGGATGAAGAGAAAGAGATTAGGCACTGTATCAGCACTTCCCAAACAAGAACCTCCCAATCTAACACAGCCCATGTCACTCAAGCTAGCAGTTTAATCAAAAGCAAAGGATGCTGATTGTCTTTCATCTGGATCAAACACCAGGTAGAGCTTAAAAATGGTGAATGATAATATTTACCACTGGATTTCTCGGATATCTTCTGAAGCAGAAGAATGATAACACACAAGAAACACCTCTTACCTCTCCTCATATTTTGATTCTTTTTTTTTTTTTTTTTGCTTCAAGGGATTAGTTTCCACCCAGCTGCTTGTTGGCAGCACATGTCAATCACCACCCACAGTAACGCAGATCCTCATCTGATCTTCAGTCAGTTCATACCATATCTCTCTTCATACCCTCTTCTCCTTTTAAAATTTATACCAAGCCTAAGCACAGCTTTGATTCAAACTAGTTTTCTTTACCAGTCTTCCAATGACCAAAGCCCAAATTCTCCACACTCCTGCTGCCCCTTTCTGACCTTGACCTTCCCACATTCTCTGTAGTGTAATTAAATTTCTAATCCAGACAGCAGGATGTAAATATTGAAATCATAGGCAGGACATTGTCCTATATCTAAGTCCCAATGCAACACTGAAGCATCAGTATTTCTCCAGGAAAAAGAAAAAAAAAAAAAAAAAAGATATAATAATGAAGGTCTATTTAGCTTCCAATGTTAATTATGAACACTCTGAGTTTTACGGAAATCTCAATATATATATAAAGCAATAATTAAAAGTGTTCTTCTTACAGCTTTTGTAACTGACAGGAAACGGTCGTAGCTGATAAGGACGATGCTAAACACTGAAGCTGTGCACAGGAGATAGTCCATAATTAGCCAGATCTTGCACAGGCTTCTTCCCAAGTGCCACGTTCCTGTCAGGGCATAAGGGATGTACAAAGGCATACAGAACGCACCTATGGAAATAAACCAAATGCACACGTCAGTCATCACTGCAGGCAGTGCTTGTGAAAGCATAGAAACATTTCTGCAGTATCTGATACAAGCACGATAATGACTGGAATTGCCATGTGGAAAGCATTACATGAATGAACAGTTTACTACAAACTAGGCACCAGTAACATCCTTATAATTAATACCTTTCTAAAGGTGTATCATGTTTATTGTGTATCATTATTACTTCTCCTGTTTATATCACCTCCTACAGGAAGAAGCAGCTGATGTTTTTACCTGCTGAAATAAACACTATTCTGTATTAAGTACTGAAATTAAAATAAACAGAAACATATTTCCTCCCCAATGTAATTTACTGTTTTCTACAATAAATTATCTAAGTGCCATGCTTCTGTCCTCTTAGAAGCATGATATGATGTCCGAGAGAGTTCTAGAAGTAACTTTTATAAAAAATACAATATGAATTTCAGACTAATATTTAAAACTATATGATCAAAAGGCTGACAAAAATTGCACAGTTAATTTAGTACACCCAGTCTAACATTTCTTCTCATCATAATACTTGATCATAACCACTTAGTCAGCGGTGAGCTAATAGGGTATGATCTATGGGAACACACCAAGTGGTGGGAACATACATGAGTGACCTGCATCTATGGCTATCTAAGTTTAGGCTGTTCGATTCAAATGCTGTGAAAGCGCTAATATGATCTCCTTCTAATGAATTTCTAGGTGATCACACTACACAGAGTCACAATGCAGCCTTTCAAGGCTGAAGACCTAACGGCGTAGTTTGCTATGATGCAGAAATGCAGTGAACAGCGTCAAAGCTGCAATGAAATGGAATCACTGCATCTACAGAGCAACTAACACTTCCTCTTTCAAGCAAAAGTTTATATTATAGGTTTTAACATTCACGGAGGGGGGGGAAGGGTATTGTTTCAACTTTAGATTTACTTCATAATAGTGTGTACTCCTGTAACAGGTACTGAAGAGTATCAAGAGTTTCCATTTCCCTAAAAATCTTATGATACCTGTTATTCTCCCTCTACTAAGAATCAAGATTTTTAATCTGTCCAGAAGCACAGGGATAAAGCAAAAGTTGATGAAGGTCAAAGTCAGATAGATTAAATGTATTAAAAGAATAAGCAAAGGGCTCTGCAAGCATGAAAGTATGTACTTCTGGCAATTAGGATCAAGCAGAAATTAAGGATAATTTAGGTACACTCCAATGCTAAATTATGAAACTACAGAAATACAAACCAGTTTGACTCTAAAGTAGGCAAAGCTTTTAACCAAATCTGGAATGAAAAGCTAGACATTCAGGTAAACAGAATACTACAAACCAAAAAATTATGGAAGTAATGACAAGTAGGCTCTACTTCCTTCTTTGATAGAAAACATTATTTACTTTGTATTTCTCAGCTAGATGCTGATATTTATTCAACATGATGCTATATTGTGAGCCAGATAATAGAACACCACTCTGTCTACTGGTTTTCTGTTCACTGCTGTGTTTTCCTGTGTGCCGTAGCCAGACAGCAGTCAGCAAGAGCTCTGCAGCACAAAGCAATTATAAGCTGGCAGACATCAAGTATGTGGGGGAAGGGATGAAAACTTTATACAAGGAGATCTGGACATGACAAGGACCTGACTATTAGAAGCCATGCCCTTGATAGAACTTCTGGCACCGGCAATAAATTTTAAGAAGAGTTTCTTCCGTTTTTTCAGTATCCTTTTTAAATGTGTAGATAAAAAAAGTAGAATAAAAACAGTTTTTAAAAGATTTTGTTGTGATGTCACAAGTCAGAATATAGATTTCATGAAATAGAAATGTTTTTAAAACCTTCCTTCTTCATACTCAATAATTTAACTGACTTTTACCAGACACTCAACACTTCACAGAATATTGCAATACATGAATCTCCAGTTGCACATCAACCTAGCATTTTAATTGTAATTTTTCTCAGGACAAATTTTAAAATAAAATGTCTCCCTATGTATAAATATATATACGTATAACATCAGACTTCTTAGAAACTGACTTGTTACATTTATTTACCTATACAAACACATATTCCTAAAATATGACTCTAGATAGAGCATATTCAGCAACACGTTTTCAAGTACTATTCATCACTCTTTTGAAGCAAACTACAAGTGATTATCTGTATTGTGTGAGAGTACATTGAAACAGAAGATATCACAGAATCACAGAATAGTCTAGGTTGCAAAAGACCTTAAAGATCATCCAGTCCAACCATTAACCTAACATTGACCGTTCTCAAATATGTCACAATATCCCTCAGCGCTATGTCGACACGACTCTTAAACACCTCCATGTGCAGCCCATTCCAACACCCAACAACCCGTTCTGTAAAGAAATGCTTCCTAATATCCAGTCTAAACCTTCCCTGATGCAACTTGAGGCCATTCCCTCTTGTCCTATCGCTTGTTACTTGGTTAAAGAGACTCATCCCCAGCTCTCTGCACCCTCCTCTCAGGTAGCTGTAGAGGGCGATGAGGTCTCCCCTCAGCCTCCTCTTCTCCAGACGAAACACCCCCAGTTCCCTCAGCCGCTCCCCGTACAACCTGTGCTCCAGACCCTGCACCAGCTTCGTTGCCCTTCTCTGGACACGCTTGAGTCATTCAATGTCCTTTTTGGAGTGAGGGGCCCAAAACTGAACACGGGAATCGAGGGGCGGCCTCACCAGTGCCGAGTACAGGGGTCAGATCCCTTCCCTGTCCCTGCTGGCCACACTATTGCTGACACAAGCCAGGATGCCATTGGCCTTCTTGGGCCCCTGGGCACACTGCTGGCTCCTGTTCAGCCGGCAAGATCAGCCATGTGTGCAAGATCTGCCAGATAATATATGCTGTATTCGATTTCATTATCTAGACTTCAGGCAAGACTCCCACAAACAACACTCATTCTTTGTTATTCCACATAGATTAATGAACAGTAGTGTTTTTTCCTAAAGAAATAACATTAAACATTACCTGTTTATATGACAAAGAATCCATTTCTTTCTGGAAAATAATAGGCTGCCACCATACTTCATGTTGCTCCCACTGTTCCTTACCCTCCCACTAGACACACAGCTGGGAAAGGGTTTCTCTTAGAAGAAACCAACCAGAAAACAAACCCCATTGCTTCTCATAAGATTCCTAGGAAACCAATAGTACATGATTCCACGGTTACAACTTACCCACTGCAAAGTCAGAAATAGCAAGATTGAGAAAGAAATAGTTACTCCGATGCCGGAGGTTTCTGTCCATGATGAAAGCAAGGATCACCAGGACGTTTCCAAGGATGGTCACCAGAGCTAGCAACACCATGAGGAAAGCCAGCAGCACCAACACACCCAGTGAAAACTCAGAGCTCGGTGACTGCGTGGACAAAGTCTCATTACACGTTCCATCTGTATGTGGAGTTTCGGCAGTGCTGCTGTGCATGTTGTGAATCCAGGTCAGTTCAGTCTGAGAAGAAAGTTGCATCTGGCAGAGTTATCGAGAAGGTTGAGATTCATAAACAAGACCCAAAAATCCAATAAACATTAAAAAAAGACTCAGTAGAGGAAAAAATCAAAAGGTTCTGAAGCAAGATAAATCTAGTTTTCCTAATATTTTTAAAACCATGTATATCTTGAAGGGTTACCAGTAAGCAATATGCAGTTTTTCCAAGCTCATATTTTAAAATGCAAGTTCTTCTTTATGCAACCTGATCCTTATCTTTGGAGGTCAGGAGGGCTGATAGGACATTCTCTCTTGCTTTCCTCCCTTCCTCTCTTCCTCTGTCGTTTCCTCCCTTGCAGAACTGTTTTCCTTGCTAGCATTATGGACAACAACTTTTTCTGGAATTTTTTTCTTAAACTTGGGTACATATCCTTACAAAAATTTAAACTACTTTCTAATTTAATTCTTGTTTATCTAGTAAGTCTGTGGTGTCTCTCTGTTGTGTTACATTTTTTTGTTGACCAAATGCATCATCAACTTCATTGTTCCTCTTTCTGCGGATCTTAAGGCTGAAAACTGCTATGCTGTAAATAAGGATATACACAATTACTTAGTAGAGCAGTTAATAAGTAATGATCCAACCCTCAGAAATCAATTGCAAAACTCCCACTGAAACCAGTTTCAAAGCTCTTTGGGGCAGCCCCAGTGACTCAGCATTGACTGCTGCTGTCCCAGAACCCAGGAAAGAAATACTCCCTGAACGTGAATGAGAGATTGGCAATTAACTTTACTAGGACTAGGCTTTTCTTTCCACACTGATGGGAGAAATTGTATGTCTTCCACAAGTGCTTATATTTTGTATGAGTAATGAAGCCTCTTGCAGAGAGCTGTGACTATTCCAGAGTTGTAAAAATTCAATCATTTTTATTATGGATTCTAAAAACACTTTGGTGCCTAATTTTCAATACTTAGATTTGAAAAATGTTGGCTGTCATGTCTGTGGTTCTGTTGTGGGAACAAATTCATTAGCATTTACCAAGTGCTTTTACTAAATGTTTGAATGGCAGCAGTACAAAAATGCAAAACTTTATTATCCATACAAATATCTTCACAGCATGCACGTCCATTACTGCTTTAAGCTTTATTTTATTTCCAGGTAGTGCTTGAAATGTATAAAACACACTTTGGCAATGACTACTAAGTAATACCATCAGCCTTTCTTCTGCTAGCAATACTGAAGCTGACCTATGTGAAGTTTTTGAGGTCCAAGATATTATGTGGTTGAAAAGAAAATAAAGTGATGAACAAATGAAACATCAAATTCAGGATTCAGACAAATCTGTGTTCTGTCTGTCTTATCTGCCTGTAGCCTAAGGAAGAGTGTAAGAACATGGCAAAATACAGTGCTGGTGTGCTCACCATGCCTCCAGTGATTTGTGGCTCCAGGTGTCAATATGTGACATTCGATCATTTTATTTTCACTTCTTCTTCTAAACAGTCACCTTCGTACCCCAAGAATTTCTGCTTCTGCATTTTATTGGTGATAAGAGACATCACAGGGCTCCTACAGGTGTCCAAGGAGGGTAACAGTTCTTCTGTGATTGCTTCCCTCCATTCAAATCCAGAGAACAGCAGGAAAATTGCCATGGATACTGCCAAATCATGGATCCTACATAAAGTGTTACCACGTCTCAATGATACTATTTCCTTCCTAAAACTTAATGCAACCAGTCCTTTTTAACTGGTCTCACCCCATCACAGGAGTAACGGCTCATTTCTGTGCATTCAAAGTGACAATCACTTGGTAAGAAGCACTTGAACCTAAGGCAGCTCTCACACACACAACATACGTGCTGCAAACCTTTGTCAGTGGGTGCTCAGAAACTGCACAGAGACACATATCCTAGAGGAAAGTACATATAAGGTTTTCTTATTTTAGACGTGGGGCTGCTTGCCCTCAGTCAGGAAGGGGTCCTGGAACAGGTTTCCCCTCCCCAGGAACACTCCTTGCTTTTCAACTGCAGAAGAGAGGTGAAGACCCAAGCTCTTAAGTACTCTTTTCATGGTCCAAGTTGATCCCCCTTGTAACTTTTCAGCCTGTTTTTTGCTTCAGGTTTCTCAACTCTAAGAGGAAGGTAATGCTTAGTATGTCCTCAAAACCTAAGAAAAATTCTGCATTAAATAATAAAGTGTGTCAGTGGAAGAGAGTGAAAGATACATTTCTATAAAGAACCTTTAGTCTATTAGTAAAGATAACTCATTTGGGAAGCAAGCCAGATTTCACAGCCTCCAAAATCAAGCTGAAGACAGGATTCACCCTAGCTGAGCACTCTGCCCATATACTCTTCAGTCTCGAGGACACTCAGCAGCTTCACTGTTTTTTGTAAGAAACAGCTAACCTTGCCAAATAACTTAAATCCTAAAGTTCTTTCTAGGAGTATACAGCTAACTAATAATTCCTTTCCATCTCCCTCCTTCAACATTTCTTCTTGGAGTTAACTTAGATCTAACTTGGTTTCTCAAAATCTGAGATATCTAACTCTTCCATACTGTGCTTGGAAAGCTTGCGTGCAGCAGGGCACCTAAAAACATGGATGCTACCCTCATGTGTTTTGTGACATCACAGACATCACAGACCTAATTTGTAGAAGTCATGATGCCATGTAACTAATCTGTTCACATCCAGAAGATAATCTACACCAGTCAGCAAGGTTTTTTAAAACATCAGCAGTGTAAGTGAAGTTTAATAGAAGATCCACCACATAAGCTTTTAGCAGAATTTATTTGTGTGGCTATCACTATGATTAAACTAATCTAGAACACATGTCTAGCTAGAAAAATACCTTAAGTAGATAGTAAACTGCTGATTTGCTACTGGTGTCAGGGCAGTGTTATGAACTGTTCAGTGATAACCCTATAAAAAGATGGAATTTTTATTCAAATAGACATGCTATACAATAAACACACAGCACAGATTAAAACACCAAAAGGATCCACAAGTAAATGTTCCACCTTTCTCTTCCCTTCCTTCTTCTCCAGGTGTTTTACAAGAATGCATACTGAACAATAAAAGCACTACCCCGAATTACCTGCTTATTCAAGCATTCAGACTTTGCAATATCAAAAAATTACAAACAGTCCAGAATTGCTATGCTGCAATTAAAGAGACAATTATCTTCACTTTGAAAAGTTAAGAGCAGATTTTAAAAACAAGTGACCTGTCCATATTTCAGCATGGAAGATTTCCAGATACGTGGTAGGACACTTAGATGAAGTATTCTGTCTCATCATCACTTCTTGAAGAGAAGCTTGTAAGATTGACAGGAGTTCTTTTCCATTGCTCAACTGTCTTCAATTCATTAAGGTTTTTCTATTTGAAGTCTCTGTTTTACAGAGAAACCACCTGGCAGTTCTTCAGAAGGTACTTTGCTAGTAAAATACCCTGATAAGATGTTGGTCCAGCCACTGAAGTTTGAGCAACAAAGAAAAATAAATCATTCTGATACTACCCTGTAGAAACTGCAGTCCTGTAATGGCTAATCTGGTTTCAGCTGTACTCCTGATTGATTACTGGAAGAGAAAAGCAAAAGCCGTAAAAGAAAGAGATAAGAGAGTGGCAAAAAAAGACTAAATAGAAGTCACAATCTAACTTTTTCTGCTAATGTTTGATTCTCCACAAACATTTTTATAATAGGCAACTCTACTTTGGGTATGAATTAGTGCTATAATCCTTTTCTTCTTATTTTTTTTCCCAAATAATGACATTTACAACTTCAACAAGTAGGGCATATGTATACAGCTTATATTGTCTTAAACAAATTTACAGTATTTGATAACAAAAACTGTTAAAACTGCTGCTTCAGTCTAACATTTTATATTCTGTTAAGACATTTTTCTGAAGTTAGAGTGGAAGCAAGCCAGCTGCTTGTAAAAGTAGGCTGACTTGTTTTCTTTCTCAGATTCTGGGGGACATGTGTTCTCCACAAAGAGAAACAAAATACTTTATAGTCCAGTTTATAAAGAATTCAGCTTCTTGATTTCCTTGTTAACAAGGCAAATGCATTATAGGCAATGAGGAAGGTGCGACAATCAAAAATATATTCCACATGTCTGCTGCTGCTCTGCTCTACACACAGAATAGGTTACTTTTGTGCTTTGCTTACCAGTCCCAGTGTGAAAATGCTCTTGATATCTCAAGGACCTCAGCTGCTGTTTCAGTGCTAAATTTTTGATCCTGACATGTAACAACCACAGCTGCTCTAACGTTTTCTGAATTACAAAGCAGAAACAATTGTATTCAATTAAGTGATGGGATACAGGCTTCTTGAAGCATAGCTAATAATCAAAGAGAAAGAAATACACGTTCTTTAGGCCATGAAGTATACTGAGGCATCGCTCTCAAATAAAAGGACAAAATCTTGCATTGCAAAACTTTTTCAGAAAGCCACATGAAAACTCATTCTTAGAATAAAGGAAGTTTAAATTTAGGAAATGCTTACAAACAAAAACAAGAAGAGAATGCAACTTCTCTAACCAAAGAGTCCACAAGACAGCTAGCCAGCATTTCACATTCTCTCTGAAAGAAATAGCATGAAAACACAATTTACACATATTTCCACTCTGATGGTCTGTTCCCAGCTGTTTTAAGGGACAGGGGGATTCATTTTGCTCATTGATTGGATGACCTATATGGTCTATTTCATTTACATAGCAAGTGGCTTTACTACGCAGTCAAGGTAATATAACTGCATAAAATTGTTTCAATAAATCAGTGCTGGACCTATCTGCCAGAGAATCAGCTTTTTTTTTTTTTTAATCATGTATTTTAGTGGTACTTTTCAAATTACAGAAACTGTTAAGGAATATCTCTGTTGATATATCAAACTCTGGAGTAGTTTCTCTGATTAGATGAAGTTTGCCTTGGAAAACATTTTCTGGGGCACCCAGTGCTGGAGAACTAGAATGAACAGTTCAGTATAAGAACATACTGGCAAAAAATGTGTATCAAGATGGCCAAATAAGCTAGTCTTACAAATACAGCTTTTAACTATGTAAGAGCCACTAGGGAAATGCCATTAAATATAGTCACAGCCCTGACATTACTATATGACCAAACTACATAAGGGTGTACCTGACCTAAAAAAGTACCTGTGACTCAGCTAGAAATTAACTGAACAAAAGTTTAGAAATTAACTTGAGAAAAAAAAAAATGAAGACAAAAAAGCCAACAGATAATTAAAGTCCATCTTCCCCAAGTGGAAGATATCAAGGAAATGTTAAAAAAAAAATAATTTAAATATCATTTAAATAGCAATATGACAATTAACTGACAAAAAATCCTGTTAATTTTTTTATAATGCATTAGAGAAAAAGTCTGCAAGCTATTAATAAAAGAGTAGAAAATTAAAGTGTTTGTGATCATATCATTAACACTTGTTTTTATCCTACTCTACATGGTCCTGGTTTTGGCTGGGATAGAGTTAATTTTCTCTTAGTAGCTGGTACAGCAGTTTTTGATTTAGCATGGGAATAATACACTGATGTTTCCGTCATTGCCAAGGAGTGCTTATCATAAGTTAAGTATTTTTCAGTTTCCCATGCTCTGCCAGTGAGCAGGTGCATGCAAAGGCAGCTGGGAGGGAGCATGGCAAGGACAGCTCACCCGGACTAGCCAAAGGGCTATTCCGTACCATAGAATGGTGTGCTCAGTATATAAACGGGGGGGAGCTGCCCGGGAGGGGAGATCACTGCTCGGGAAGCATCTGGCTATCTATCAGCAGGTGGTGAGCAATGCCATTGTGCATCACTTGTTCGTTTTTTGTGTTTTTTCCCTTTCAGTTTTATTTATCTCTATTTGTTATACCCATTTTCATTACAATTATTATTTTATTATTATTATATTTCAGTTATGAAACTGTACTTATCTCAAACCTCAAGTTTTAAATTTTTCTTTTTTTTTATTTTCAATTTTTCTCCCTTTCCCAGCGGGCAGAGTAGGAGTGAGCGAGTGGCTGCATAGTGCTTAGCTGCCAGCTGGGCCTAAACCAGGACACACACCAAGGGAAGGCACTTCAGAATGTTTACTAATGTTCACTACAAACTGTAAGTTCTTTTTTTTTTTCTGGGTATTTGATTATTCAGCACTCATAGGAAAAACTGTCTGAGCACTCTATCATTTACCATGCAATTTCATTATATTTGACTTTCTTTTAAATTTGTTGGCATTAAAAAAAAAACATTGTTCTGCACTTTTTTTTTCTTTTGCCCCAACACTTTCCTGAACATATGTACATCTGGGTGGTACTATACCAGGCTGGTGATTTATGGTGCAGGTGCTTTGTATGTGTATTTTGAAGCACCACTCCTACTTCCCTTTAAATCTAACAGCGTATAGACTTGCATGACTTTGAGTAATTTAGCCCATTATATCTGCAGGTTGTTGTTCTTCATTTTCAAGGATAAAGCATAAGAAGTTAAGATCAAACTAACAGAATGTTATTCAACCGTCCTTTCTCTCTGGTGGCAAATGTAGAACAAATGATTAGTTACACTCTGCTATGGTTTAGTTGAGACCTTATGTTCAGTGCCAAAGTACTTTGTCTTAATTTAGACCTTGAGCATATAAGCACTTGAGCATGTATTGAGAATTACTCACGAGTAAAGCTATTGACTTCAAAGTTATTGACTACCATATGAGTAAAGTTCAGCTTTCATAAGGTTAAAGATCAGGAGCCATTCAAAAAAAAGGAGGCTAAGAAAGCTGTGGCTTTTGTACTGTTAGGAGGTTTTTCTTACAGAAAAAGATACACAATTGAAACAGTTTTCAGTATTGTTATTCTGGAGATGTCAGGAATAGAAGAATGAAGATATTGTCACCTTCCAGAGATCTGGGTCAGGGTGTTCAAGGTACTGTATCACAGAATCTAGGTTGGAAAAGACCTTGAAGATCATCCAGTCCAACCATTAACCTGACAGTTCCCAACTACACCATATCCCTCAGCGCTACGTCAACTCTACTCTTAAACACCTCCAGGGATGGGGACTCCACCACCTCCCTGGGCAGCCCACTGCAATGCCTAACAACCCGTTATGTAAAGAAATGCTTCCTAATATCTAGTCTAAATTTCAAAATCCCCATATTCTCTGTTGAAATCACTGGTTCCTTTAACTATACAACACTTAATCATCAGCTTTTTACCAAGCTCCTAGAGTCTCAGTCACAGAATGACCCTCAAAGAAATTCTGAGGTAGTTTCCTCGCATTTCTTAGTTCACTGTCCATGTGCAGCCTTTCTTATGTCACCAAGCAGGCCCTATCTAGCATGATCAAGAACTGAATAGGCAGGACCTGGCTCTCCAAGGCCATATAGCACTGGGCCACATGTTTTCCTTTTAGGTACAGAAAATCTGAAACTTGGTAAGGAACCTGGTCTATGAATGACTCCAGTCTCACCCTCAATACAACATAATAGGAAATTCAATGACTAATACAAGACAAGTGTTTGAATTCAAATGGAACGGTGAAGATAAGCAATCCACATTTTAAATTAGTCAACCATCACTCAGCGTAAGGGGGTGAGATGGGGAAATGGTTCTAGATGTTGCAAGGTTGTCGTAACAAGGAACTGAAACGTGTAAGAATACAGAAAACGTATGTCTAAGCTCTACTTCAGAACAGCAGAAGAAATCACAGAACAAGACAAATATATCTATAGCTTTACTGAATTCTCTTTTGAATACAAAATTTCTGTTGTATTGGATAGGGCAACAATGTCCATGTTTTCTTTGTATAAATATGTGCAAAATAATCTTTCAGAGTTTTTAAAAATAAATTAGTGTTCTGTTCTCTTCTTGTCCTTCTTTATCTTTTTGCTCTTTCCTGCTTGTTTAGATGATTCTTCCTGAAATGAAAAACAAGCATTTAAAAGTTTAAACATGCTTATACACCGTGAGCATACTCTCAAGGTCACCCATGGGAATTATTTTTAATATGAACAGTGTGCATAGTTCACTGGGATTTATGAAAGTTTTGAGTTGTATAAGATTTATCCACTCAGTTTCATTAATTTGTCTGTTTATCTTGCTATTTAGAAACTTCTGCCTTCAGCAATGATAAAATTATAGACACAGCTATGCCAACAGATGCATATAATGTAAAAATAATCTAAGTCATTTCCACTCAAGGAAGAGGTTACCAGTATAGGAGTACTTCTGCATTATATTGTAGAACTCCTCCTAGTGTGGATGTGGCCTTACCAAGAAATATACTGTACACCAGCACATTAAAACCACTTCCTTAAGGGAAGCAAACCTATGCTGGGAAAAACAAAATCTTGCCAGTCTTGCTGGATCAACATTGTTGTGTACAGTTTACTCTGACTGCCATTGTCTTGAAAAACAAGACTCTTCTTCAGTAGGCATTCACTGCAAGCACTCCCCAAAAAGCTGAAGGAATCTGTCACTACATCTGACAGAATCTGGCACATTTTAATCTACTCCCTTCTACCTCTTGCACATGGGACGGAAATGGACCCTAACAGGATGTTTGAACTCTGCTATTCTGAAGAGATTTAGTTAAAAGAATACTTTTCCCAAGAGCTACATCTATGATACTAGAGTAATAATTACCATAAATTCTATCTGTTATTTTCCTGATGGACATCAGTAATAAAATACACTTGTTAATACACAATAAAGAAATACAGTCTAATATAAGTTGTTAATTTTTTTTTCATAAGTACTTTCACCCTTCTTGTGAGGGTAAATACTTAAAAGTCATGTTAGTTTCTTTTTATTTTATGAGCAACACTTTCAAATAAGAGAACACTGATAAACGCCCAAGAAGGTAAATCAGTAAGTACACAGAAGCACATCTAAAATGCAATAAGCAAGTAACTGAGAAGTGCAGGGGGAAGAAGGAGGAAGAATGCTCACCTTTCAGCCACAGCAATCTTAGATACTTTCATATAAAAAGGAAAACTGACAGTTGGATACTTTCTCAAGTAGCCATTTGTAATTATTTCCTACTGTCTTAAACTTTCTACTGTTAGCAATAACATACCATAATGTACATTGACATAATTAATATACTGTTCTGAGGATAAAGAAATGTTGGAAAACAAGAATATTAGATGATCAAATGACACAAATCCCTTAGGAAGTAAAATGCCATTTAAAGACATTTGGAACTTTGTCTCCTGAGTTACTGAGGCTCCCTTGAAACATTTTCCCATAATCCTTTCTGTAAAAGTTAATGTTACCTTGTTTGAATTCTTCTAGTCTTAATTTTTTAAAAATCTGATAAATCTGATAATCTTTAAATCTGATCTATAATTCTGAAAACTTCTTTGGGTCTAACGAAGTTTCAATATTTTAAATGCCGACTAGTTACAGCGATTGCCAAACTCAGTCTGCCTACACACTAGAACTGGTGGCACAAGTAAGCACAAGATGCAGCTATTTCCAGTTTTCTGAAAGCACAGAAAGAGGCATTTCACCTTCCCACCCTCCCTCAGCCCACAAATTTGCATTCTGGATCAATGTCCTCAACTGCTGGCAGCCTTCTATTGCACACTTTATGATTACAAACCAGGTCACTAACTTATCGGGAAGTTCTTTGTGAGTCTTTGCACTGATCCTATGCATACTCAGTGCATCAAAGCACCTGGAGGATGACACAGGTAGTAATTACTTTTCTTCCGGCTTCATCTAACAGTGACAATTTACACAAGTTCACATACAAATGCCTTCATTCTAAGTGGCAGAAACTTACCACTGAAGGTACATAGTTGTATTCCACAAGTACATTTCTTGCACAATTGTTTATATGTTTAAAACGATCTGGTCCTAAGAGAATACCTCCATACCAGCGGGATACGACAACTAACACATTGTGGACATTCAAAATCTGTTTTAAATTAAAAAAAAAGAAAGAAAAGTTGTTATGTTTTAAGCAAACATTCTACTGTTGACACTGACTTTAAACATAGAGAAAGTCTACTATCTTGCATTTTTAAGAACAACTTACAGTCAGGTCTGTGTCACATGTGTTATCAGAGGGTAACAAATAATGACAAGTCAGCAGCTGTGGCAAGTTTCCCTCTCCAAGCTTCTACCCAAAGGTAGATGCAAATAAAATGAGTCTGTATATCTCTCAGAAAGGGCACAAAGCTATCTTATGTGCACTACAGTTGCTCACTCATGTGTCAAAAGCTTCAGGCATTACTTAAAGGGAAAATAACTGAGTTACATTTATTCTTCTTCGATACAATGAATTATTTCCAGAGAACCTCTGTCACTATGCAGATTGCCTATCCACATTTTTAGAACCGTTGGTGGATGAGGTTAGTAACAGCCAGAGGACAGGCATTATGCATATAGATACCAAAAATGCCATAAACTAGTACTGTTGCCATGTGCATAACTTAGCAACAGCTCCTGGATAATACATAAAAACCTCTGCATTTTCCAAGTTTGAGTCCTAGTTCCTTAAAACCAAGCAGTTGCTTGAATTCAAACATATATAGAGTTCTCACAACATGAAATAATTACATTAGCAATTAGGACTGAAAGGAGCTAAATGACCTTTATATAGCTTTTTTAAGACTCTGAGCAACTAGATCAAGTAGAGAGTTAAGCAGAAGTAATGATTTATTTTACTGCAATTAAAGGCAACAAACATGGAAGGTGTTCAACAGCTTTACTTCTCACAAAATCTAAACGCGATTTGACTCGACTTGAAAACTAGCATTTATTCTGCCTTACAGCAATTCTTTCCTCAAGATCTCCACATCATCAGCAAACACTAGTAACACAGGGAATGTCAACTGACTTAAGTATCAGAGAGAAACGCACGTCTTGTCAAAATATATGTTACTGCATGGAAATGTGTAGTG
Organism: Athene cunicularia; assembly: GCF_003259725.1. Classification (NCBI taxonomy): domain Eukaryota; kingdom Metazoa; phylum Chordata; class Aves; order Strigiformes; family Strigidae; genus Athene; species Athene cunicularia. The sequence continues at coordinate 104,000,376 of NW_020799095.1, read as the reverse complement.
ATAATCACCAGTTACCATTTTTACTCAAATCAGGCTTGCATGATTAGTGACCACAATCCTGAATCTGTCCCTCAAACAAAGGTACCTGAAATCTTTCTGAAAGGTCTTCAGTTACAAACAGCTTTCTCTCAAGTCCTGCACAGTACTGCACTAATACACCCAGCTGGCTTGGAGCCAGGCAGAGCAAACACAGCTTTATTTGCATAAGGCTGAACAAAAACAATGTGATCTGCAAGGTATCGGGGTGGTTGGGTGGAGGTGAAAAAAATCCCATAAGAGCTAGCTATCAATAAAGCCTTTTAACAACCGTTCATTGTCTCCATTAAAGCAAAAAATATATATATTTGACTAATTTTAACAACAGTACTAGCAGGTTGTGAAAACAACAATATTAGGATTTTAAAATTAAAAGGATGATGTTAAAAAAAACCAAAAAGATTGGGGCAAGTTTTGTGACAGGCATTTTCTACTCTACATTTACACATCGGCCATAAAGTCTATGTACAGACGTACAGCAACTGTTCACAGTAAACAGGATGCCAAACATAGTTGGGAAATTTTTAAACTCTAATTTTAAGTTCAAAAGAATTAATCTAAAATACAGTTTCTTGTAACCGGAAAGTGCTATCTTGACTGATGTGCTAGATTTATCTGAAACGAGATAAGATTTCTACTGCAAAAGAAGAACTATAAGTACAGCAACAACAAGTGTATTAAACCAACTAATTTCCATGCCCATACCATATGTCATAAGTGCTCACAACAGAAAAACTATGAGACATACGAACAGCTAGAAATCAGCCCATAAACTATTTTATCTTTTCTTACAGGTGAAAATTGCACTCCTCTGACCCCTACAGCTGTAGCCTTCCAAACAAAAACATTTGCAGTAACTAATGATAGAAAGAGATGATCCATATGATTTAGACACATGCACATTTGAAAGGGGAAACTTCGTGTCACTTTCTAAACTGGATTTTTATGGAATGTCTAGAGAATGTAAATTTGATAGTTTTCAAAAGTATACATTAACATGCTGAGAAAAAGCTGATAAGCTCAGAACAAACTGAGGTACAGTAACTGCAGAGTTATTTCTTTACATTATTTTTATTACAATAATTTTTTCACGTTTACCACATATTTGCATATATTACGTAAGTTTTCTATCCCAAATCAGGTTTGAGTTACTTAGGAAGTTTCAAAAAGTTCTAAATTAAAAATGTCCAAATATTTCCATCAATTATATTTTTTTCAGAAAAAAAACCCAACCAAGCTTTGAAATAAAAAAAATTTTTAAAAGCTTTAAAACAGTCTCCAGGAACAAGAGTACAACACAGTAAGCAACCAAATATGCAAGCACACAAAGGATGGGAAAAGAGAAACCCTGTTGTGACGGGCACATCAATCTAAAGATCAAAATTAAAACCAATAATTATTGTGCTGATATAGCTAAGTATCTTGAGGCACTGCGTGAGATGTACCCAGCTATCCCCTGTAGTTATTATATTTATGGTTTTACCAGGGCCAGTGAATCAAAATTTATTCATCTCCATTCACATTTACTAGCAACCCTGCTGAAGGAATATTATTTCAACACTTGAAAACTAAAATACATGTGAGTATGAGGGCTAAGGATCCAAAACTGGAAACAGCACAAACAAACAGATTAAGTGATCAAAACAACTTAACTCCTTCGCTTCTACTACCTTTTGCATTAAAACTCTACTCTGCAAGTTTAAATATGCGTCTTTCTATCACAATTATTCAAGGAAACTGAATGAAAGGCTGTGCACAGGTCAGCTGTCACATTCTGTCTGTTTCTTCCAGTCTTCATTTTCTGTATTCCTTACAACATATGGTAAGCATAGGAATCAAAACTTATTTATCTTTTAAACCATTCAAACTATTACTACCACCTGTGAAACACTACTTGTTTCTATGATCCAAGACTTGGAAATCCCAATATACTACACACATGCAATAGTCTGTGTTTTGTCTTTCACCTTCAAGAACTGGCTACAAGCAGAGCAAGAATTAAAATAATCTTCTACAAGTTTATTTACACTGTAGTGATTTTTGAAATCTGTTCAAGATTTCCAAAAGTCAGATTAATTTCTATAACCTGCATTAGATGAAGAAGACGTCCACCTGCTGCTGTCTCCCCATCATCTTCGCAATCCTGTAAGAATGTCTGCTTATCTTCACAGTATATTCTTAAAAAGAAAAAAAAAAAAATTAAAAATTAAAAATGAACATGAAACAGATTAAAAAAATGTCAATCAACTAACATTTTTACATGATTAATGAAGTCTCAGAGATCTTTCATTTGCATGTGTATCAATTCTAGTTCTCTACTAAGGACATTTACATGAAAACAGGATGAGGCTTAGGGTAAACCACAAATATTTATCTGTACAGTAGGACAAGTTTTGAGAAGCTTTTACATAGACTTTTGCTAATTTGGGTTAACTCCAGAAACATTACCAATGTAAAGTCCCTAATCAGAAAAATCCTTAGATTTTAGCCTAATAATTACACCTAGCTGAAACCAACTCTTATCAGATACAAGTTCAAACTACGGTACACACACACAAGTTGGAAGAACTCAGACAAAAATATTATGAATACTTAAGTCTATATCTCAGCAGCAGTGTGAAACTAGTACTGAAATTTGCCTTCAGATTCTCCACACCATCTTCTTCCTCAGGGGGCACTCCAGGAAACTTGTGGGTATTGTTTCATATAAAGGATAGCTGACCAGGTCTAATTTTCCAGAAGCAATGCTCAGAGGTCTACTGTTTGTTACCAATTGATTTCATGACTTCCAAAGTTAGTTAATACACAAATGACAAAGAGGTTTCTGGTACTAGATGACAAATATGAAGCAGTAAGTACATTTCTGTTGCTTTTTTGAAGTGGTACGAGTGAAAGAAGGTGGATCATCAGTCACAACAACAGAAATCCCCTCTTTACAGAAACTTTTTACTTAGGTAGATTTTTTTGGTAAAGTAGGCTCTCAATTCATGTTAGGATCACACCAGGACATGCATGAATGGATCAGTGTCTATACATGCTTTTCCAGATGACTGGTTCCTCTCATAGTGAAAGAAGCTCCTTTCACTGTCCTCAGAAAACCTACATCACTATCTGGACTGTGACCAATTCATTTCACATAAGCTTCATTCACAAAAGTTACCAGAGGCAGACCCCTGTCAAACTCATTTTTACCTTTTTCTCATTTTCCCTGAATTGTCTCATATTTCAACTGAAACTTCACATGCCAGACATCTGCATCAGGCTTGCTGTTTCAACTGTTACTTCAGGATGATGTAGAATTTCCATGCTCACACATACTATACAAAGTATAACAATACATGTTTAAATCCACTTCTAGGGTTTTTTCTATCCCTAATGTTGCTTTACTATCTTAACATATTTCCTACTACATGTTCTACTTTCTTCTCCTCAAATTCAAAATAAAGTCTAAAACCTTTAGACATACAAATAAGAAACCTATTCCATAAAGATTTAATAGCAATGAATTTCTTTTGATAGACTTTATTTCTCTCATGTCCTGCACTCATTTGTCAAAGAATGCTGAAAAAAAAAATCACTACACATCTCTCACCTGTATGCATATATGTTGTGGGTAGCACTTGCAATTTTCTTATTCTCATATAGTTTTTCAAGAACTCTCTTTACCTTAAAAAAAAAAAAAAAAAAAGAAATAAGCTTCCCTTTACTATGGGGATTTCACACACACCATCTCAATATCACCCCTAAGCAAACACCTCCTTCTTAATACTATAATGAAACAGTTTTACACCTTGACATAAAGTAAATTAAATATTCAGTGTGACAACTCAAGAAGCAGCTTCTCAGCTTCCAACTTCTCATGCTGTTTTCAAATCATTTTTCTGGGATACCGAAAACATCTGTTCCTTGAATTTGTACATTGTGTACATTCATATTATTGCTGAAGATGTAAAAGAGTGAAACTGCTTTACTAAAGAAGAGAGACAGTAAGATCTAGAAAACATTTTTAATCGGTATTAAGTATCAATTACATCTGCTTACTTTCTTCAACTCTAACATTAAGCTGGAATATAACAGCACATGTTTTCCCGTTATATGCTGCTTTTACCTATTTCATGAAAACATGATGTTTAGAAAGCTCTACTATGTTTTGAGTTTTCCTTTTCCTCAGAGTTTCTATTTCACAAAAAAGAATAATTAAAAAAAAGTTCTATTATGGATCTGAAAGTGTATTTCCCAGAAACCAGATATTCTCACCATGTCCATCTCTCTGCTCTTAAGTACCACCAAATTCAAAGCATTTATTAATGTCAGTTCATGTTCTGTTTCTAACCTTTCTGTTCTATTTCAACCCTTTCCATTTTGGTCTGGCAAAAAGGAGAGCTTCCATCAAGACATTGTTTGAGTACATAATACAAAATTAATACTACTTTGAGCAAAGCATTACTGAAGTTGAGAAAGCTTGGGAAAACATGCTTGGCAAGTAAATTGCCTTCTACTCCAAAAAAAACACCTTTAAGGAGTAGTCAATATACATTTAATATCTATCTTAGCAATACTGTGCTCTTTCCAATTCTTCTGAAGGAATTCAACTTACAAAAATCACCTAAAATATAAGACACCTCAATAAAATAAACTCCTATTATTAATGGAGAACATTGCTTCAGACACCTGTTTTCTTTCCCCCCCCCCCCTAAAGGGGAATATTGAAAAAAGACAACTTATATTACTTAATACACTTTCATAAATATTTTTCAATACATGGACTTAGGGTACAAAGCACATGAAATGATCATCACCTTTGATATTATTTATTTGTCAGCTACCAGGCTCCTAAAAACATACTTTAAAGATTCATTATGTGTCTGTATTAGCAATGAACCTCCAAAACAGGCATTTTACAGCTAAGCAATAGTTTATTCTTTTTCCTGTTGTAGCTTCTGAGCCTTTTTTTCCCCTCCTGTTCCCCTCTATTATTTCTGCTTTAGGGAATTAAAGGATGTAATTCCCTGCACATCAGTGAAGCACCTGCTCATAAAAGACACAAGATGCTTAAACAATTCTTAACAGTTCTTAACAATTCTTGAACAGTTCTTAATCCCACCTTTCTAAATCAATGTCCAGTCCAAGAACCACATACATTTACAATGTCAGAATAAGCCAAATTGAGACAAGGAAAAGCAGCGGTACCAAACACAGCCTGCTACCTGCAATAGGCCTGTCACTGTCTCTGCCCCATAAGGTTTATGGTAATATATTCTGTTACATGGGTAACTATAGTATTACTCTGGCTATAATTATTTAAATCTACATTGGAAGTTAAGTTCTGCTATTAAAAATACTCAATAAAAGAATCTACACAGCAATCTGTGTACTGTCTTAAAATAGCAATGAATATCATTGCAGCATATAGATTATACAGATAAAGTATTGTGGGCACATACTAACCTCTTCAGCTGACAAAGAAGTCAGCCTTCCCTACAGGTGCAGTATTTACCCCATTCCTCACCTCTTCTGGCTTTCTTTCAGAAAAATTAGTTCATACTACAGTAAAGCTTCCCTGCAGTCTGAAAACCAATCACCTCATACTACAGCAAGACTGTGAAACAAGATGAATTTGACATTTGGGAAACTGGTCTATCTTTGTACTAACCACATACCAGTAAGTCTTGATTGGAAATTCCTAGTTTTATTGAGCATATATTGTCCTTTAAAAAAATCGTAAGAGAAATTAAGAATGTCTTTGCATGCAAAAGGGAAATCACTAACCTGATTTAAGTGAGTACTATTTCTTAACACACACCTTTTGGAAACCCATGTTTGTGGCTACAGGCTTCCTCCTAAGCAGGAACAACCTTACTCAAAAATCATGATCAAAGAGCAAGAGTTTCTTAAAATGAGAAAAGGACATTAAGCCAATGATTCCAATTTCTTCCTTTTCTAAAGCAACACAGTTCATAGGGACTCGCAGGTCACAAGGGTCTGAGCACAGCTAAGAAAGTCCCTGAAGTGCAGTACTACTTTAGTGAAAATGGTATCATACTGAGTATTCTGAAACACTGAGTTATTCCACATTAACCTAATAAATAAAATTACTTACCCTTTGCAAGCAGTAGAACAGCTCAAAAAAGCTGAAAGTGTGTTCAAAAAGCTCAAGTTGTATCCAGATAGAGAAAAAAAAGGTAGATGACAAGATAGATGTGAAAAGCACAGCACATTTTTGAAGGTGTAAAAATAAAATTAGTAATTCCTTTCCTCAAACCCTTAAGAAGCTGAATCTTACCAAAGATCTTCACTGCCAGCAGATAAATATAATACATATAAAAGAATCACTTAAAGAAGATACAGCTGTACCTCAGAAACCTAAACGAACGTATAGTATATATGAACTTAAAAGATCAGGCAAGGATGATATAGTAGATCCTTACCACAAAATAAGGTTGAGCAAGCTGATGAATAGAAACAGATCAGTAAAACCAGATCTTATTTATTTAAAAATGTAAAGGGAATTGGAGTATGAAGCTGCTGAACTACAGCTAAGGTACCTAACCTACCAGCTAAAACTCTTTCTGCAGGAGAAGGTGACTGATACAATACCAACATCTCAAAAGTACTCCAGGAAGGATGCAGAGAAATAAAGACCAACAAGTCTTATGTCCATACCAGGCAAACTAATGAGGAGGAAGGAAAGCCCAGAAAACCAGACAGCTTAAAACGTTACAGCTTTTGTATAGAGAAATATGCCCCAAAACCCTGTCAATCTGTCAACATTCTTTCAGAGTCACTAAGCATGTAGTAGATCAAGCTTACTCAGAATTTCAAAAAGCATCTGACAAGATTCCTTGCCAAAAACTCTTAAAATAAAAGCTAGAATTGGATAAAAGGAAGGAGGAAAATCATCTCAAGGTTTAACTCTTGGTTAATGACAAGAAAGATGAGAAGATCAGTAGTTTCCCCACTAAAGAGGGATCAAAGGAGACAGATGTTAATAGATGCAAAGTGATGTACCAAGTGACTCCACACTAGTTATAAGTATTTGCAAAAAGAGATTTTGGGGTTATATCAGGCATTTCTATGGAAACACCAGCTCAGTGCTCAGTACAGGTCAAAAAAGTGAACTGGAAGGTATTACTAGGAAAAGAACATGAAAAACAGAAAAACTCTTCACACCACTCTACAAATCCATGGAGTGATTGCATCTTCAACGTTGTATATAGTTCTAGCCTGCAATTCAAAAAGTTTACAGCATACTTTACATGTATCACAGCAGGCTGAGGACCTGAAACCAGAAAACTAAGGTCTATAAAATATAAGAGATGTCTACAAAATCCAATCACACAGAGAAAGGAGAGGTGCAACAAATTTATGTGTGACTGACTCAGAGCAAACACAGGAAGGTGTATTTTCATACAAAGCTGTGGATTCTGAAAGTTAACTGTGGTGCAAGAAGCAACCAGAAAAATTCCACAATGGGTAAAAAAAAAAGATCAGTTATATTAAACACCAGGATACTTTCTTTACCTTGTTTTAAACTGCTGAAAGGGGAATCATAATGGGAAACAAAATGTATCTGCCCTTTTCTAGCACCCAGTCTAAGTCTACATTCACCAATGATTTCTGCAAGAGACAAACAACTGCAGACATTTCTTCTAGTTGTAGGCAAATACAACTCTAGAAGCATGCTTACCCCTCTCTTAGGTTTTGATAAAGATTTACTTATACATTATTCAAGTGTATTTTTCAACAGAATTCCTTTCTGAAGGATGGAAAACATTTATAAAGTCATTTTCCAAGTAACACATGGCAGATGCTGAGAGATATGGTGTAGAAGAGAACCTTGTAGAGTAGGGCTGATGGTTGGACTTGATGATCCCAACGGTCTTTTCCAACCTGAATGATTCTGTGATTCTATGACTCAGCAGCTTCCAAATACCTTACAACAAACTTTCCAACATCCAAAAGTCAAATTTTTATGTTCTTATTCTCTTAAATGTAACGCATGCAATGGTAAAAAACAGCAAGAAGCACTGCAGAGCTGATATTTAGCACTATTAAGATGATACTGAAAGCAAGAAACTGATGACAACTCAGACTATTATATTAGCACACAGAGATGCAAAGACAGACATATCTGGCTAATTCCAAGTATTTCAGTAATATTCTGTCAAGCTCAAAGTGCAAACAAGAAGAGTAGAATTGATCTCTACTAACTTGTCTGGGTGTCACCACAGGAGCCAGATGTGCCTGGAAAGTACTCCTTCGGTCTGTGATTGGGTTTCCATGATGTATGGATGGTAGTTCTTCATCTCCTGATCACAAACAAGGAAGTTTGTTTTCTTTTTTGGGTACTGAAACAATGTATATGGCTACATAAGTAAAGAATGTCTCAACTTTAAAAAAGAGATACGTTAAAGTGAAGTACACAAGATGACATATGGAACCACCAAAAATGTGTTAGGGTTTTTTTTTAATTACTTATTAACCTTTATTATGATTTTAATGTTATTAATTTTACTCCAAAACTGAGTAGAAAATGAGAATCCTAAGGCGTCTCTCTTAAATTATTTCATCAGAATTAACAAGGGCATATTTTTTACCTTCTTGACTTTCAGATGTAATGTAATTTAACATTTTAATTGGGTCTTCCTGAATGGGCTGACAGTCTAGGAGAAAATCATCTCCATCACCTTCATCAACTTCTTCACTGGTTTTCTTAATATCTGGTTCTAGTAAGATACAAGTAGCAGAATTTATTGCACAGGTTTTTTTCAAGACAAGTAAGACAAAATTTCAAATCCTTTTTCTCAAAAATCTCTGGCTTCTCAGTTCAAATCAGTTTGCCACTAAAAATTATGAAATGCAGAATAGTAACATGAATTACAACAAAATCCAGACATTCTTAGTCCAGTATTAACTAAAATCTTCCTTAGAACTAAGAATACAACACTCATGCTATGAAATCTTTGCATAATATCTTGTTCCAGTACTAATTAGCAGTATTTCTAAGAACAACAATAATGTTTACAATTTCCATTAAACATTTACAATGCTGCCATTAATTTAATCTGAATTTAGAGACCAAAATAAACTGATGTTTCACAAGAACTCCAGTCATTTACTGGTCATTTGGGGAAAAACGTAGAGCTGTTGTTCAATGCTACTTCATGAGGTTATAAAATCATTATATTTGAAACATCTCTCTGGACATGTTTCAAGCACTCCGGAATTCCCAAAATCCTATTTTCCTTTATGCATAGGACATGCAAATAATAATAGTCAATAGCAGAAGAGTAAATACCACACGCAGTTAGTGCTCCGGCAACTGGATTTAGAGGGAATCTACCATAAAGACAAGTTATTAATAATATACCACAATCTATCTTCCTATTTAGAGAGCCTATAATGTGGTGATGATGCAGTTTTTATAACACAAGTATCTTCCATTAAAAAGGTGAGAGGTGATATAGCATGTTCAAAAGGCCTAGAAAAATCATTTAGATTTATTAAGTAGAATCCATGAGGTTGCTGTCAAAATACCCAACAAACTTCCAATACTGTCAGTAAAACTGTCACTTCTCAGTATCCACTCCTTCGAACATGTCAATGAAAAATGACTTTTTAAATGTCTGATGTAGCAAATAAAGGCACAGTTTACTGAGAGACAAAAACTAGACCTTACCATAGAGCAGCACTGAAAAGATACATTATTTTTCCTTCTTCAGTCTTATTCCTCACAGGACTAAGCTAACATCCATGACACAGAAAAATATTTCTATTTCCTTTTGCCACAAGTGCATGCATGCCACACATGCATTTCATAGCAGTTTAGCAAACACCCCTCCCCCCCACTTCTTGAAAGAACTACTGTGAATTTACAGAAACTCACTATAATTTACACAAAATCACTGTAAGAGAGAATCACTGCAACTCTAGCGATTCTCGTTCCAATATAGTGAAATACAATTAAGATGGAATACTTGGTCATTTGTCTGCACATTCCACTGAATTTTATCTTCTCTTGAGGCTAATCCCAATCCTCCAAGAGTGCACTCAACACCAGAAATTAATTACTGATATGAATGATCCCTTTGCAGAACAGAGGACAACACATAATATACCTGTGTGCAGCACTCTGCTTTCATGCAAGTAATTTAATTCCTGAGGGAACTGAGGACCTTGTTCTAGTTCACTGAGGAGAACTCCACTCCTTTTTTTCCCGTATTGCTTTTTAAAAAGCTATCAGTGTAAAACAATAAACCATGACATTGGAGACTGCTATTTTCTGTTATTTAGATCCAATACAAAACTGGGCATAAAGCTTTAACTTATAATGAAATTTTACTTTGCAATTGAACAAGAAGTAAACTGAAAAAACTCATGTATTTTCTGAAGTACCTGGATCTGAAGACCGTGCCTTTTCTATCAGAACGTCTCGTATCTTCTCTACCCATAAATAAAGTATACTTTCACCAAGGTTCTGTCTGGAAGTTAAAACTCACAGTGAATGCAGAATCATTTTCTGTGGATTTCACTTGTAAAGTACACCAAATAACATATAAATTTCAGACATGCAGAAATAGAACATTATAATATAGTGAGATAAAGAGCTTAGGCTTGTGGGAAGTGGTCTCAGTAGTTCACTGGTTGAAATACATAATATCTGCATCAATAAATACTCCTTTGTGGCTTAGCTTTACTTTTTTAATTGTCTTTTTTAACATTAAAAGCACCAATGCTGGAAGAAAACAGGCAACTGACAGAAACTTTCTGGCCACCAAGGAAAGAGAACACAACTGCAAAAAGAGAAAGTTGGACAGTCCTCAATATTTTCAGAAGAATACTAAGCTAGGATGTCTAGCCTTCAAGCTTGCTCTGGATCAGTTTTCTCTACAAAAAGCACTGTACTGCCAGTGGGGAGCTTCTTCAGCTGCCCTGTGGCTGTAGGGGACTCCTTCCCTTCATGTTTGGGAGGGAGGCTCTTCCTTGGAACAGGTCCACTTCTCTTCCCCCTCAAGCAATCAGTGCACACACAGCAGAGGCTGACCTTGGTTGACTGTGATAGTAGGTCAGTGGCAGTAGACACGCTGGAGCATTGGACTGATACACTAGTTTGGGTAACAAGCCGTCCTATAGCACAGGGAGGCAAGGATTTAGGTCTAGGAGTCCTTAGTCATGGGGCACAGGTGTGTATGAAGGTACTGGGGTTGAATGGGATGAACACGTTTTTTATGTGCATATTCAGAGTTAAGAAATGCTGCCTTAATGTGCAGCAGGACCCAAGCAACTCAAAATGCATTTAAAATGGTGTCCTGAAAAGTCATCTTCGCAAGTGTATTTTAATATGCTTATGAACTGTACATGTTTGTCTCAAAACTAAAGATTTAGGACCACTGGCACCTTATGGTTTCTCATTAATTTTATTCTTACTGCCACCTTCTGGGGCACCATGTAAGTACATACTGGTGACAAAAACATTTTTAAACTCTTACTTTGCTTAAAGTACACAGCACTACTGCTGAATACAATCAGAAATTCAAACAAATATATATATTTTAAGAAAAATATTCAAGGAAAAATAAGGAATTTAGACTTGTAGCTCTGTCTTCAAAATCTGGACAGACTCCAGAAAAATTCAATGCCCTGATTTCATGCAGCCTCTTATCACACAGAAGCACTACTTTAATACATGAAGAATTGTATTTGTTTTAATAATAGAATGAGAGAGATCAGACAGTAAGATTTCTCTGTTTTTCCGTAAGTAAAATAGCAATTTCTTAAGATATAATCCAATTTCAGTTTCTGCCTATTAGCAATTTATACTTAGTCTGAGAGATTACCTTTCTGTGCTGCTATTTTTCTTGTAACTTGTGTCTAAGTCATGAAACAAAACTTTCTATTGGATAAGTCTTACCAGAAGACTATCTGGGAATAAAAAAAAAACCCAACTGAAATAAAAAACCAAACTTTTGCTACATTTTAAAGAACTTTAAGCCAAGAGAGGCTAGTGATCTATAATTATCCACTTTTTTCTACCTCCTTAAGACAAAAAGAAGTGATTGACAGTATAGTTCATATCATTTTAGATTGCAGAACTATACAATTTAGATCACTAAGGACTAGAAACCTAGTAAAACAACGTAAACGATGCAGAGTACCTGTTTATCTGACAACTATTTAGACACTAGAGAGATAAAAGGCTTTCACACTGTGCACATCAGTTGACTACTCCAGAAGGTTTTTAAACAGTCTAAAATTACATCTGTGGCCTAAAGTACAAACACATTAATTTCCTGCTGACCAAAGAAAAATGAGAGGAGACCAGCAAGGGCTCTGAACAGCAACTGATATAGCTAGAACGGAGCTGCAAGGGACTGATCCAACTAGTACAATTTAACAGCCTACAAGACTGCAGCAGAAAACTAAAAAAGAAAAAAAAAAAAAAGTTAAAAAGTGTTTCACAACCATGCTTCTTCTCACAGTCCTCATGTAGCAACTTGCACCAGATGCTCAGGACATCTGAAGAACCACCTACAGCAGCTCTACCTCTGGTAGAGACTCCAGCAAATCCTCTGATTCAGGACAGTTCTGGACAATCTCTGTCCTTTTTGCTCCTCTGAACAACTGTGGTTAATATGATACCATAGAACTTTTCACTTAAAATCCTCGTACATTTTTAACTCTTCAAATTCAATTTTATTTGCTTAAATTATCTGTTGCTTAATTAGATAAGAAACACAGTTAATCAAAGTAGATGAGAAATTAAATAAAAACCTTCATACAGCTAAGTGCTCTCTTCCTTATTTTATGTCATTAAAAAATATTTCTTATGCTGGATATTCAGGTTTCAGTATTTTGGGCAACTGTGCTTCCTTATGACATATTTTCATTTCATTTAGTTTATATTACCTTTGGGACATGAAAGAGCTAAATAAACCACATAAAATTAGTAGATTTACTATCCCAATTTCACAGCAATTCCAAAACATGTAATTTGAGTATTTCTAAATGTTCTGTTTATTCTTACGCATTCATTATGCACTGTTGTTAGTTGCACACTGTGACAATAAACATTCCACTATGTTACAGACTCTAGTTAATAGATTCTATATGTGTTTAATTTGTTTTAAAAACTATTTATCCCTTAGGTATCTTTTAAGAAAAACTGTTTGGCCACTTATGCTCTAAGACATAAACAAATATTTTCACATCCTGCAGCTTAACATTCAAATGCAGAATAGATGCAGAAACCTCATACTTGGCACCAATTCATAAGCAATCTCACAGATTCTAATGGGAGTCTGTTCTATTAGGAGTCAAAATTAAAACTTCTATCCTTATAGAACATCAGGTCCAAACAATATAAAAGAAAGGTGTCAGAGTTTAACACAATTTGTTCTTGCAAAATGCTTAGTAGATACACGGCACCTTTAACTGTTAGATTTATAAAAGAAACTTGCTCTTTTAAGGCTGTTGCAGCAACCGCTTCACAACTACTAGTTCATGCAGGTACTTCAAAAGCATACATTGAGCAGGGAATGAAACTGAAAATACATTGTCTCATTTTACTATATTCCACAGTCTCTAACTTACACATATATTTCTTCCAAGCTGTTTGCTAGTTCCATATAATCTTGTCCTCGAAGCCAAGGGGCACTAGAATGAAAAGAAATACAATGAAAATTGTGCGCATACACTGATTCCAACATCTCAACAAACATACATTTTAAAATAAATGTGATAAACACCTTGAAAATAAAACATTGTCAATCATTCCCACTTAACAAGATTCCAGCTGCAAATATCTTGGTAAAAGTATGATCACCCCGTTCTCCTTCAAGACTCCTAACTTAGGCCGCCTTTTCTTACCTCAGGTAAGAAAGACGGACTTGTTTTTTGTGGTAGGCCACTGTCACTCCCCAACTCCTTCAGCACCATAGTACCTATTATATTTAGAATGACCCTTCAGTTCAGTACCTGTACCCTCCTGGTCTCATGTTAAACTATAAACTTTGCCTCAAGTTTACCAGTACTATTTTGTGTTGCCTTGTCAATACTGCTGACCAAAACTCAGCTGTGTGTGCGGGTCCCTCTTATCATCCAAATCAGGGACCTGGCTTATACATCTCCATTCCCATCTCTTTTACATGCCAGAAGACAAGGGGAGTGCAGGGAAGGAAAACAGGAAGATGGCTCATGCCATGGCTCCCACTCAACAAGAGTCAGTGCTCTGACAGAAAGTGTGCTTTACAATCTGAAACAAGGATACAGACAAGAGGGGTTACACCCAAGGAAGTGAGGAGATGTCACTGTCCAACACAACAGGCCACCATTCCTCCACAGTCTAATTGTTACCTTGCCACAAAATAATGCTTCAAGAATTAGAGTTGAGGGAAGAGAGCAAACTGTCATAGGGAGCTCCACGAGAATAACTTGGGAGAAAAAACACAATACTCTTGTTGGAAACATCTCCCATCCCCAGTATACTTTAATTCAAGGAGTCATCTCAAGTGTTTACAGTATAAGTTGAAGTTTAACAGCAGTAATTCAGAAAAGAAATATAAATGTTTGAAAGAAAATTTCACTTACTTTAGTTGATAAATAGGTGGCTCTGCAGTTGGATATCCTGGCGGCAAAATCACCTGGAAGAAATTCAGGATAAGTGTTCACTGGACTACCCCTTTCAGCTAGCTAAGCTTTACTGATGGACTCTGATGTCCAGCACTGACTAAAATCAGTATTACAAATAAAGAAAATAGTTGGTTATTTTTTTATAAAATGACAAGAAAATCTGAATATCTGTAGTTAGGATTCCAATAGTGGTAATGCATACAAATACTGCATTTCATTATGCCATTTTTGTGGATGAAGTGTCATGCAAAATAAATTGCAGTAGAAATCTGAAAGGAGCTGCATACATGGTTACTGAACTTATGTAAGTGCCACTGCACTTCCATAAGTAAATACTCCACTGTTTGTTTCACTAAGTAAACTTATAGTTTTCAGTTCTGTAAACATAAAGTAGGAAGTTACTCAATTAAGTTGGTCCAATTTTCATTTTGTCTCCACACTTTCTAAAAAGTAAAGCTAGAAACAACTGCAGCAGATTCACCGATGTGTCCTACACAAAGTCAACATAAAAAACATTTTTTAAATTAGTCTTTGGAGAAAAACACCAAAATTAGTTTGTGTCAGGTGTGGAATTAGGATACGTAACTACTGAAAATATCACAAGTACACTGATGCGTGTATAGGAACAATCGCTAAAAAAACTGTGAGATTCCAATCCAAAAGTTCTTTAATCCATTTTAGCAGATAACGAATCCTATTTAAAAGGGTTTCATGCAGGCACCAGACTTTGCCTGCATCAGCCCGGCTGCAAATTCTGTGCCAAACTCCTTAACACCACTATACCTGCAGACAGAGGGTCCATTTTGGTTGATCCAGACAGTCATTAATCTTAATACAATAGATTTTTTCATCTTCATCAACAACACACCAGTCTTCACCATATATGGATGAAAGGGCTTCAATCTCATCCATCTAGAAAAAGCATTATGCAAAAATAAATAAACCCCCCCAGAGCCCACAATCTTGTGTGCCCATCACAGTTTTAAGTCTTTCTCTTCTACAGTTTATTTACAGCTGTGACAAGATTCACTACACTGGAAGGCCATAAATATTGAGGATCCAGTCACGATTCACAGCATAACTGTTGCTGAGTTCTTCTGTACATGCATCAACTTCTGCGTTCCTATGGATAATCCCGTAATTCTCAGCTGTGACAAGGTGAGCAAAGTGACACGGAGCAGCTATACCACATCCCTGCAGCTCCCAACCTGTGCCGCTCCTCGTTAGGGCGCCCCCCTGCAGGGAAAGACACCAAGGCCTTGGTACGAGCTCTTACTGATTAAGAGTGAATAAAGTCACGCAGCAAACTCCTATAAAAAACGGAGAGCCACCTCCCACACAGAAATTAAACACCTGAAATGGGTCTTCAGTGCGAACGTGCCGTCACTCATCGGTGCCGGCACACAGACAACCGCGCTGCCGCTTGCACAGCACCACGGCCCGCGGGCACGGAGCTCCTCACAAGGCGGGCACTCATCAAAAGCCACCTAAAGCCACCGCCTTCGGCGCGGCGCTCATACGCCCGCCCGAGGACAGGACGGCCCGGCAGGACCGTAGCACCGCGACATGGCAGGCGCTGCTCCCCGCAGACCTCCTCACCCCCTCCGCCGCTCACTTGTTGCTGGGCCGCTCCCGTGTCGCTGGCCGCCATCGGTACCTGACGGCAGGGCAGGCAGCTGCCCGGCGGAGGGCAGTGTGCGCATGCGCCAAGAGGGAATTTTGCGCAGTAGCGGCGATGAAGCTGCCCGCCCTTCCTTCCGCCAGCACTTCCTCCCCACCGACGGGCGGGTGCATGCGCAGTGCTCCTCTGTGAGGCGCCGGTACATGGCCGCTGTCAGGACGGGGGCCGGTATCCCTGTGGGAATGGCAGCGGGGCTCGTCCCGTCCCTCTTTGGGCGGTGTGTCCGTGCGGTTGCCGATACGGCCCGAAGCCCAACTGGAGAGTGGATCGACAGGGCAGAGATGGCTGCTCAAGGGGACTCACCGACTCCTCACGGCAGAGCCGGGCTCCCCTGAACCATTACTGCGTGTTTCTGAAAGAATGAGCGATCTGCTTGTTTCCAGGTTAGGTTTAATTGCTGTCCCAAGTAAAGGAACCAACATATACCTACAGTAAGTAGCCCAAATAAGTATGTCAAGGTGTAGCATTAATAAATTGATACAAAATCTCCCTCCGTCATGCATTGCCACTGAATCAAGGTTACACACTGGTCAGGTGATATTTTTGCCTTATTCATTACATCCTGTTTTTAAAATAAAGTTTATAAGTGGTTATAGTGATGATTTTACAGATAGTCATTTTTACTTTGCATTTATGGAACTCAAAATGAGCGATTAGCGTTTTTATAACTACATCATTTCTTCTAAAAAAGTGATTGAATAAAAATCACAGGTGTTCCAAGCAGTTTTCATTACAGTTATAGAAATGCAGTTCATTTATTTAAGACTGACGAGTTTTATGTACCCCTTCTAGATACAGTGCTGATCAGTAAAGATCTCTTTTTTTTTCTTGAGCACAAAGTATGGGTGTCAACTTTTTTTGAGTTTGTAGTTCCTCCATTTTCTTCCAGTGTGTTTTTATAGTGACTTAGTTGTGAAGAATCCAAGGCAAGCTTTGTTTTCCCCTTTCTCAAAAGTTGGGAGGATCTGCACCTGCTCTGGAGAACAAGATCAGAGTTCAAAATGATTGTGGCAAACAGGACACGCATTCTAAAAAAGAAAAACCAACAAAAAAACAGGATGCAACAGAATACTGTATTACCAACTATGTATATTCAGGACAGAGAACCACCAGTTACACTGCAGTTCTGTAGATACTGGGAGTTAAGAGTGAATTCCATGCTAAGCATTTGCCAACAGTGTCATGGTTCTGCTTAAAGGAGAGCTGTCATGCTGGGATGTAAGACATGTAATGTAAGACATGTGAGGTAACCCTGCTTTGTATGGAATTGCTAAAACCCCATCTGGAGTTCTGTGTCCAGTTTTGGACTGCATTTCAAGAAAGACATGAACTGTCACCGAAATGGGGAATAAACTTCTTAACACCAATGTAGCATTAAGAAGCAGGCATTCTCTTTATTGCAGTGCTGGATGCATGGAGGATCACTCCACCTAACATGCATACCGAAAGACAAAGGCGGCACTCAATACAGACACCTAAAAATTAATATTTATAAAATTCCAGAGAAGTGCCTGGTTATTTCCAGGAAATCTAATGCATATGTTAAATGCCTGCCTATTTCCAGGAAACCTAATGTATACATTGTGAGACTGCCTCCACGCATGCTAACTTACTTATCTTGTCAGTACAAAGCGTACTGAATTGGGGAAGGGTTGCTTTTCGTCATGTAGGCTTGCTTATCTTGTTGGTTTGGAGCTCATACAAAGGGGCCTGCTACTGGTATATTAACTAAATTGTTTAAGTTTTTGGTATCATAACTAGAATCTGGATTAAAGAAACTAAATGAGTCATGAATCTAGAAAGCCTGAATTCTGAAAAGACTGGAGAGGAGTTTCTTAGTTTAAAGAGAAGTCTGGGAAAGTAGGCATCCTTAATATGCTACAGATTGCTGCAGAGGCTACATTTTTCTCCCTCTCAGATGTAGAAAAAAATGTGAAGTACAAAGATTTAATTTTGAAGGTTGAGAGATTCAAATCATATGCCATAGAGAATTCGTCAACAGTGAAGTCAGTCATCCTGAGTGAAGAGGGGTGGTGGTGTGACAGTCATCCTGCTTTGCAGACAAGCTGTTGCAAAGGTGGGCACAACACTGTGCTGATGAAGCAACATGTTACCTTACATTGCAGGAAGGAGCATTCAGATAGTTATGAGGCAAAGCTAACCACTGAGGAGTTTAATGAGCCATCATCACTGGAAGGTCTAAGAGAGGTTAGTCCTGGACAAAGATAATCTTGTCTTGGGGCAGCACAATGGGATAGATTGCCGTGAAAGCAGTAATTCCTAGGATGCTTATGTGAATGTATTCTTGGGCTTGTCATTCTACTGGAAATTACATTACCACTATTAATAAACTACAACCCTAACTTGAGGGCAAAAAGATGACAGAGATGGTAAAGAAAGCAAAATTTGGTTCCACCTTTAGACCTAGATTCAAGAAAATATTTCGTTTTCATGCTCCTATTTTGGCTCCTAAATTTTAATTAATTGTAATTTGAAAGTATTTAAGAATATGGACATTTTTATATGCATATCAGAACGTAATGAACAACACTATTGATGCTATGTGAGCCCAAAATCTTAAATCCCATGTTCAGATTACAGGGATAGAAGTTTGAAAAAAAACTTTTTTTTTTTTCCTTAGTTTAGGCAATCTATAGTAATTGAAAAAAAAAAAAAATAGAGCTCTATCCTGATGTTGTTTGAGTACCAATACAGCTAAATATATAGCATTCCAGATGTGAGATTTAAATACTAAAGGTTGTTCCATCTTTGATAAATGGAAAGGTCAAGATCAGTAAAGCTTTGTCTTCAGTGTCATGGACAGAGTTGGTTTAATTATTTTTGAAACAATAATAAAAAAAAATATACCCAGTCTCAGAACATGACAAAAATGCACATTTTATCAGGTGAAGTTACGTATTCCACTTATAATTAAGACAGAGAGAGAAAGGGCTTTTTCAATCAATTGCCTTCTGACCAAAACATAACAGAAAGCTTTAATCTACACAATGACCTAGAAAAGATGGTGCTGCATCTATTTGTTCTAATAATAAATTGCCTTACAAATTTAAAGAAAGAACTATGGCACTACATATTTAAACTTTATGATAGCAATCTCTATATAGTGCTTGTGGTTTCTAAGTTGCTAGTTTGACTTAGCTGAACAAATGAGTTTACATGACTATACACATTATTTGTTATTAAATAAAGTTGTTACGGACATTTTTTATGACTGCTGTTGTCTATAATCCATATAAAAGCATTGATATGAAGGACTTTACAGCCTACCATTGGGCCAGGAAGAAACTGAACCAGGTAAAGACACGAAGAATAAATCACAAAAACTATATGGACTGTAGACATCTCTGACAGATTTCTGAGGACTCTGTAATTTCCTTTCATTGTCAGTTATATTTGTGATAAGTCTTACTAAACTGAAATGGAAATAAATGTTGTTAGTGAATCTCCAACATATTTATATATACTAAATAACAGAGTAGCTGAATTGATATGGTGCACAACTATTAATTTCTTTGTCTGTCTGAAATAAACATTCTATTAAAGCAGGATATGAAATACATATCCATAGCTTTCAAACTAGAGATAACAACATAGTAGAGTTTACTAAAATATTTGGGATCTTCTTTTAGTACATAACTGAACCTCACTGTTCTTTATGGTGAGCCATCTCCCAAATTGTTACTTTCCACAGCCAGTGCATGAACTTTGACATTTCAAATGGTTACTAAACCTTACCTTTGGTCCATCAGTTCTGTCTTTGTGAACTATAGATAGCAAACAAAACATTTAAATCTCAAATCAAATCAATTAAGCAAAAGAAAACCCTGAAGGTCAGGAAGTGGCCAAATCACTATGGGGAATTCAAATTCTTTGTTCTGTCTTGTCAGGGCAAGATACTACACTGTGTAATTACCTTTCTTGAACCAGAATCCAATCCTAGAGCACAAAAAGCTTAAACCAGATACAATAATATTCGCAGTGTTAAGGAAGAAATATTTACATGGAAAGCATAAATAAGACGAATTTTATTTAAATGCAACACATGTAAAAGCTATCAACAATTTTGAAAGAAAAAATTAAAAAAAAAAAAACAACAAACAAAACAAATGCTTTTTGATTTAATTAAATACTACTTACATTCTACTACCAAATCTGTCCTGAGGGGGGAGGTAAATAGCTACATTTTTACATTACCATAATGAAAAAGGAACTAGCTGAAAACACTCATTCTCCCTGTGTATAACTTCAGTTCATATTTGTGAGCTTTATTTGTTGCAAATTTTTTTATCTCCACTAGTCTTTTTTTAACTTCATGATCCAAATTTTAGAAACTTTAGATTTGCATAATAAACCAAGGTGTTACGTAATTGATGTTAGGAAGACAGTATAGAGTTTGACAGTGCAAAGTAAATGCCGATTAGGACTAAAATGCCACAATTGATATGACTGAAGAATTCTGATTTGTGACTAAGAATCACACATAAAGCATACATCATGAAATTTAACTTCACTAGAGCTCATGGGGTTTTGACTGTTAACTTTGATGGGGCCTCAGTATGTAAACATAGGGATAAATCAGGATTAAATCACAAATAATAGAAAAATATAGAACTAAGAAATATATAAGAAGTAAAACATTGGAGTAAAATATCAATAACTCTGCTTGATTTTGCATACAACAGTTCAAGCAACATACTGTGTTTGCAGCTTTTATAAAAAAAGAGGAAGATTAAAAACAAGTAAGGACAATGTGATGTCATGTACTGCCAATTAATGCCCTCAGTTCTATATTCTGTTTTAGAGCAGGATTTTCTTCTACTGGGGCTCTACCAGTACTGTAGATTTATCTTAATAAATGAAAGCATTTTGCTATAGTAACTTACCAACAAACCACAAAATTTTCTCTAATGTTCCAATTCCACTCTACATCCAATATAAATCTCAATCTGGGACATCCAATAAGAAGCATATATATATTTAAGCACAAAGCAGTTCAGCTGATTTCAGTTTCACATGAATGTGTTTTGATAGATTGTGGTCTAAACTGACAAAAAAATAGCTATAAGTTTTGTAGTTAGAAGCTTTCCACATGCAGCTCATTTATCATTTTTGGAACCAAAAGCAAACTAAACTGATTTAATCACAAGCACAAAAAAGGGCATTAAACAAGCCTAAATCTTGGTCTAAGACTTCATGTCTGGTAAGACTAAGGAGAAGCATATGTACAGGTGATTTATACCCTGGTTAAGAACATTTCTTCTCTTTTAGCCACAACCCAGTTGTATGCTGGCTATAGCAGGGTACAGTTGTCTTCTGCAGAGCTAGAGAAATGCAAAAGCTTTTCTACAAAGTAATAACTTAGGAGCCTCCTGGCAGAACAAGATCAGTGAATTCTCACATTTCCTCCTGCCATACCTGCATTCGGGTAAAAAGAGCATGTTAAAATGAGCTCTTCTCTATTATATAATTATTTTTTCTGCTAGAGGATACCTCCAGGTGAGCTTGCTTTAGCACTGCTTTGAGCAGCAAAAAGTATTCCTAATATCTGCAGTTAATCTGGCTCACACCATCTACAAATTAACCACATTAAATTGTTATTTCCTGCAAAGTATGAAATAAATATCAGCAACAGACTCATACCTGTAAAAATTCCTACTGCAGGCAGTTCAGAACATCATGAAAATTTGCTTTCATCACTCACTGGATGTTGCTCTTGGTAATCCAGAGGGGAGAAGACCCACAGGAATTACAGCCGAGAGTGTCAGCACATAAATTAATTCTCCTGTGTCTGTCTTTTGCCAGCCTAGTAAGTAAAATCAGTATGGAAATATGACAAGGGCCTGTGCTTGCTGCACTGCTTTACAGAGTTGAGGAGCAACTTTGTCAAGAAGTGCACCAGGGCTGCATGCAAACTACTAAGGAAAAAAATTTTAGTTTCTGCCCAATGACTGTTGGTCAGTTAATGAACACTCAATCATTAAACATTTTACTGCATGAAAACTTACATGCAATCTGTCATGTATCATTTATTACTTCCATTTATCATTTCCATGTGTACACTCCCTTGTTAAATTGTATATCTCAAATTTGACCAGTATGCTCTTGCCTGAAGAGGAAGAAAACAGTCAGTGCAATAACGAGTTATATCATAAATAAAATTGTGACATTTCATGGGGGTAGCAGTATAAATGCCCAGCAATGCTTGGCCCTTTCCAAGTCTGAAATGTTTTCCAAAATTCTTCCTTAGTTCAGCCCTAGATAAACCACTAGCAACCTAGGTTATCTGTGCAGAGGCAGAAAGGGGTGTAGGGAAGTGCTACTTGTCTTCTTGTACCTTGCAAAATGAGAAATGATCAGCAGCTTGGCTTCTGTAGCTGCTACTGATGACATCAACACAGTAGTGTGGGGTTTTTTTTCCAAGTAAAGGCAATGAAGAGTGGTATTATTTCAAAATTTCCAGCTGAAATACTTGTAGTCATAGGGTTTGGTTGTCTGCAGCAATGAATTCAACTAGTTGATGATGCACTACACCCAGGAGAAGCTCCCTCCCTAAATAACTTTCTCCTCAGGAAGCGCTATGGCCTTACAGATTCAAATTCTGCAGTCACGTTGCCCTATCGTGCCATGCTGGAATATGAAAGGATGTCAAATATACTATACTGTGAAAATCATTGACAGAACAGTTCAGTGAGTTATGTACAAGGCTGTTTGCCAGTGCATTCAGCCCTAACATGGGAAGTGTTTCATGCTTTCTGCATCATTAATTTCAGCAGGTTATCTGAAAAAGGAAAAATAAAAAAAAAAAAAACAAAAAAAACCCATGTAAAAGATATGCTCAAAACAGAAAGCACCCTTGATATCAGCAACGCTGTTTTTCTCATTTCCACACTTCAAAGCCCAAAACACACTGGATATTACTCTGGAATGTGCAAGGAGGCAAAACATCGGTGAAAAATAGACATTCCTTGAAGATGCTGGAAGCAGGGGGAGTGTAGTGATCCCGACCAGATGACCACTGTACATCCAGGAGTCAGTGATCAACAGCACAGTAAACCTGAGCAGGCACAGGTCTCTGCTCTCCTGCTTTCAGGCCTGTGTTGTGGCACGCAAAGCCCTTGCCTGCAGGGTAAGTTCCACCAGCTCCTTGTCACAGAGGAGCCTGCAGGCAGCTCCTGCTTGGTGCAGGTGATTACACCACCTGTGTGGCCTTGCCTTTATCTAAAAGTGCAGCAAGTTGTTCTCATGTGAACATCCTTTATTAATAGCTATCTTCTTGTAAGAAAATTAAAATAGCTCGAATGACCAAGGAGGACCTTCCCTCCGCAGATGGAATTTGTGCAGCCTGCCGTGGGAGGAATCCATCCAGAGTGAGTCCAGTGCTGCAGGAATGTGGGGTTCACAGCATCTGAAGGGGCATAAATTCTACTCGCTAACTGTATTACTCTTCTCTATTCCACCTTTTTAAAACAATATCTTTATTAAGCCATTTGTTGTCAAGCCTTTCTTGCTGAGACTCAGAGAAAAAACTTGGACTGTCCCTCTCGGTTCATTGCCCCTATTGCCTGGTGCGGAACTGGGGACTGCAGTATAACTGACTGGCTGAAAAGTAAAGTTCTGTGCTATAAACTCTGTGCCGTATTGCAATGGGTTATAGAGTAGAGGGATGCTGATACTTTCATTTTATTACAAAAATTATAGTAAATATGAAAAAAATATTTTTAATATAATATTTATGCATGCAAAATATAATACAAAATAGGAAAAGTGAGGGATGCTTGATTTTATTGTGAGGTTGCTTGGAGCAGTTATGGCATTGTGAAAGATGGCTTAAAGCCAGAAGCAAGAGGAAGAACTAAGGGGAAAGAAGCTTAGACAGACTGACAGCCATGGCCAAGAGCATAGGAAAAGATAAGAGTGTGGGCATGAAACCTCTGAGAGTAAGGACAGCTACTTGAAGGCCTGCTTCTAAGGAAAGAAAGCCAGTGTGATCCTTCACTGAAGCTTCTCAGATGTCATATACTTATTGCTGAAGCATCCGTGGAAGGAAATCTCATAACTATGATAAACTAATTTAAAATAATGAAAAGCAGGAAAAGTCCAAACACAGTAAATTTGTGTTATCTCTGCAGGTGTTGAACTGTTCCTTTTCTTCTTCATTCCTTTACTTCATTCCTAAAATATTAAAAATACAGTTAGCTATAGACCATACAGAAAAATGAAGCATGCCTCATTATGTCTGTCTCAAGGGTTTCACAAGAATTGCTCAGGTTTAAACTTGCCCACTTTCAGAACAGAAGTTTCATCCTAATCTTCTGAGATAGGTTCTCATAGCACCCATGGCTCCTGCCCTGCCTTTTTTAGCACTCTTTCTGCATATGACACAGACTTGGTCATGCCTCAACACCACAAAGCTTCCCCACTTTCTTAATAAATCCCTGCAGGATTTCAAAGGCACACTGAGAGCTTTCAAAATGCAAAACCCCTCTCAGGTGCTAAAGACAGAAAAACAAGGTGCTGGCCATTGGCTTCAGGTGGAAGATGTAGTGGAGAATGAGGGCAGGGCAAACAGATGGGAAGGATGAACAGATAGACGGAGGGCCAAAGGGAGTACTTCACTTTTTGTCCCCAGCAGTACCAAACTTCTGGGTCTCTTGTTGCTTTCGGACATGCTGTTATTAGGAGCGGTGCGTGTATTCGCAATTTCTTTTTACCTGCATCTCATTTGTATACGAGAATGAAGTGATTCCCAGGGTGACCCTTTTTCCCCCTCGTACTCTGCCAGTGTCCCCACGCCCGCGCCGCCTCTTCCGTCCCCCGTTCGTAGCTGCCCTCAGCGGAGGCGCGGGCTGGGGTGCTCTCAGGGCAGAGGGGAGATGGGGCTGTGGCGACAGGCGAACCCGAACGGGAACGGGCAGTATCTGCCGAGCCGCCGCGGGGTCACAGGGTGTTCCTGGGAAGGGCGGCCGCCGCCGGCTGCGCCCGCTGTGGGCTCGTTTCCCTCAGAGAACGGGCGGGCTCAGGGCCCTCACCGAAGCCCTGTTTCCCCCTCCCGCCTCTTCGGGCAGGCCCCGGCCCCAC
>NW_020799095.1:103945707-103974882 GCF_003259725.1 Athene cunicularia | reverse complement strand
GCCCGCCGTGGCCCTTCCTCCGCCGCCGCCTCCTCCCTGCAGCCGCCCCGTCCCCGCGGCGGAGCTGCGGGCGGCCGGTGGCGCCGGGTGCGGGGGTCTGAGCGCGCCTTTGCCTGAGGCGAGAAGTGCAGCTGCCGTGACGCGTGAGCCTGTCGCCTTATAAAAGTGTTTGGTTCCCGCTACGGAAACGAACTGAGCGATTCCAGGCGCGGGCGGAGAACGGCAGCGGTACCGCTGAAGCTCCGGCGTGCTGGGAACGGTGCTTGCCTGCCGGGCCGGAGAGGGCTCCCACTCGCTCTGGTAAGCAGTTTCGGAGCTCCTGGGCTGACAGAAAGTCTTTGACGTAGCAGAACAAAACTACGTGCAGAAAACAGCCAGGAGATGCCTGGGAACGAGGGTTAGTTCAAGTAGCTATTGGCAGCCTGGGAACGAGGACTAGTTTAGCTATTGGGGATGGTATTGAACGTGTACTTGTGTTACTGCATCCATGTTAATCGTGGCTGAGCGTACAGCAACTTATTTTACATAGGTGGTGCTTTCACATGAAGTACCGGGAGTGTCACAGAAGCATGTTCAACTTCTGGAACCCTTTAACTGAAGATTGACTACTTTTAGATAGCATCACTCGTGGTTCTAGTACTGCAGCTCTTCTTGGAGCAACTCCTGTCAGTACAGAGTGTTGTGTGGGTTTGTAGACAGGTTCTGTCTGTTTGTGTGGTTTGGTGCATTTTGTCCTCCTTTACAAGCGCGTGTGCATGCTGGGACGTGCAAGAGGTTTTCCTGAGCAAGTACCATCCTTTCCTACAGGAATCTAGTTTTCACTGCTAGAGGGAGATCTCTTGAAATGATAGCCAGTATTGTGCTTTTTGCCAACCTTAACTATTTGTCACAAACAGAAAACTTCCTATGCAATCGGCTGCTGACCTGGAGCGTCAGGTCTGTTAAATTGGGTAGTGCCAGTACTGCTTCCGCTGCTTGTCAAGCTGCAGCAGAGTGAAAACCAGCCATGTTCTGGTTAGTGTGTATGGTCGCTGTTGTGGACTGTGTACATGGCAGGAGGCCTCAGCAGGAAGAAGAAATCAAAGCAAATGGTTCTTATCAGTAGTGCTGCTGCCCTGTAGTCAGGGATGGCACTTTAGGTCTTTGTAGACTGCTGTGTGAGAAAAGCAGGTTTTTTTGCTTGAACTCTCTCCTAACAGTTGAGTACAGTTGATAGTTTGTATATCGGTAGTTAGGTGGCTTTTCATCTTTAACTGTTCTGCAAAACTCCCGTTAGGCTTGCAGGCAGAGTGGTAACCTGGGCTCTGTACTCTATTGGAAACAACCCCTGTGTGAAGACAGACGCTGTAATAGCATGAGAAGATCACTCTGATGTAGGTCTCATAGAAGAAGATAAAAGCAGAGTATCTCAGTGCTATTTTTTATACCTTCTTAAAGGATAAGATTCAATTAGCAGTCAAATACTGCTCTGGTAGTCCTGATGAGTTCAACAGAAGTGCCTTGAAGCCTCAGCTGTGTAGGAGACACTAAATATCATTCTTGTCGTGTTTTCTTATGGTATACCAGTGACTGTAGAGACTACCATATAAGCCTTTCAACAGCACAAGGCATAAAGATGAGCTGTGAAAGATACTTTAACCTGTATCAGTTGAGTAATGGAGTAGGGTAATGATGGCAGCACCACTGACTGAACAGATGTCTACTCTCTTGAGTGGGTAGAAGCTTTGCATGTAGGCAGCACAATTCATATAGATTAACCTGCTGATAGTGTCTTATAGCTAATAAATCCAAGCTAAACTATAAAGTTTCTCCTTCAGTGCTGATGGTCTGGCTCAGTACCTCAAAACTTATGGGTGAGGATTTTGGAGCTCTCTTGGTGGGGAGTCTTGTGACCAAATGAGCTCCTGCCTGCACAAGGAGTGCAGGTGTACAAAGTACAGTTGTACGTGCATAGCATTTGGGTGCCTGTGCGTTGATTTCTTTCCGTACTCTGAACTGGCCGCTCAAAACTTCTGTTGGTTATTGCCCATCTCCATTATAGAGCAAATTCTGTTGCTTAAAACGGTGCTTTCTTGATTATTCTGAGTTTTGTTAAGAGCCCCCTTGCTGCCAGCTTCATTTAGGCACTTCATTTAGCTTGTTAGCTAAAACTTTAGGTTCTGCATCACTTGTCTGATGAGTAACTGCATGCAGATTCACTTTCCAGCCACAATTGTAGGAACATTTTCATGCGAGTGATCCTTCTAACTATGACTGATAGCCAGGCAGTTAGTTATTCTTCTGCATCGTTGCATGCTTCAAGCTTACAAAGTGTATTTGAAATTGGAGACTTGGCCTAAATGAAAAAAATCTGTGGGGAATAAACCAAAGTGAAGCAGAAAGACTTTTCTTAGCCATGTTAATATGCGTGTCACTCTACTGCTAATATTTGCTGTAAGACAAACAAATCAGTGTTGTTAACCTAATGGCTATTTTGAGGGAGAAAAATCATGCCAGTTATTTTACCCAGTGATTCAGCTTTCTGCGAGGCTTAAGTTGTTTTAAGATTCTGGTCATGTATATAACTAGCCTTGCTGCATACAAGAGTTGTGCATTTGGATCAGCTTCTTGGTTCCCTTCCCAAGCAGTCTTTTCTTCCTTCTCATCAATATCAAATGGAAACTGGAGGTTCTTAATGTGTTGAAAGTGCATTACTGTTCATACCTGTTGTGTATGTGGGATGTTGACAAATGATACAGGGTGATGATAGGAGTGTGTTTCATCTCAGACATTTGAGAGATTGCTAAAGAAATATTGTGTGGGAGGGGGTGAAAATGGAGGATGAGCTTTGCTTTATTTCCCCCCCCCCGCCTCATCCTGATGGGTAGGCCAGCAAAATGAGCTCTACCTATCCTCATATCTTTTGTCTGTATGGTTCTCAGTGCTGCATTCTGTGTCCCCCTGAAACAGTATCACTCAGCTTCAGAGAAAGTATTACAGACTGGTAACACATTAACATATTTGATCTTTCTCTGGATGCTGGTCCAACTGATTCAATGAGGAACATTATACCTGCCTCAGTAATTTCTGTGTTGCCTCAGACAAGTGGATAGACTCCTGTTTAGAGAAGGTAGCTTCAGGGCTCGAAGGATTACTAGAAGGACTAGTACTGTTTTGTTTTGTTTTCTAGAACTGAAAAGCAGGCACAAACAAGAGTGTTGTGTAACTGCTGCTGGAGAAGGCATCTGTATCCTGTGTCTGTGGTAGATTGCAGGTGACTGATCCACTCTTCTCCTGAAAGTGCTAGAAAGGGCTTGATTACTTTCTTTGTAAAATTCTTTGAAAACAGATTCCCTCTCTCCCTTTGCTGACTGAGCAAAAGGTAGGGTAAAACTCCCTGTATTAGCGTCTTGACAGTCTGTCCTGTTCCGGGCTTGTCTCAGTCTTGAATATTACAAGCTCTGTCACCTTTACAGGCATTTTGTTGCTTACCCAGTGTTCTCACTATCTCTTTTCTTACTGAGTGGCTTCTCATCTTAAACTAGTGGAAGAGGTACCTGCATCTGTTTTAACTGTGAGTGTGTGTGGTGCAATCAAGCTGCCTGTCCTATGCAGCACAGTGAACAGTTTGCTGGACCAATCAACGCATCTGCTAGTATAGGAAAGAGAACTATGTGAGGCGAGAAATATTATTTACAATCATTAACTGACGTCAGAAATCTAGATTCTGCAGGATCTGGTAAACCTAGTGTGTCAGGTGAAGATGCTAAACTGGAGACAGCAATAAACTGTGTATTGTAGCAAGGTCTTTTGAGGCTGCTTTTAAAATTGCTTCTTGACACCTCTTAGAAGCAGTGTATTTAAATGGGACATTAAAATTGCTTTTTGCCTGTGCTGAGATGTGGTGCATCTGGGTCTAGTAGTTACAATAACATAAAAAAAAAAAAAAAAAAAAAGGCAGTGTGGAAAAAGGTTAAGGCATTGCTTAATAACTGTATTCTTCAGGAGACCTGGTAAGTAGCAGTATCACTTGCCGAAAGATCTAAGGCTTCCTGTCTAGTAGAAAGCTGTAAAAATAGCTGTGCTAGCAGGTTTTGTTTTCTCCCTTCTTTGAAAGATGTAAATACCCCTTTTTTGTAGTTCAAGAGTATAGGTAAAATGAGGATTGGCTAGTGATCTTTTATAGTTGCATGTTAACTTTTTTATATTGCACTATTGTGTTTTTTAAAGATAAGGTCAAATCTACAAAGTTGTTTGAGTATCTGATTCCCCTTCAAGTCAAGGTTGGGGGGTGTTGGGTATCTGAGTTCAAGAGCTGATTGTACCAGTCACTGATGGGTACCTTGGGACCTCCATGTGATCACAGAATCTGTTTCCCAGGGTTGGCAGCCAAAATAAGTCTCAGTTAATTCTGAAGAAATACTTGGGCTAATAGACATACTTTTTTTTTTTTTTTCCTCTCTGTGTTGCTTCTGGAAACCTTAAGGGATAAAGGTGAAAACCTTATGAGGAAGAACTAAATGCATACTAGTTACACTTGTAGAAAAACTTGCCTCATTTGTGGCATACAATTCCAGCTCCCAAACCACACTTAGAACCTAGAAAACTGAGAAGCAAGAAAACATGGGTATGTTGTTATTTAACTGCTTTGTTTGAGGAATTTTAATGCCTTTTAGTGGTATGACTGAGTGCTGGACTGTTGAAAATGGCTTCAGAGGAAATAACTATCCTTCTCGTACCAGTGTTAGAATATTAAATAAGGGAGAAAAGTGACATAATGTTAAGCCATAACTTATAGCAGCATGAAGAGATTGCAAAATCATTTCTTTCATATCTTTTTTAGAGATGAGTACTGAAGCAGAACAGCAGCTTCTCCACGATGCTAGAAATGGAAATGCTGAGGAAGTTAAACAGTTGTTGGATACTATGGACAGAGGAGAAATAAGCTTTGATATCAACTGTAAAGGTTAGTAGCATTCCTCAAATGTTTGTAATCTCGCTGTTGAAGCCACATGTAGTGAAACTGTTACTGATAGTATCATATTGCTTTCTTTGGAGTGTTCGGTAGAGTAATAAAAAAACATTTAAACAGCTGCTTTTACCCTGTAGGCCATACTTGTATGGAGGAGAGATCATAAAAGCAGAGTACAGGTTGTAACGTACAGAAAGACTCAGAGTAATTCCTAGAAGCCAAACATCAGCAAAACAAAGGGGTTTTTTGCCTGTGCTCATGCTTATGCCAACTTTGGAGCTTTATAATGGACCATGGTGCCAGGGAATGGTTCAGGGAGGTAAAAAGCCTCCATTATGACTGTAGAAGAGGTTAGGTAATTTATTTGTGCTCTGCAGGTGTGATTATTTTTTTTTTTTAATTTAAAAAAAAAATGTAATGCCCATATTTCATTATCATGTCGTAGGTGCAGCTACATCTCTTGACACTTGCAGGGATGGTTGGGACAAATGTATGCTTTTTACCATTAGCAGTATACTAGGTTAGTTGGGAAAAGAAAGTAAAACTGCTATTCATCTGGTCTGGATTTTTGGCCAACATTAAAGTTTTGCATGTGCATAGCTTACACAGCTATGGCTAAGCACCTTGCTGGTTGAGCACTGAAACTTCAAACTGGAGCTGGATTTGCAAGCTTGCTAGCAATTGCAGACCACCCTATTTCTTTATTCTTTATTTCTCTGTATTTACTTGAGTGTGTTTCTTGTTACTTAAAGTGGATGTCTGTCCCCCTCCTTCTACAGAGACTGGTACTTCTTTGTTCAGCATTTAACTGTTAGGTGGCACTGAGAAGATGATCTTGCAGTGGGAGAGAGCAACTGTGCTTCCTCTCAGCCATTACAGAGGGAACACCTTGCCCTGAAAAGCGGGGAAGCCTGTTATCTGAACAAGCTCTATGCCTTTCCCAAGCCTCGCTCTTAATCATGGGTTTACTCATCCTTTTGTTTGACTACTCAGCCATGTCTGTGTTTTCTCAATAGTTAATGTGCTCACCTCAGAAAAACAAGTTGTAAAACCCAAACCCTTGCTACTTCATCTTCAGGCAGCTAGTTCATAATTTAAAGGGGAACTAGAGAGAGCTTGATGGAGCTGAAGTCCTCCCCCTTGCAAGTATGTCCTTTGCAAATATTCATGACATTGTGTGTATAGTGCCTAAACAGTTGGAATCGAAGTACCTTAAGATTCATGCAAGTTGCTGCTTAGAAGAGGTTTCAGAGCTTTCTCAGATGTGTTCTTAAACATAATCTGAAGACAAGAAAGCGTAATGAAATGGCATAATCTGCAGTAGTGTATTATGTCAAGCAAACTGTTCTCTGGTCAGCATTTCTGCCCAAAGTCAAGTGTTAGTATTGTGAAAGTCTGCAGCATAGCATAGAAGAGACTCAGCTAATGAAGGGAAAGATGGTGTTTAGCTGTTATCTTCCAGTTTAGCAGTACATGGCCAGCCAGCTAATACGTGCTGGCTAAGGGGAGGTCTGGGAAGCTGGAGGGAACATCTGGTGATAGTTTAGGTTAAAAAAAATAATTATAAATATGGAATCTATACACAGTGAATTACCTGCTTTATAAGTTCTGATTCTTCAAAATGTTAGAGGACACAGAAGTGTAACTAAAGTCTTGTCTGGAGGAACTGTTCTGGTTGTGTGAAACTTCAGAGTTAAAGCTCTATTCTTCCACAGTCACTCTTCAGGGACTGACTGTTCCTTCACTCTGCTCCATAGAGTACTCCATCGAAAACATCCTAAGACATTCAAGCCAAACAGCCTCTACAGTATAACTACCCCTGCCATTCTGCCTCCTCACTAGCAAAACCACTATGTCTTGCTGCAAATCCTGATTTGTTAGGTACTACCAGATAGTAATTGCATAACCACATGATGATTTACTAAAATGCAGGCTACAGACTGTAACTGAATTTTTGCAACCCTCAATCTTCCTTCTCTTCCTTACAGCCTCTTGTCCTTCTGTCATTACCTTCTGGATAATCAGATGTCCCTAGAAAGTCAGGGTATGGGGAATGTCTTCAATGGTGTAGCAGTTACTTCAGGACTTTCATCTGATGTGGCAATGACAGTTGGCTTGGAATAAAGTACTTTTGGAGCAAGTGGAAGGCTGTACTGGAGGTAGTGTAAACTTTCCCCCAGAGTGTGCCTTGGGAGACTTAAGTCCAATACATTTATGTGCCTGGGTATCAAAATCTACCTTCAGCATCTTGTAAAACCTGTTGTCTTTCCAAGGGTGATCTTATCTGAGGCTGTAGTCTAGATTCATAAGTGTGCAGTCTGATAACAACATCCCCATTTCAGCCAAAGTGAAGACAGAAAAACTAAGTCCAGGCTTCTCATACTTGCTCTGTTGTGGCTGGATTCTAGCCAGTCAACACTTGCAGATAAGCAAGACTTGCTTGATGAGAATCCAGCCAAATGATGTGAACTTCCAATTTTCTCAGTTCAGTGGTTTTAATAGAAGGTATCCACATTAAAACAGCACTAAACCTGGGTTTCATCTGAAACGATCATGTTTTCTGAGGGTGTCTATGTTGGCTCATTCTCCTTAAATACAAGAAAATAGAATATCTAGGACTTCACAGGGTAAGAGAACTGTAAAATAATGTCAATGGTCAGTAACATGTTATGGCAAAATACCCATTTGAATGACTGCACTGTAGCCTAGCAGACCCCAACCAGGAAATGACTGCATAGTGTGTCTCCATTCTCTAAACTAGTTAACTGGTATTGAAGCAAAGGAATGGGTGGGTGGGGTAGGGGAATTTTTTTGATGTGTTTGTTCTACTTATCCTTCCATTCTCCGCAGTGTAGTGATGTACTGGTTTGAAATAATAAAAAAAAGAGCAAACACTGTGGTCATCTTGAAGAGAAGTAACAAACACTTCAAGAGCTTGGGAAGTAACTTGTCAGCTAACATCAGAAATGCAAACATTCCGAGTGGATGCAGAACATGGGCCTGTGGCACTTTATTCAGAAAGAATTACAAATCTGGACAGGTTCCTGATTTTTTTTTTTTTTTTTTTCATCATGACTGAATTCTTTGGCAGCGGCACTGTCTTGTTAATGCTGTAACTAATGACTGTCTTGGGCTAACTGTATGAATTCAGTACAACTTAGACCTCTTTTGTGTTCTTTGAAAGAACCTTCTTCCCTATTAGACTTAGATGAATGATGTCCATTTAGTATGTTATCCAGCATACGTGGCCTTAGAGTTAGTGATTCATGCAGTATTTATCTTTTGTGGTACCATCTGCCCATCAGTCACATAGGACAGGAACTCTGTTGTAGGCCAGACTGGAGTGAGGGGAAGCTACTAAATGTGGGGATGGAACAACAGAAGGAGTTGAGGAGAAAGAGAATTAAATAACAAAAGAAACTGCCAGTAAAGGGCAGAAATGTTAGCTAGAAACAATTGGAAGAAATATGAAAATATTTCAGCTGTGGACCACATTCTAATGTTAGTTTGTAATATGAGAGCAGAAAGAATGATGAACTTGCAAGACCAAGCAATTGTCTTTTTTCCTTGTACTAATGGCTTGTCTCCTCAAGGGAAACTTATGTTGTGCATGTTCCAAGCCTCAATGCTTGAGGATACATGAAAGGGGAAAATTTAATGGTGGCAGTACAGCTTCTAATGCCTCATTTTCATTTTGCTTCCAAATATAAAATGATAGCTTTTAGGTGGCACTTGGAATGCTGTGGGTCTGTTGCTTAGTAAAAACAAGGCACAAATCCACTTTGCTTAATACAGTTGTTACAACTGAAAAGTAACAGGAGTTGTTAACTTAGTAATCATTAATGGTTTAATATCTTGCTTTTAAAAAAGTGATTGTAGGGCCATTTTAAAATTTCATTCATACAGCCAGTCCTCCAGGGCATGCTGTAAATGCTCTTTAAAGCATAAATCATAGTTTCCTTTGCATGGTCACTTCTGTGCCTGCTTTCTGCCTATGCTTATCATTCCTGCAGAGGCTTAGAGATGTAGATGGTACAAGAGGTCTACAGTGCACAAAGACTTCAAATCATGATACTTAATAAGGCTATCTTTATTAAAAATGAGTACAAGCACAAGACGACAAAAACGTTAGGTCATCCCACCTGTTTTGTTTTGAATCCTCTGTTTGAAAGATGGGTTGTCCTACCTCTCATTTGTGTGTAGGAAATAAAATAACAAAATAGTTTTTTTGATAAATAAGATAAATGTATACTTGTATGTGCTATTTTTATAGTGAATGAAAGTAACTGAAGCTTCTTGCTGCTGTTGAAGAACAAGGTATTGCATGAAAACAAAAGTTTTGTTCTCCATCAGACTACATGACTTTCAAATCTACAAAATCTTTCTGGAAGGAGAATCTAATATTCTCAAGCTGCATGCTCAGATGATGTCTAGTATTGATGCTTCCAGCCTGCTTTCTCCTCTGTTGCTGTGAAGAATGATCATCCGTGCCAACCTGCAAGCACATGACCAGATTATCTTTGTATTGTGTGACCAAAACTTAATTTACCTGTTTTGTCTTTTAGGCAGAAGCAAATCTAATATGGGTTGGACACCTCTTCACCTTGCTTGCTACTTCGGACATGCTGTTGTGGTAGAGGATTTGCTGAAGGTATATTTCTACTTGCCTCTGTGTGTAAGGAAGAAAATTTTGTTATGATAGAAGCAGTTTAGTATTTATTGAAGTTTTTATGACAGAAGGTAGCTTTGTAGAGAGGCAGAGCCACTCCTACAGTTTATCTGCATGTAACACAGAGATAACTGATTGTTAAAACTAAGGAATGGAATAGTTGGGGTACTCGGATCATCGCAGTTTACAGGGGCCCTGAATAATGATACCAGAAGTCTATACAGTAGTATGCAGCTGTTACTCTGAACAGTCTCTTTCAGATTGTCCGTACTTAGCTAACTTTCTCATGGAGTATGCATGTTTGTCTGTGTAACCACCTGAATGTAGGAATTAAAGTGCTGTGTATAGGTATGCGTTCATGAAAGCTTCAGCCTTTTTCAAGCCTAGTGGCTATCTGCATATAGTAAGACAGTATCTGATACTAGTAATGTAAGTGCTTCAAGGGCCTGATCTAACTTACTGTAGTACACAAAGTATATGCTTTAGGGAATTTCACTTACTGAGTTGTAGGAAAGGCTAAAATGTTTCAAATTAAAAAAAAAATAATAATCTGTTATCTAATTGTATGTTGTGCATAGAATTATGTCCAGAATTCTGTGCAAAGTAACCTGTATGTGTTTCTTTCCAGGCACAGACTAACATAGTTTGACTCATTATTTTTTTAACATGTTTGAAATAATGAACTGTGTGATGAACTTTGAAATTCTGAACCTCTGTTGTCAAAGCTGACCTGTTTGTATCTTCATAGTCACATCTGCACTGCATTTGCAGTTGTTTCTGACTGAGTTTATTTTTTTACCATCAGCTCTCAGGGTGGCTTCAACCAACCCTAACTGTATTATACCCTATTCATGTTTCAAAGACTTTGCTGTAGATGACAGGAACATGCTGAACAGCCTCGAATACAAATGTAGCTAATCTAAACTTGAATTTCATTCAGAATAAAGGCTACCAGTCATAATCATGACTCTAAAGCAGGAAACAAAGTTGAGATTCCTTTGAGAAGTTCTTCTCTAGCCTACACACTTGCTCAGTAGATAATGCTGTCCTCAATCCAAGAGGGCTACTTAAAGCAAAAGGTAAAGTTGTGTCACTTAATGCATTTGTCAACACTTGCAGAGTAGGAAGAGTATATGTTACTTTGTGCTTTCTTCTTTGTTGATAGGGCTCTTGAAAGGGTATTATTTAAAGATTGAGTCAAATAATAAAGGAGGCTGCGTACCGCTGAAAGCTAAGCATATGTAAGTGACTGTGTACTTGTGTCTAGATTTTGTGCAGAGAAACAACTTTGGAGCTAGTTAGGTTCATCAGTTAACTTTAGGCAGGCAACAGTGACCTGGCTAAATTATGTGAACTAAACATATGTGATGCAGTTAAATATGTCCTGCCTTCTTTCTGACCCTTTGAGAGGTTAGGTAAAGCAGCGTAGAAGAAATGCTTAAAGAGGGAAGGATAGGATTTCTTGGTTTCCTGGAACAGTGCCTGTGCAGTGTGGTAAGTGGTCTTCCTTTCAAATAAAAGGTATTGGATGAAGAAAGTGTGTGACAAGAGGAAGAGAGATTCAAGACAAAGATTGTAGAAGAGAAAAGGGGGAAGAGACGTTAAGTTTCAGATACTACCATCTTAATGCTGACATGGAAGTTTTCATTTCAAGGGAAGGAACAGCAATAGGTGCCTAGAGTAAACACCATTCGTTAAATCAGGAGCACCATGAGGCTGGTGCTACTGAGTGTGCATCTGTAATAATATATGCATGCCTGTTATACAGTTCCACTGCAGTTCTTTAAGTTGTTTGGGCTTTTTTTCCCCAAACATAAAAACCAAATAAACACCAAACCAAAACCACCCCTACCTCTGTGTTAAACTTACTTTCTGTATGCCTTGAAAGTGACAGAGATGCCTGGAAAAAATGCAGGAGGTTTTTCCTCTTTGAAGTGTTTTATAGAATGTTGGTTATGAAGCTTCATATGTATTCATATGAATGGATATGTATTTTATCTTTGTTTCCAGGATGACTGTACTACAGTTCTGATCTGATTTGCCATGAGGTCTACATTAGTCTTGTCCTCCTCTTCCTCCTTCCCCCCAGTCAGGGGGAATAGCTATGTAGTTCTTGTTGGAAGGACACTCAGGTGTCTTTGGTCTTCCTGTTTAGGCTGGTGCAGATGTGAATGTGCTGAATGACATGGGGGACACTCCACTCCATCGTGCTGCTTTCACAGGACGTAAGGTAAAGTAATAGGCTTTTTTTTTTTTTAAGCCTCAGTCATAGAGTTATTAAGGAAATACTAACAATCAGATCACTTAAAGATGCTTTTATAGTGCCTAAAAATGGCTTACTATCTGCTTTGTTAACAGTGTGTTCAGAAGTGCTAGGCACATTGCCTAGCTGGTACAACTGTACAAAATAAAAACATGGTACAAATATCTTTTCTTGAAGACGGGAGAAGATTTGGTCCATGGTTTTCCTTGGTATACTTTGTCATAGCTTTTTTTGCTTTTTGTTGTCAAAGATTTTGCCTGCAGATGGAGAAACAGTAGTTTTCTTCCATTGTAGCACTGTGCATCAGTTGTATAACTAACTGATGTTGCTTCTGTTCTGCTTCTGCTGTGTGTCAGAGAAAATGCTGAAGCAGCTCTACCTCTAGCTGCAGGTGTTAATTACTGTGTGGAAACCAGTGTAAAGATCTGTCATCTGCTACTAAAGTACAACAGATTAATTTTTGTGCTTGTGCCTGGTGTGTTTGACACAATAAAAGGAGTAGGGGTTTTTCCTCCTAACTAACTGCATATTTACATAGAGAAAAACCAACTTGTTTTGATCTTAGTGTCTTCTGGAGGGGGGAAAAAACCCTGTAAATTAGGACACACTGGTTCATTTGGTGTCTAGAGGTGCTGTTTCTTCATAGAAAACTAGAACTAAGGAGCTTTTTATAGGCCTGTAATGTGAGACTAGTTTGATTGTTCCCCACATGCCACCATCATTCACAAACTAGTACTACCTCTATGGATAACCTCTTGGCCCTTCCAAAGGAGTTACTACGTAGTCTCTTATCTGAAGAGCCAACCATACTATTTTTATTTGTCAAATTCAGCATTCACACCAGTTATACCAGCTTTTAAATTAGAGAGGGTCTGTTTAGCTATAACTAATCTCCTGTTAGTTATGTCAGTCTGAGTCACGTGAGAGAGAAGGTTGCAGTTAGTCCCACTTTTCAATCTCTCTAAAACATCCCTTCCTGTTTTCATGTCAGCCCTGGTAAGAAGCCATTATACAGCTCATATTACAGGATGTCAATAGCTGGAAAGCCTGATTGTGGCCTTGCTGTAGCAGAGATAGATAAGCAGTGTTTTTCAAATTGTTTTCCAGGAGGTGGTGATGTTACTCTTGCAGTATAATGCTGATACTTCTATTGTTAATGGGAGTGGAGAGACTGCAAAAGAAGTTACTCATGACAAAGACATATGGAATATGTTGGAAGGTAATTTTAATAGTTCATAGCCCTTTTTTTTTTTTTTTTTAACACTTGTACATTCTAAAAGCTGACTTTCTTCTGCAAGTTACAGAAGGCCAATTGAATTTTCTTTTTAAATTTGGTCATTAGAAAGAAAAAAGTTAATAAATTTTGGTTCTTGTCTACAGTACTGACAGTTGGGTTTTTTTCCCCAATATGTCTGGAATTGACTTGGAGAGTTAAGTAGCATGAATGTCAATAGCATTATTCCAAGTAACTATTCAATCCTGCTGGGGTAATCCTTGCTACAGCTTTCAGTGATACATGGCAGTCAAAGCCTGAGCTCACTGGAAGAGGAAAAGCTCAATAGTAAGTGCCAACAAAATCATTAAAGATCAAAATTCTGAACAGTTGCAAAGGTGACCCAGTTTTAGATCGAGTTTAGGACTTGCTATTGCAGTCTTAGAGGTTATTTCAAAAGGAAAAAAAGTCAAAACCCTTCCCCTTATTTCCTCTGTTGCCTCACAGGTGTTGAAAGTGAGGGAGATGGTGGTCCCAAATACTTACATAGGCTCACTGCTTATAATAAGTTTTGGAGAGTTCAAGAACTGTGGTGCTTCCTGGTATTATTATGGGATACCCCTAAATACTGCTGAAGCTCTATGTCCAATACCACAGACTGTATACATGAAAAGTGATTTTGCTTCTGATTCTACATGCAAGTACACAGTTAGCAGTCCTTTCTGCTGCTCATCTGCTGGATTGTTAAAGAATAAAATTGCTGTAGGATGATAAGAAGAGTAGAAGAGAAACACAGGGAAAATCTGATGGGAGTGTCACATAGTTCCCCTATTTTCTCTTTTACTAGGGAGTGGGGTTGAGTTGTAAATGTTTACAAGATAATTTAACAGCATATATATGTGCTTGTCTATACGTGTTCAGACATCTTGTCAGATATTACATGTTTGGAACATATTTTTGCTCTGACACAGACTTTCTGAATAAATATTCCATTTATACCTGTCCCAAATAAATAATACTAGAAACTCTTGTTTCTCTAGGTTTTTTTGATATAGTTTATTGGATGCTGTACTTTATGTATACTTGCTACTTTATTGAGACTGACCTTAAATTTCGTGGTTTTTAAATAGCAGTGGAAAGGACACAAGAAAGGAAACTGGAAGAAGAACTCTTAGGAGCAGCAAGAGAAGGGGAAACAGGGAAACTGACTGCCTTGGTGAGAATTCAAGTTCTCTTAATACTTTTGTGTCAAGTGGCTCAAGCCATAATGCTAATGTAACAGCACCAGACATTAGGCCTTGCATTTCAGAGTGCTGCGACTTCAGAATATTAGTACTGTGCACAGTCTTGTGTTGATAAGGTGCTGAATCCTCAAGGGTTTTCCAACCTCCGTGTTGGAGGCTGCAAAACAGTGCTTTTCATCTCTTTTCATGTTTCTGAATACTCTTCAGTTAGTTGTAAATAGGAGTGTAATGGTTCTAGATCTACTGATGTAAGCTTGTTTGGTTCTGTGGATACCTTAATATCACGGGTGCTTACATTTTCACCACAGTATGGCCTATTTCAAGTCTTGAAAGTAAGCTTTTGTGTTAGCATCCATAGCAGCTGAAGTATCTGTAGTTTTTAATGGGCAGTCATCTGCACAACACAATTTCATGCTGAGCAGGAATTGAAAACTCTGTACGTATGCACGCAAGCTGAACAATACCATGACATGGTGAGGCTATTGAAGAAACAAATCACACAAGAATTGAGACTGGATGGTGCCTCTGGAGATGATCTAGTCCAACTCCTGTTTGCAGAGCAGAATCAACTAGAGCAGGTTGCCCAGTACCATATTCAGTTGGGTTTTGAAGCAGGGTCTCAATGCTTGAACACAAGCTTTTGACAGTCCTGAAGAGTTCCCTTGGAAGAAAGACATGCAGTATGGAATGTTTTCTACCTAGTTAGCACCTTTAGTAATACCTTTTAAGGCATCAAAGCAGTCTGAATACTTCTAATGAAGAAGTCACAAATCTGAGACTTGTATTTTGAGAAATTTGACATTCTTTACTTTTCTGCCTAGAAGTCAGAGTGAACACCTATTCAAAATTTGTTATTTCCATCTTCTAAATTTATATCTTCTAGACTGAAGAGCTTGTGGGTTTCTAACTCCTCCTTGAGTGGACACTGTTTTTAAATCTTTGGTCATCCTTGTAATTATTATTTGTACTTCTTGGGACTGTCCTCTTTGACATGGAGAGAGAAACAGCTGTACACAGCACTTAAGATGTGGAAGAATAGTGCATTAATACACTGGCATGACTATTAATTGTAATTAATACACTGGCATAAGTGATCTGGTTTTGATTCTGGAAATTTGTAATTTTTAATACTTTTTGCATTTGTTGCTGACTAAGCCTTAAAATGATGTGGATAAAAAATAGAAAAAGGTGACTCCTCATAGAAATCTGTCATTAAAGAACTGTGATTTTTCTCATGTGGCATGTAATCATACATGTACCTGTAACTCTCCTGTAAAACCTTTCATTTCTAAGTGATTTTTAAAAAGTATTTAGTATCATTGAGCTCTGATATGTGTGAGAACAGGTATACATTGACCTCTAAAACTTTTCAAAGTACTTGCCACTTTTTTGACCCCAGGGCAGTTTTTAAGTCATAACAAGTTTTTCTCAGAATCCTTCAGTGAATACTTAGATCTGTGACCACTGAATTACAATATTAAAACTCTGACTCATGTGGAAGTCCAAAGAGCTTTCTCCACTTCCTGGCTCTATGGTGTAAACCTCCTTGCCTTTCCTACCCTTAGGTTAATACCTCTGTGGAGAATTTTTGTAGCTCTTCTGAGCTGTGCTTTATCTTGAGAATTCCTCAGACTTTGCCTACTGATTTTCAGGCCTTTCTGCTCCTATTACATCTTTTTTTATGCTCGTGAAACTTTAGCTGCTTACATCTGCTTTTATTGTGAAAACCTAACACACCAGAATTTGTTCTCTACTACCCTGCTTTTGGATCAGAGTGCCAGTTACTTATTTTATTGTCAATTCTCCTTTACCTTGATTATTTTTACCAAAAAAAAAAAGACATTGTAACACAATTGTCTGGAAGAGACAACTTAATGGTGTGCTTTCTCTAAACCTTCTAATTGGACTTTTTTTCTCTCTTTTCCTGCGTGCACTTTAACTTTATAACTACTTCTTCTATTGAAGTTTCTTGAAATCAAATGGTAGTGGTGGCTTCTGTGCTTCTTTTCTGTTAAGATTCTCACTAGATCATAGTATGTCTTGATACTCAAAGCTAGACCTTCAGTAGCTGAATCTTAACCCAGGCTTTTTAGTCTACTTAGGAAGAACACACTGGTTTTGCCTTGAGTTCTCAAAATACTGTACATCTACTGAAATGACTGGAGACTGTTTATCTTGGTCAGTTGACGCTTGAAACTTTCTTAAAAATATTGCCTTGTAACAACGTATAAGCTGCAGAAAGCACAGGCATGTGGCTTAAAAGGTGTGGAGGCAAGAAGTCAGGAGTCAGTGTTAAGGCAAATGTAAACCAGCTGGCTGGAAAGAGCTAAAAGCTAGGAATCCTTAGGAACTCAAGTATTTGACCTCAGTATTAATGAGATTGTATTTCCACAAGCTGTCTCTTTTTGACTTGTATTCTTTTTTCAGTTGAACTGTAAATAACAGCTGTAGCAGTTTATAGGACTATTTCAGAAGCACATTTAAGGTAGTCATTGATAATGCTAATTTAAATTGCTGCCATAGGAATTCTGCTGTTATGAAGTAATTTCTCTAGGATAGCATATGGCTAGTGCAGAGGGCTTAAACTGAGTTTCTCCAAAATTGTCATACTTCTAACTTTAGTCTCCTAAGACTGCTTAACAGTAACTTAGCCTTTCTATTAAGGCAGTCCCCTTTGACTTAGAAGCTTAACTATAATGGTTGATATTGCACAGAATAGTTTGAGTTGGAAGGCACCTTTAAAGATCATCTAGTCCAACCCCTATGTACCCATCCAATAGCCACATATTTGAGTAGAAGTGTAGAGGTATTTTAGGGTGGTTAGTAGTGTCATGCTTAATGACCCTTCTCTTCGATGGGGTCAGTTTCTCAATACATTTCTGTTGTGTCCGAGTAAAAGTCAGTGTTTTTTTCCTCAGTTACATAGCTGTTCGAACTTTTTTAATTCCCACAATAGACTTCAGAATGCAGTAAAACTGTTTGTATAACAGACTGCCTATACTAGGAGCTTCTAAATGGCCTAGGATATCTGTCACTGAGACTGGCAGGCCTGCCACCCTTCTGTACAAAGTTCTTATTCTCTGAAACAGGGTGGCCTCACAAACTTGTTCTGGATTTAGCACTGGCCTGTGCTAACTTTCAGACTGTGCCTGGGAGTCTTCTACAGAGAACAGTAGATTTTGACAGTAGACTCACAAGGCGATTCTAGCAATATAAATGACTGAACTGCAATGCTGGACAACTCTATCTGGGACTGTGTAACTGAGTAAGATAAATGTTTTCATATTATATAGTAGAGGTGGGAGGGATATAGCAAGCAAAAAACCTGAGAAGTTTCTTACTCTAGCTGAATATCTTGCTTGCTTGTTGTAGTCCTTGCCCTTCTCTTAACACTTGCTACATGACGTCTTTGTTGCCAGATCTACACTGAAGCGTCCTAGTTAGGAACAGCTATCTTTCAAAAGAATAAGCATGGCATCTGGAGAGGGAGGAAAACTGATAAGTAAGCAAAACATTGTTTTTTCCAGTTGAACAAGCCCAAACCACCTGATATCAACTGTACAGATCAGATGGGGAACACACCATTGCACTGTGCAGCATACCGTGCCCATAAGCATTGTGCGCTGAAACTTCTAAAAAATGGAGCGGATCCTAAAATAAGAAACAAAAATGGTGAGTACTAAATTAAAATTCCTAAAGTGTTAAGAGGAGATAGACATTTAATAGCTTCTATAAGCTATGTGACATAGCACTCAATGTTCAGGGAAAACCTTATGGTGTTTTAAAAGCTTTGTATCATAATAAAGGAATCCCAACACTGACTAAATTGCAGAATATTTAGGAACTGTAGCAAAATACTTATTCCAAACTTTCCCATTTCTAGAAAACCTTCCTGTTGTCTGTCTTAACCATGAAATGTGCCTGGCTTTTGTTTTCTTGATGCTAAATACTGAGCACAGGTAACAAAAAAAAGTGGTAAGATTGAAGATGTGGCCCAGACAAAGTGACTCTTCAGAAGAAGGCTTCTAATGAAAGCAAATCCAGGAAAACTTTATGCAGATATGCAAACTGTGTATTTGTCATCTGATTTAAAGATGCCTTTATCTTGATATCTGTGAATGTTCTGTTTTATATAGAGGAATGGCTAAAAACAAGTAAGAACAAATCCCTCTCTGTGGCTAGTAAACTCCAAAAGACAGTTCAGTGCACTAAAGTTTAGAGCCATTTTAGTCTTCTGTCCCCGAGGAGCTAATGTTCCGCAGTTGCAAGTAAAGATAGAAGTTTGTGAGATCAAACTTTAATGGGTAAACAGAGTTTCAGAATTTTTTTAAGTTAAGTACATCTAGGTTTATTTGCATCAAATTCTCATGCCTTATCTTGGTTACTAAACAGATCAGACACCCCTTGATCTAGCACAAGGAGCAGAAATGAAACTGATACTGGGAGGTAAAACTGGAAAGGTAGGAACTTTTGTATCCATTTAAAATGCCAAGGCTGTCTAGTTGAAGTTTTTCCTACATGAGTTTA
The DNA here is from genome assembly GCF_003259725.1 of Athene cunicularia. NCBI lineage: Eukaryota > Metazoa > Chordata > Aves > Strigiformes > Strigidae > Athene > Athene cunicularia. The sequence goes on along the minus strand of NW_020799095.1, from coordinate 103,956,015 downwards.
ATTTTTATGCAGGTTATCAACAAACCCCTGAGACGATACGAAGGTCTCCTATGGAAGGTATGTCTTATTTCCTTTTCTGAAATAGCTTATAAGATCTCAAAGTATGTCAATATGTCCTTTTCTGTAATTAAGTGAGAGTTGATGAATGAGGGAACTTTTCAATAATAAATTTGTTAAATGACTTGACTTTAATCTAGTATATTGGATAAATTATAGATGGGCTGGCTGGTGGAGCAGTTCCTAAATTCATGGCACTCTGATCTTAACATCAGTCCCTAAAATCTCTCATCAGTTCTTGGTAATTTTTGTGACAAAGCTTCATTGTGGTAAGGCTTTGTTCCTGGTCTGTGTGGTGGGAAAAATGTGTGGGGTTTTCTTTTCTTTCCTGAATAGATGTCTTTAATAATCTGTGACTAATACAATATCTTTAATAATCTGTGACTAATACTTTGTCACAAATTCACTGTGTTCTGGAAATCTTAAAACTTGGAGGGAAGGTGTCAGTCAAATGGTTGTTTAAAGCTTGTTTTGCTCTGATAGTCAAGTGAATCTTTTTTCCCTTGTTAAAAAATAATATTTCTGAATCTTCTACATAAATGCTTAATTTTTATATTCCTTAATGAAATCTTTGAAGTTTTCTTCAATGTATATTTTCCTATGTATTCATTCATGATTGCAATATAAGGAGCTGTTTTTAAATCAGAACTGTGTACTATAGTTTGGAAAGGTAAAATGTTGTAGTTGGATATCTCAATGTTTTATTTCTCATTTGATTTTATAAAGTAGAATTGTGTGGTGATCAACAAGCCCTATAATATTAAAAAATGCAGCATTTTAGTATTTCAGTTCCAACTGAATAGCAGGCTCAACAAAACTTGTCTTTAGGTATTTCCAAATAGCACTGTCATTGTGAAGTACTCTCAGGTTGCTGTGATCACCAAGATTTGTAAAACCTAAAATGTGTTCCTAATGACTGCCAGTTTTATGTAATAGCCTTCAAGCTGTCAGATGTGCTCTTCATCTGTTAACCTTAACTGGCTTTTATTGTTGTGTTTTCTTTTAATTCTTTTTTTTTAGAGCTCACGATTCTTTGGTTGGAAACTCTACTGGATAGTTCTAGAACATGGAGTCCTTTCCTGGTATCGGAGACAGTAAGTTCTGTGTTTAAATTTCTGAAAAGCGATTTAAATGATTCCCATCTTCACTTCATTAAATCTCTTTTTCTTTCAAAGAGCTGATGCAGTGAATAATGATCATCGTCAGGGATGCAAGCATTTAACACAGGCTGTCTGCACGGTAGGAAGTGAAATGACTTTTTTTTTAATGTGATGGTGTTCCATACCTAGACAATGAAAACTTCAGCTGGTTTGGTAAGCATGCCTTTGTTATAAAACAGGGAGATAGCTTGTGCTGTTGCAAGAAATGCTGGTTCTTGTCAAGCAAAGTATCCTTATATGTAAAGTGACCATAAAGCTCCTTCACTTCTTTCCGAAGTCTTAAAAGATTTAAACAAACAAGACTTCCTAGAAGCATGCCTTTTTGGTTGTGCAAAACAACTGTTTGGGTCATGTGATACAGAATAGCAAAGCTCTAGTTCCTCCTTAGCTGGCAGTGGCTACTTGTGACTGATTGTGTAACTTAAGCTGATCTCGGAGAACTGATCAATTATGAATGCGACTTTTGAAAAACTTTCTTAAATTCTATTAAGCTTGTGGTAATCCCTTTTGGAAGGGGTGAAGAGAGGACAGAGGAAGAACAGGTGAAGTGCCATTTATAATATACAGGAAGATAAAGTGTTTAAGGAAAATGCATTTCAGATAATTTAAGTACACTTTCTTTGACCTTTCCTAGTTCCGTAGGTTGACACCACAAGTTATGTTAAACTACAGCTATATATTTTCTTAGTATAGGAAAAGTGATTCTCACTTTTCTATATCTACATATTCTTTAATATTGGTGATCTTGCACTACTGCTGAGATTTTGGCTGAATCAAGTGGTGCAAATATGCAAATACAATATTTTGACATAAAGAACCTCTATATTCTCATTCATCATGATAAGGTGAAAGACAGCACACTTTGCAAAACTGTTCTGACCAAGCCTTTTGTAAACTATAGTTGTTTTGCATCAAAACAGAGGCAAAAACTTCTGAGTTAATTCCCTACCTTACTGATTCATCATACTAATTTGGTGTTTTCTCCACATTGCTTTAGGTAAAGTCTACAGACAGTTGCTTCTTTTCTGTCAGATGTTTTGATGACACTGTTCATCGTTTCAAGATTCCTAAAAATAGCCTTCCTTCTCAAACTAGGGAGGTAATATGACTCTTTATCAAAGACTAAAATGTAGTAACTTCTGTAATTAATAATTTGCATACTTACTATCTGTGCTTGTTATGGATGCATTAGTTGTGGGTTCAGTATCTTGATCATCTGGACTTGGTAATATAAGTGCAGATATTGATTTTTTATTTTTTTTTTTTTTAGCATGAATATAGACTAAATAGCAATAATGGATAGATTGTCATTCTGTTCTGTAAAATTAGCGTCACCTTGTTTTCCAGTTCTGTGCCTGTATTATGACATGTAGTGTAACTTCCTTATTTCCTTTAACTTCTTCATGTGGTAAATTTCTACAGCAACTTCCTTCCATATCACTTTCTTTCATAGTTGATTATTCCAAACAAAAAAATGTTTAATGGTGCATTCTACTCTTAGCCATTCTCCCAGATGACCTACCAAATTATATTTTCTTAAAAGGTTGGTCTGAAACAAGAGAACTTTTTGTTCTAGGGCTATTGGTAATGTAGTTCCTGTTGTACTTCTATAGGTGCACTAACTAGAGATGAAGTAGAGGTGAAGGCCACTGGAGTGCTGTGTTCAGTTCTGGGGTCCCCACTATGAGAGAGATGTGAACATACTGAATAGAGCCTTTAACAAAGGGACACTAAGATGGTTAAAGGGACTAGAGTAATCTAATGCTAGGAGAGGCCAAGAGAGCTGGGACTGCTCAGCATGGAGAAGAGAAGGCTCAGGGGGATCTGGTCAATGTATGTAAATATCTGAATGGAGGGTGTGAAGAGGGACAGAGCCAGACTCTTCTCAGTGGTGCCCACTGACAGGACCAGAGGCAGTGGACATAAACTGGAACACAGGAGATTCCCTCTGAACGTAAGAAAAAATGTCAGGGTGACTGGGCAATGGCACAGGTTGCCTGGAGAGGTGGTGGAGTATCCAGATAGATATTAAAAAACCATCTTGGCATGTTCCTGGGCAACCAGCTCTAGGTAGCGTAGTTGGAGCAGGGGACCTCCAGAGATCCCTGCCAACCTCAGCCACTCTGGTTCGATGAACAGGAAAACAATCTGCCTCTTAATTATGATAGCACTTCAGGTTTTGTACAGAGTTTGCCATGCATAAGAAGGCAGACTTTGTCACAGGGACCTTGCTGTCTGAACAGAAACCCAGAGACAAAAAAATACATTCCTTACAGTCTTTTCTTAATTGATGCAGGATTTTTAGTGTGATTACAGATAAACTAAAGGGTGAGTTAATGTTTATCAAATAAGTCTCTGACCACAGAGTATCTCACATTAAATAAGTTACAATTTTTAATAATCTATTTTCCACTTATTAATGTGTCTCATTTTACTAATGAATATCTTAGTCACATCAATAGAAAATGTAATCTGTTCTTTTGCTTGTATGTTGTTGCCTTCTGGGGATGACCTTTGAAATGTATATTAACTCTTTTTTTTCTTTTTTCATTCAGAGTTGGCTGGAAGCAATAGAAGACCACTCTGCATATAGTACTCATTACTGCACACAGGAACAGTTGAGCAGTGATGATGAGGAAGATGATACAGTATCTGTTACAGACCTACAGGATACGCTGAAAGTATGTATTGAGTACTTGGCTCATGCATGTAGGCTCTTGCAGATCTAGTACGGTTTTGTGTTGAAATATTTTAGTGTACTTTTGGTCAAAAGTAATGATTCATTCGTCCCATGGATGCATTAATGCTGCTTGTGTTTGCATTGCTTACTGTCATGTATTCCTGTTTGGACTGTATGCATAAAATGGCACGTTTATTATAGCTACAGGGTTCTGGTTTTCAGTTTTACCAATACTACTGCAAGGTAGGAAGTTGCTTGAGACTTTCAGCCAGGAGAGGGAGCCTTGTGTACTGTAGTTGGTGACAGCAAGACTGAGGGGTAACAAAGCTAACGTTCAGCGAGCTTTACCTCTACAAAACAGGCAATGAAATAGCTTAGAAATGATTCTTTAACTCCTCAGGTCACATTAGATGCGTTGTACAGTGATTGCTCAGACCTGCGATGAAAATGAGTCTTCCTTGACAAATCTAGCATTCAGCCTGTGATTCTTCCTTTTTGCCATACATGTACTTCTAAAGTCTTTTACTTTAAAAGGGAAAATTGATGCTGCCATGCAAAAATCTTCATGCAGCTGAACTCTGAGTGGCTTGCACCATACCTTTTGGTACAAGAACTCAAAGTACCTCATGGCAGAACAGAGACAGGAGGGTAACTGGTGCTAGCATTTCCCAGCAGCCTACAGAAGAAGATAGTATTATTTAACAGATAACAGTCTCAAAGTTCAAATGCAGGCTTGGAATATGATCTTGGGGTGGGTTGCTATATGTCGCTGCACTTACTGTACATCAGTTAACTTATTTTGGCCTTAGGTTAACCTGTCAAAGAACAAAAAATGGCTCTTCCTGGGTTTTCAAACTTTTTAAAAAAAAGGGGGGGGGGGTGCAAAATTGGTATGTACAACATAGTTTTGGGGTTTGGTCTGCTATGTTAATTTAAAAGCCAGTCAGCAATATGATGTGCATAAATTTTCTGTTTGCTTTTGTGTCTTTGAAGATACTTCATGTAATTTCTTTCAGTTTTAATGTATCAGTCTCTGTCACTGGGAATCTTTAAGATTTAGTGCTCTACAAATTTTAAAATTTCAGTATAGTTAAGAGACTGAATGTATACTTTCTCTAGAACAAGGCACTTCTGAACTAGCTATCCTTGCTGTCTTTCAGAAAGCACAAACATGCCAACAAAGACTCAGTAAAGAGATTTCAGACTTTCTTGCAATGGTAAAATCTTTGGACACTACAAAAGGTAAAACTTACTCTTCTAAAATGCAGTTTGTTACCAGGCAACTGATTTTTTTCTTTTAAGAGACACGTGCTTTAATTTCACTGAAATTAAATTTTCAGGAGCTTGAAAATACAGGACTGTGTTCCTCATTGAAAAAGACTCAAAGTAGCGTATAGTAATTACTAAGATTTAAGATTGGGAGAAACAACTATGTTGATTGAAAGAAATTTTATTAGTGGCTGTAAATGTAGTGGAACTGCCTTTAGATATAGCACTCACCGAGTAGTATTGTAGGAATATAATATAGGGGTTCATTTTCAAGGTTTTAAAAAAAATATCTGTAGTTGATAGCTTATTGCAGAGCATAAATGTCCCCTGACACGTACAAAGAACTACTTGTCTTATTCTAGCTTTCCCCTCAAAAAAAATTGTCTTATAGTGAGTAGAAACACTATGAGAGCTGAGGCATGATAAAGAAGATGTGAAATTACAAACTCTACAGGGAACTGGAGGCATGGTGTGATGGGATATATTCAATAGGCTTCTGCCTTGAGTTTTATGCTAGATTTGAACTTCTTAGGCTTCATTTTAAATAACAACTCTTAACACGTACCTGGACTTTTGCAGCTTAACTGCCAAAAAATAGCACAGGCATCAAGCTGTTAGAGATTAGAACTTGTTTCATTTAATGCCTTAACCATGTACAAAAGTTGCTCACATACTAGTCACATAAAGGAGTTCTGTAAGAACATCTAACTTGCTCCTTTGAACCTGAGTCCTAGTTATGAAGCTCAGACTAGATAGCAAGTTTTTTATCTGTACAGATCCGAAGTCTGTAATATAATAGCAGTTTTGGAGGAAAGAAGTTCTTTCTCTTCCATCCCTCTACCTTCCCAAAAGGAGTCTAAAATACAGCTCTTACTCCATATGCTACTGAATAAGTTCCTGTATGGTTAACCTTGAACTAACTGAATTTTTACTGAATTTTTATTTCACAAATAAAAGTAAAGCTTCATAATACATATGAGCTTTATTGGGAAGCCTTTGAAATTAATAACACTGTAAAACAGAATTCTTCACAAAAAAGCAGTTTGAAAATTAGTATAAGGTGGATAAATTCCCTTTGGTAGATGTTGGGACAGTTTCTCTGACCCCATATTGCTGACCTGAAGAACCAGCGAGGACATTCACTTTTTAAAAAAAATACACAACTTGAGTAACTAAAACCCTTAGTAAAGCAAAACCAGATACTATCTCTTTTGTAGAAACTGCTAGTCTTGGCTGATAGGAGTAATAAGTTCCTACTTTCCTCCCAATGAATGTTTGCAACTTGATGGGTCAGTGAACTGTTCCTAGGTTTATGTATAACCTCTGTAGGTCTCAACAGACAACTGCTGCAGCTCTCCCAGTTCTCACATTGGCTTAATGTGGTATCTTTAAAGTATTCAAGTCCTCAGACTCAGAATGCAAATTTCTGAGTTAAAAGTCCCTCCATGTGGAACTTTTCCTAAAACTTTTTGAGTAATATAAAAATAGCTATCTTGTGACCTGATATTTTAAATTCTCTCCCTAACAGCCTCAACATGCTATTCTAAATCCAGGTATTGTTGAGATTTATGTATCTTAAATTGAGATTTATTATCTAAATTTATGCACTGAGATTTTTGCATATATTGCAAATAAAGTTGTCTGCTGCCTCCTCTTCTAGAGGCACTAGCTGTTCTTGAATAGCTACTCTAAGCAGAGATTTCTAATTCCAGTTAGTAGTAAGCTTTGGTATCCAAGGCAATAATTAATGTGTGGATATATATATGATATCTTGTCCTGCACAAAGCAGTATAAGTTACAAAATAATTTAAAGAACTGTCACTGCTGGACCTCTTAATCTTTATTGGTGTGACATCAGCTTGAAGAACCCATGTTACTGAATGGTGTCAACTGATCCTGGAGTCTGCAGTCATTAATTTAATGCTTATTTTAATTGCAACAAGTATGCTTCCTGAGAGGATGGCTCACTTGACTTCTGAGGAATTGCTGCACATCACAAAACTTCAGATGAACTTTCTACCAGCTGATTGGGTTATTATGGTTTCCTGCTGATTCTAGACATAGCCCTTTCTATAAATGGTCACAGAAGTCAGGATATGAGGTGGCTTGCTCTGCAAGCTGTACAACTTATCTAAGAAATGAGTCCATTAAAATAAGATCTCCTTCCCCTTTTATTGATCAGTGTCCTTGTAACTCCCCATTTATTTTTTTCAAACCTAAATCTCCAGCTGCACTGTGGTAAGCTTTTTCTTTGTAATACTATGGCAGAAGGCAAGCAAAGCTACATTAAACCAGTGCAGTGTCCTATGTATTTGAATTGTCACCTGGCAACTCTGAGGCTTTTAAGTGTAGAAAGTGATTAAAAGGAGGTTGTTGCTAGTCACTTTTCCAGTGTCTCGCTCCCATAGCTTACCACCTCTGCTTTCTAACTGATGCTGAAACAGAAACTTGATCCATTCATGTGCCATTTATATCAGTACTAGGGAAAGGATACAAAACAACATAAGTTCCCTCAGTGCTACTTTTGCAGATCTGGCAGTGCACCAGTGTTCCTTTAGAATATGAATGTTATGCCTGTATTACTTAAATAACTTAAAGAATCATGTAGTTTAGTGTCCCCTAATGCTACTAATCTTTTGTGCTTTCAGGAATATCTTCTCCCCTCCTGCAAAAAGTTGATGTGGTCTCTGAAGTATCCCAGGAAACATGTGAGGCCCTGGCTGACTGCCTTAACCTATTCACAAAGCAAGAAGGGGTATGTATTGTGCTGCATGGGTCTATAGAGGGTCAGATAGCTTAGTATATTTTGCTAGTTCCCAGCTTACCCATTAAAAAAATAAATACGCAAACCCATAAAACTTCATATTGTTGGTAAGCTGTCTTTTTGCATGCTGAATGTGATGAAAACTCCTGCCTCTAGAGAAAGAGTAGCTAAGTTCCTCTTATTTTTAGTATTTGAGTGTTCAGAAGAGACACAGATTTTGCTTACTAACTACTGCTTGTAATGTTCATACTGAATGTTTGAATTCAATAAGGCAGTTGCTTTGTTTTGAAGGTTAAAATATTGAGAAAATTAATCTCTTTTTGTACTGGCTAACTGAAGTGTTGAACAATACTGCTTCTGAATTTGGTTTTCAGACCATGTGCTTAGTGGGTGTGCGAATGCTATCTGTTGAACTTCTGGCTTTCCCAGTGAAAATATCTTGTGTGGTGTTAAACATAATGCAAATGCTTCAGTTTGGGAATATATGTCAAACTTATTAATTCCTGGGGTAGGAGATTTGCTATTTTTCTCCCCTCTTGAAGACACCCTAGTGCCATGGAATAAACTTGTCTTCCTGTATTGTGGTAACAGCAATCCCTCAGTTAGGCTCTTGTCATCAGTAAGCTGTGTTTCAAAATGAGGTTTGTGTTGGTGCTGTTCGTCTTCCAGTTATCTAACAGTGAGCTGCAAACACTGGCTCCATTGTCTAAGCTTGGTTTAAGATTTTTTTTTTTCCATTCCTTTCCAAGCCTTTTTGTCTCCAGTCACGAGTCTTCTAGACTTACTTGAGTCAAGCTCTAGCACAGTGGAACAAGTATTGCTTTTTTACATTGAATTTTTTCTTAATCTAATATTAAAAGTTGCCAGTTCCATTTGTGGGTGAGGGGGAAATTGTTACTGCAGTGGGTGTGTAGTGTTAGTTAGTATTCCTTAATTGTGTTGGCATGTTGCTTGAAGCCAGACTAAAATAGCTTTCCAGAGTGGAGTATGGCAAAACATATGGTGAAATTGTAATTTCACCTTACTTGAACTTGAACAGTCTCAGTAGGTGTTACAGAGGCCTTATTTTAATGTAGAAGCACATAGATTTGGGCACAGAGGGATAGGCTGAGGTGTGAACTTGAATTTCCATCATAGCTTGTGAAATCAGTCGGTCATGACAGAGAGATGATGTGATCCTGGAGAGTTTTGTGTCTTGGTATTTTTAAACTTCAGACTACTGCAACTCCAGAATATAATGCAGGCTTTTAAAGACACCATAAGCTCATAAGGGAAATTACAGCAGCAATCTCTTCATAAGACTTGAACCTTTCCAAAAAGTTATGATCCTTGAGCATTACTGTTCTTAAACCCACAGCATTTGGTTTTGTTGTCTTTTGTGAGACAGGGCCCTGGTCTTTTGTTACTCAGTGTTGATTTCTAGACTGTAGTTATGTTGATATTGCAAAAACAGTACATTGGGTTCTGCATTAGGTGGATAGGACCCCAATTAAATGTTTTAGTGTTCCTTCCAAGTGTATTGAATAGTAAAGCGTAACTCTAAAGTATCAAACTCCAATTTAAAAATTTGTCAAAAATACTCGTAATCTTTTTTTAGTGTTTGTTTCTCTTCTGATTATGATCTCAGTAATGAAGTTAAGGCTTAGGTGTTGTAAATGTTTGGGAACAAATGCCCTGAGTGCTCTGCTCTGGTGGTGATTGGCTGCTGTTAACTTACCTTCAGGAAGGATAATTCTACAAAAAAAAGTTGTTTAAAAGCTTATTTCCTGCCTGTCCTATTGTCTCCAAGCCTCTTTTGTTGTCAGCTGGACTGTTTGACTGCAGCTTGGCTGACTGGGACTCCCTGCTAGGACTCCCTCCCAGTAGAGAGGAATGAGTTACTCCACAGTGTCCTTGAACTGTGTTGCACATGTTCTGTGAGATCTGGTTCTCTAGAAGGAACGTTTTCTCAGGCTTGGTACCTTTCTATCTTGCCTCCTTAAGGAGAATTCTTTGCCCTCGAACTTAAATTGTCAGCATACCAGAAGCCACTGCTTGACTCATGATGAGAGGCTGCTAACTTCATTAAGGCTACCCACAGGGAATGCGCTTTTTTGCCTTTTAGAGACTTTTTGTTCAGTATTGCCCATCTCTGTGCCGGGTAAATCGTAGCATAATTGTGAAATATGCAAATGAAATTGCTAATACAGCACTAACGGGGAAAAAAAAAAAAAAAAAAAAAAGGTTCGACTCTTCCACTTGCGTTAGAAATGGTGCAGGAGCGTGGTATCTAAACGCTCCATCTGTCCGCTGCTTCTTCCCGCCCCCGGTGCCGCCGCGCAGGGCTTGGGCGCGCGCCTTAACGGTGGCGGCGGCGTGAGAGCGCGCGCCCGGGTTCC
>NW_020799095.1:103942150-103945657 GCF_003259725.1 Athene cunicularia | reverse complement strand
CGGGGCGGCTTTCCCCGCCGCGCTGGGCGGGGCCTGGGAGCGGCCGCCTGCCCCAAGTCGGTTCCGCGGTATGTAGCGTGCGTGATGGGTTGGGTTTGGGTGGGTTGTTTTTTCCCTTCTTGACATTGGGATGAACCCTTCAGTGTCAAGCGGAGAAGGCAGAGATGAGCACAGATACATCTCGCCGAGCAGTCGGAGTGTGCGAGGGAAGGACGAAGATCGTTTGACTGCTTTAATCTGAGCGTTTATTGAGGCGTTTGTGTCGGAGCTAGTGCAACTTGAAACGTTTTCTGCAGTGACTTTGGCACAAGGTTAGTAAGTATTGTTTCAAAGCAGGACTTCCCTTGTACTATTTCTAGTAGATACCAGAACCTGCATTCCAAAACCGGTTTGAGTTCAGTATTTTTGTATTCTAAGGTATTTTTATATAGTCGTGGGAGAAGCTTAACTTAAGGTTCTTTGCGAGCTATTATCTCTGCTAGATTTTCTGGCTGAGTTTAAAATTCATCTCCCAATACTTGAGCTGCATGCACTGAAGCTGTCTGAAACTGATAGGAAAGGTATTCTTTAGAGAAATCAGCTTTTTTTTTTTTTTTTCCTCTCAGCTTACTGCTATATTAACCAGTGCTGGACAAAGCCTGCTGATGAGTATCTTGACTCTCACAAGTTTCACTTTTAACATCAAAGGTTATATTTAACGGTACATTAAGAGCTTGTGTTGCATGTGTTTAGAACAAATAGCGGTTGTAAACTGACTTCAGTAATCTGTGGCTTTGATCTTCCTTTGAGGGTGTCTTCGTTTTTTATAGTTTGGTTTGGGTTTTTTTGAAAAGGGAATTTGTTTACAAGCTGATGAAAAAACCTGAGCTGATGAGCGAAGGGATTCAGAAAAGGTTTCTTCATTTCTTGATTTAAATGAGTTGTATACTCAGCTAAGTAGAATTTGTCATAACAAATTAATCTTGCCATTTTTACAGAAACTTTAAGGTCAAAATACTATGGGTCATAGTCCTTGGGTTTAGTTATCTTTACCATGGCGTAACATACTATCTCTTGTATGTATATCTGATGGACTGTAAATAAAAATGTGCAAGCAGTTCAACTAGGAAATATTAATCTCTATAAATTCAGTGTACTGCCTTAGTTTTTTTCATATTTCTTGGAAACATAGTAAGGGTTAGATGTGTCTGTGTTCTTGTGAATGAACGCATGCATGCTCTTCAGGATACCAATATGTATTCTTAATATGGTCTGGTTTGTGGTCTGGGAGACATATAAGAGCATGGCTGTTACAACTTGGACCTTACTGGATTGTGAATGAAGAAGGTGTGTGTCCAGATGACTCCTTAATAAGACTTTATTTTCCGTTTCCTTTTGGAGGTAAAGGGAGCAGTGGTGGCACACTGAAGTTAAGGGAGAACTACTGATATGGGCACCAGGAGCAAATCTGTCTAGAAAAGTCCTGGAGTCTGTCAGTACTCTTTTTCTGCCACCTAGCAATATAGTCAGCTACATTAACCTCTATAAGGTCTTGGGAGCCTTTGGTGGGAGGGAGAGAGAAGAGGGGTGAGGAAGTGAAATAAAATCAGGGAAGCTACGAAAGAAGTTAAGTTTATGATTTCTGAGTTAAGTCTGGGGAGAGGATCATGTCTTGGCTGGCTGGTGTACTAGACCTAGAACCATAGAGTCCTTAGCCCCTCACGTCATGAAATCAGTGCCTGTGTTTCTCTGGTTTTTTTCTCATTGTGTTTACAAACAGATGACAGCCCTATTTTTCTTCAAGTTTTGTTTTGTTTTTTTTTTCTTCCTTTCAAGTCAATGGAGCACAACAGAGCAATTCTGTTGTCCATTCTGTTCTGTGGCTCTTTCTGAAAGTAGTGGAAATTAGGGGAAGACCTCAGTGCGTCAAGGCCTGTAGAGGCAATGCCCCAAACAACTGAAAGGCTGTTCGGCCTGTAAACTCAGGGAAGGGAGGAGAGCAGTTTTCAGACAGTTGACGATTGCACTGTGCACAGCAAAACGTGTCTGGTGTTGAGAGACTGGAGGTGTGTCTGCATCAAAAAAACCTTTATTGGCTGTAGGAGCCTCTAGCTGTCTTGATTCTTCCCCTCTCCTCCAAATGAGTAGAAATGTACTTGAAATACCTAGTGCGACCTTGAATCTTGTTTGACAGTAGCAAGTTCATTGGAAGCTTCTCTGTGCTCAAACAGGTGCCTAGGTAAAGACTGATGTTTTTCCCTTATGCAGAAGAGCATGGGATATAACATGTTGTGGAATGATGTATAGGCACGACGTATAAGAAAACAAAGGTACCGCCAGGAAAGGCATTTGGCAGGTTGTTTCTCCTCCTAGAACATCGGCAGTTCTAGTTATGCCTTGGTGATTCTTGCTGTACTAATTTTTGGGTACTCTATATGCATGTGTCTTTTCATCTGTGCTAAAGCTCTAAAGAGGAGATATTCAAATTGGAGGAACTTGATAGTGAAATGTTTGCAGATGACATAGTGTTCTTCCTCTGGAAGCTTTTTTTTTTTTTTTTTTTTTTTCCCAAAAAATGAAATTGTAGATTAAAATATCATCACAATCATCCATATAAAAAAATGTCCTTAAGATTAGCTTTTAATTTCACACTATCTGAATTGGCATTGAAACACCATTTATCAAAAGCTGAAGTTTGTTTCAGGGTAAATAGAAATCAAAATCAAATAAAATCGGAATAATTTTAAGCATTTTGCTGATTAAAAAAAATTGAGAGAAAGTGATCAAAAACATCCTCAAGATTTTTAAGCAAACATTAAAGTGTCCATTTTTAATAGCCTAAATCAAGAAAATTCAGTACACCTTATATGTTTTTAATAATTTCTCTTTTCTATTTTAATAAATCAAAATAAGCCAGAGAGTAAAAGTATGGGTGTTTCAGATGAATGAGTAACTAAACCACCTTTGAGATCTGGCCTTCACAACCATAGTTTGAAAATGAATGCTTGTCAACTTTATATGCTCACTTAACTTGAGACTTATTCAAACACTCCCAACCTCTTAGCTACAGCGTGCATAAAGATTTTAATGGCATTTATTGATTCTGGATACATTACTCCTGGAGATGTCACTACTCATAAGGAATGTAACGAGATAGAGTAAATATGCAAAACACACATACATCAGGCAGGGATGGCTCAAAGCTCCTCAGAAATGTAAGCAAATGCAGTTTTGCTGCCAAAAGGCTGAAGAGGACATGGGACCAGACTGAAAACAGGCTTCCCCTGCTAAATGGAAGGGAGAGAAGAGGGCAAAGGGATGTTGAAGTACCCAAAAAGCTGGATCTGTCGTGCCAGCCACTGCCTGAGGAGTGGTGCAGAGACAGCATCTCACATTTTGGGAGGATTGCTCTTGTCCCACACCATGGCCCCCCTGCTATGGTGGGAACCCAAGTACCACAGCCCCTGGCTGCCTTTGAGTCCCGTCTGCCCAGCAGGTGGCAGGGCAGGGGCAACACAACCTAAATTG
>NW_020799095.1:103848191-103942100 GCF_003259725.1 Athene cunicularia | reverse complement strand
TTTTTTTTTTTTTTTTTTTTCCCCTGCTATGGTACTGCAGCCTTGCAGATAAAAAGCAAACTACAGGTCTGCGAAGACAACATCCTTATCAGTATTATATAAAGGAAGCAGTTTAGTGAGTCCAAAGTATCTAGGAGATAGGGAAGTTTAAAAATGTAACTTTTTTCAGAGGCTTTCCTAGAGAAACCAAGACCGAATAGGTCACCAGAGTGGGCAGAGAAACTACGCAGCAGCCCAGACAGAAGCTTGTTAAAATAACAAATACTGGGACTCCATTCAGGGAAAAGATAAGTAAATATTACTGCTTCTGTTTTATAAAAGGTTATCATGTGTGTTGACAGAATGTTTAAATTTTGAAGCAGTTGTTAAGATCTTTGGTCAAGCAATGTATACGAAAGACTTCTGGGTGGTAGAGTCCTGGCTGACAGAAGGACACCTGTCTGTTACTGTAGGACAAACGATGAATGCTACTGCTCTTTGTAGTACAGAAGGGTCGCAATTTGTTTTGGTTTTTTTTCCTTAGGAGTGTGTGCACTTTGAAAATTAACCTTTTACTTTACAGCTTACTTTACTTTACTTTACAGAAAGTTAACCTTTTACTTTACTTTACTTTGGATATAACCTGGTGGCAAAGTGATGTACTAATTTATAGCAAGAGAGAAACTGTTGCTGACTTGTTCTATGAGCCCATGTGAAAGCTGGTCACACAACTTGTCAGAAGGCATTCTTCACTTGGTACTGTGTTGCCCAACTCAAAGCACACTGCTAACCTGTTCTTGCACTTTCCAGAGTGGATTAATGCTTTTTCAAAGCTTGGCTTTTAGGTATTTTTTTTCTTGGCTGTTGTTGAGCAGTCTTGTGCAAACCAACTTGGAAGCCATTCATGGGCCTCTGGGGAAACACAGTGAAAAAACATATTGGTTTGAAATGAGACCCTTTCTCACTGTGCTCCTGCAGCTACCACTCTGAGGTTTACTTCTGAGGTCTTGTCTATGACTTGTTTGCAGTTTTTATTTTTAATGCAAAAACATGGAGAAAAGGGGCTTAGCAGAGACTGCAGGGGGGGAAGATCAAGCGGCAATCAAATTCAATGGAATAGTATTTGATATAGCAAGCTTCTCAGATAGGAATTAGCAATTTGGTTTTCTGTGAATATATTTGAAAAATGGTGTTCTTGTCTTTGTGTAAGCTGATAGGAACAAAAAAATACATAGCATGTAAATTTTCTTTCTGTGTTCTCACTACTTACTGCTATGAGGATATTGTTTTTTTTCTCCTTCATGCTTGGAAAACAAACTGGAGTGAGAAGGGTGCACACTTTTATTGTTCTAGTGTCATTGTGATTTCATAATGGCATGTAAAGCTGATCAGCTTGTTTTCAGTGTTCTGGCTTAAAGTGTATCTGCTGTGTTTTGGAAGAATGGGTGAACAGCAGAGTTTGAAAACTTGGTAGCTACCAGACAGCCAGTGTATTGTGAGCTAAGGAGTGGTAACATTTCAGGAAAAAAAAGCAGCAAACCCAGGATTTCAGGCTGAACCTCTGTGTGTAGCTTCATACTTGTTAACTTTGTTTACTGGGATTTGGCATGCAAGTGTGTGAGATACTTGACTACAGTGGCAGTCTGGCTGAGCGGTCTGGTTTTGTCTCAGCTGCATAAAACATCAGAATGCTGAACTGGGTAACTGTGGTCACTCACATTTACTGTTTCTCTGGAGATGTATTCTTCTTGACACTTCTTTCTTGACAGGGTTTTTACAATGCCTTTTTTCCTTGTAAAGCTGATAAAAGCTAGTTTCTTAGAAATAATTTTTACAGTTGTTATTCTACATGTGGAAAACACATTTCATGTAGCCTGTCCAGTACTGGATATTAACATGTACTTTTGAGGGAGATATGATATTTAACTTTTCATTACCCATATGTTTGGGGTGAGGTTGTTTTAAAGGGTTGTCTCTGAGTAGCGTAAGTAATTTAAGGTCACTTAAAGTGTCACTTAACTCTTGTCAAATTATCTTAAATTTGTGGTATGTTTTATTTGGCTTCCTTAAATATCAGTGATTTCAGATCTCTTGCCTTATGGCCTAGTAGGCTGTCTATGTGCAATTGTATAGCCTTTTCTTGAATAAGGGAGGTTGAATCTAAATGTAATTTTCTGCTGTTCTTTGCTGTGTTTTTAGTTGGTGTATTTTAGTCTTCTGGTTTTGTGAAATATAGGGGTCTTCTAGCTATGAAGAATATACTGGGTAATCTCCCATTTAGACAGTAGTAGTGGTGGGGGGAGGGTATGTTGTCTTTTTTTTTTTTTTTATAATTCACTTTGTCACAATCACGGCTTTTCAACCAAAACTGCTTTTTTCACTTTTTTTATTCAATGACTCCTCAGAGTTGATACTGTTTTTATAATAGAGGTAAGCTGCTGTGGAATTTGACCTCTTGTCTGATTTTTAATCTCGTGAACTGAACCTGTACCTGTTGGCCTCTCTCTCTCTCAGTCAGTCAGTGACTTTAAAAGCATTTTTGGTTTTAATATTCAGAAGTGTGTCATCTCTGCTTGTTGTGCTGTCCAGTGAAAAAATGCGTTAGTATGATACTGACTCTGAGTCACTGAGGTTATTGCTAAAATTAGTAAATGGGCTGTGTTTAGAAAGTGTTTATGTACTGAAAAGAAATCACTAGTGTTACAGCTTTTCTTAAAGGTACATTCCAGGCCACATCATCAAGGAATGTTATTAATCTCTTTCTCCAGAGTGCTTGTATTGTTCTTAACATCACCCCCTTTTAAATGCATCTGTAATAATCTTTAAAAATAAATGTGGTCAGTGTTATGTACAAATGGGAAGTGCATGTCTATGCCATCCTGTAAGGATAGTTGATAAGCACACACAAAACAAATGATGCTCCATTTATAGTGAAGAGCTGAGCTGAATGTTGCTGCACAGGAGTGGTAAAATAGAGGGCCTCTTATGAATAAAATGTATCCATTTGTTGTGAATATCTTGAAGAGTCCAGTATAAGAGGATGTCCAGCTTTGATGTAAGCATAGCCCTCATCTCAATATTTTCATCTTTGTACAGTGCATTTGAGAGTGACACCTGTGATGTGCTTACTTTGCTTGCATAGCTTTATGTGGAGCCACTTGTCAGGTAAATGTGGATTCAGTCAGTGGGTTTGAATAGGAATGTTTTCCCTACTCTCGTACTCGTCACTGCTGCATTATTAATGTTAAAACTTGGGCGTCAGTGCAATAACTCTTGGATCCATAGGTACACTAGGAGACTTTGAGAATGGCTTTAAACCATGCCTGTTTGAAGGAAGTCTGCCGTGTATGTCATAACGTAGGGGTACTCCTTAGCTTAGAAGTAGAATAGTTTAGTCACAGAAGCGGACTATAAACTTTTCCCTCTGCCAGAGGTACACTGCTTCCATAATAAGCTTGTTCAGGTATGTTGTTTGACCCTTGAACAGAAATACAGCTTCCTATTAAACTTGAAATTCAGTAGTGTTGCTATTGCAGGTCCCTTTTTTTGAGTCAAGAGCTATGGCAAGAGAAGAGGATGAGAACAAAACTATTCTCACCTTGTCTGGAAACATTCCGTTTAATTGATCAGAGCATCGGCCTCTAGGCCTTGTGCAGGTCTACCATAGCAGAAAAGCATCTGCAGCAACTTGAAGGGTTTGAACTGCTAGACAGGAACTAATGGGCCACAGTTGTACACAGGGATTTTATCACTGTGGTGAGGAATAATTTTAAATTGTAAAAATAATGGTATAGCTTCTCTAGGTAATGTGGTAATCCATATATGTCAGCAGTTTATACCTTTCTGGGAATGCCAGCAGGGCTATTAATTGTGGAAATATTCTGTGCTGTGCATGCAAATTGGATTGTCTGTTGTTCCAGCAAAACACTTTGCTGCAAGGTCAGACAAATCAAATTGAGGTGAAAATGAGCTGGCTGAGCCTTTAAGACAGCTTGAAATGTTAGACAGTTGCATCTGTGCCTATGGATAGCAGAAATCTAGTTTTGTCTGACCTGTATCTCCTCCAGCTATGAAACCACATTCCAAGCCAAGGGCTAAACTTTAATCTCATAGAATAACAAAATGGAAGTGGTTGATAAAGACCTTGGGAGGTCTTGTGGTCCAGTCTCTCTGCTCAGGCAGGGCCACTTAGAGCTGATTGCCCAGGACCATGTCCAGACAGCTTTTGAGTACCTCCAAGGATGGAGATTCCATAGTCTCTGAGCAACTTGCACCAGTGCTCAGTCACCCTCACAGTAAAAAAAGCGTTGATGTTTAGAGGGTATCTCCTGTGTTTCAGCTTGTACCAGTTGCCTCTTGTCCTGTCAGTGGGCACCACTGAGAAGAGCCTGGCTCCACTTTATTTGCACCCTGCCTTCAGGTATTTATATAGATTGAGATGCACCCTGAACCTTCTCTTCTCTAGCCTGAACAGTCCTTCAATATCCACACAGTACTTAAGAGGCAGTCCAGTGCGGTAGTTCTAGACAATTTCAGGGAACCACGTGTCACAGATCAGCTGATGACATATGATCAGTGCTTTTTTACTATTGTCTTTGCTCCTACATATAATTTATGGAATCTAAAAAGTGATGTGTCACCCTAGGCTCTCAGATTCTGTTTCAGCTTGGGAGAACTCTTGTGTTCCTTAGACTTACTTTCATCAAACCTACCTTCTAGTTTTATTCTAGCAGACAGTGTTTTTTATTGGAGAAGCTCATAAGAGTTTACTAGAAGTTTAAGCTGGGGCCACTTCTCCCTCTCAACTGATACTACTGTATTGCATATTGAGGAATAATAGCAGATTTATCAGTAAATAGCTTTGCTACAGTGTTAAATATTTGTCTCCGGGGAGAAGCAGACTTGTTTTACCTACTCAATTCATCTTTGGTTACTTTTTGCACAAGAAGGACCTGAATAGCAATGAGTAACACACTGAATTCTTGCAACAAAGAAAAAAACCAAAACTAATACTAACAACAAAAACCCCACCAGATAAGGGCAAAAGTATTTGATATCATTTATAAGGGGAGACAATCTGTTCCACTGTATGAGACTACCTGGATTATCTAGATGTTCTGCATGACAGTGGTGGAGTTCTGTAGTGTCTCCTTGTAATATATCAGTAGGTGTCATATTTTGGGATAATTTTAGTGGCTTTAGACTGTAGCAATTATTTCTAACAAAAAGAACTGGGAGGCGGTATTGCAGATTTTGTTCTCAATATGCAAATATCTTTTGCTAATTTGATCTGAGATTGTGAACTTTCCATTTAGATTTCTGTAGCCCAAAGCATAGTTATCCATTTGTCCTAACTGCCGGGTGAACTTCTGTACCATGTATTCTAATGTCAGGAAATGCTTTATCAGCCTACCCAGGGCCTAGCTGATGGCCGTTGTCTGCTTATGGGTAAGGACTGAACTGTGTCTCTGAGGACAATCAACCCTGAGAGGAGATAAACTTCTTAATGCTTCAAGCCATTCTAAAATCTGAAGTATAAGTGGGATTTCTGCATTTGTGTCTGTCTATGAAGTCTGATTCTTCAGTACTGGAAAGCTGAGAAGAGCCTGTTTTGGGCTATAGCAAATGAGAATGCTTTCCACGATGGATTTTGCTTGTAGATCAGAATTCCAACACTGTGTTGTGAAACTCACCATGGACTTCTGGCCTGTGTAGGAGTTCAACTTGTTAAATTTTCAACTTAGTTTGGTTACCATCCAAAGTGAAATAAAAACCTGAGTTTTTCATAAATGCAGAACAACTGTACAGCATGCATGTTTGTTCTGGAATTGCTTTTTAAAAAATCTGTCAGTTATTCTTCATGAATAATTAACAAGATTCCCAATGCAGAGCTTGTAGAACAGACAACCAGCTTCAGAAGTGTTAATATTTTAATAGGAAGCTGGTTTCACTCTGAGTCAACATGTCCAGTTGTGTAGCAGCACTAGTAAGCCAGTACAAGCCAACAAAAACATAGCAAAAACATGACAGCTGCTTCAAAAGAGAAAACATTAATATACGCATTTGCTGTGATCCAACTGGGAAGAAGCGTGGGGGAGAGAATACAAAGGGGTTGATCAAAGTAACCAGTAGTGTATACTGAAAAATACTTAAGGGAAGTAGTTAGATCAAAACTGCCTTAAGATCTATTTTCAAAACAGTCCTTAAGAATAAAAAGGAAATGTTTCCTGTGTGCTTTCTTAAGAACCCTTACATGTTAAAGTCTGGTCTCTCTGTTTGTGAGACTAGCAAACTTCAAAGATGTCCAGAGTCTCTCAAAGGGAAAAGACACAAAAAAAGTTCCTACCAGATCTGAAAACATGCAGTAATGTGCTGTTCTAGTCCTTTTGGCATCGGTATAATGTATCAGCTTGAATGAGACCCTTAGTTTGGGTAAGGTTAATTGTGGCATATGCCTCTGAGGAAATAGATGCTTAATCTTGCTAGGGCTTCAAAGTATCTTTGGGGTGTGATGATTTTTTTTTTTTTTTTTTCTGGTAATCTTTTAGCTCTGCAACTTGAAACAGTCTTCCCAAACATGTACATCACTGCTGATGTCATTCAGTCCCAGCTTGTTTTGGCATAAACTATTGGCAAACATGAATAGCAGCCATATTTAATTTCAGCTTTGCTCAGAATAGAAACAATACTTAACAGAAAATGACAAAATCAGAAGGCTTTTTGTTTGAACTCCTGATACTTGACTAATCATTATTATAGTACTGGAATGCAAGCAGGGACAGAATGCACTCTGGAAACTGGCAACACCTACAGCTCTCAAACCTAAGGTAGACTTCATGAGATTTATCAGTTTACAGTTAAATCGTCAAAGTAAAATGTGAAAAACAAATACTTTTGAGAAGAAGATTTGGAATTGCCATTAAGTCTCACTCTAGAAACAAACAAGAAGCAGCTCTGTTAAGTCTTGAGTAGTGCAGAATCACTTTGAAGAAAGCAGTTTCTCTGATAAAAAAGCTTAAACCCAAGTTTTTAAGCAGAAACCTGCCTTCTAATCTGCAATCAGAAATGAAGTCTTTGCAGTTTGTTCTTGCACTCCTAGATCAGTTCTTGGCTCAAACTGCAACATTCTCTGCTGGTTAAAACTGCGGTGCTTCATGAGCCTCCGAATAAACAAACTTTGACATAGCCAAATGTGGAAATAGAAGAGGGGAAGGAAAGCAGCAAGGTCCGTGTTGAGGAGGACATTTCAGTGTCTTAGGAGGGAAAGGTAGGAGGCAAACATCCTTTGTCCTTAGCATGGGGATAGTGGCAGTCTTGAATTACAGATTTTTGTGATAGACTTGTATGTTGGGAGAAGGATGCTGACTGCTCTCAGCATCTCCAGCTCTTCTTTTGAATAACAGCTGTCTTGCTGCCTTGATGCTTGCCTGTGTTGATGTGATCCTGCCAAAATCTGAGTTTTTTCTGTGTGGACAATAGCTTGGCTCTTGCTTCTAGCAGTAATGACACTGTCTCTTTCTAAGTTTTATGATCCTATCTGGTCTTCTCCTTCATTAGCAGAATTTTAATATTTTAATAAGTCAAATATAGGAAAATATTATAACTCTGTACTCAGAAGAATGAAAAGGAGCCCTTCCAAATCAGCCCTTGATAAACTCCTCTTGAACTTTTGAGGTGAATGTTCATAGTTGACTAACAATGAATGCTTGTGTTCATCTGGGGAATGATTAAGGCAGAGTCTTATGAGTTGCTTTACAAAGTCTGTGGTTTCTTCTGTAGGCTTTGAGTTGGGATGTAAGTGAATAGATAACCAGGACTTCAAATTGATACGTATGGGGTTTGCTTGTGTGTATGGCTGTCTCCCAGCCTTTTACAAAAAGTAACTTTATTGGTGACGTTTCCTATATATGAGCCTGAAAGAAAGCTAAATGTTATGTTAGTCTTCTGAGGTATTTTTCTCTTGAATTTGATGATCTTAATAAGATGTGGTACTCTGATGCTGTAGCTGTAGAGTCAGCTGGCCAGACTTCTGAGATGAAGACTGATGCTGTCTTGTGATACAGTAAGTAACCCTTTACCTATCATCAGTGAGCTCAGCTTACCTCCTTGATTAACTGATCACATCTTGGTTTGCATTTCAGTAGTTGCACTAGCAGTAGTTCAAGTCACTGGCAAGTGCTAACTATTTTTGACTAGAGATCTGATAGATCTCTGAAGCTGGGTAAATAGTAAGCTGATAGCATACAGAGAGAAAACCTAAGCAAGAAACAATGGTTGAAGTAAAGCACATTTTTTTTTTTTTTTGATCAGTCCTCTGTAGCCTGGGGTGAACCAAAGCTATGATGAAGTTTACAACAGCTAGTTTACTCTAGCAAATGAAGAGTTACGATACAAGGCCTTAACATATGTTAAGATAGCAGATGTTAGTCACAAGTTCTTTGTGGCTGATGGTGATGGGGAGTGATGAGTCAGCAGGGGGACTCTGTGGAAAGGCCTACATGTACACAGAGAAGAACTCCAAAAGTTTTATATAAAATATTTACATGCTTTAGGGCTTTAAGAATCCACTGATGTGTTCATGAAACTGATTGCAACTGTTTGGGAACACTTTGTTTTTGCTTTAATGTGAGCTGTCACACTTGCAGTTTTATGATGTGTCATGGGAATATTCATAAAGCACTAATTTCTTTCTCTGGTACCTCAGATACCTGAGGCATGCTTGCAAAGAAACATACTGAAACTAAAACTGTTCTTGGTTTTTGGGGGTGGAGGGGGGGAGGGTTAGGAGAAAAGCAGGATTATACATATTAATATCGTATACTAATGTGTGCTTAGTGGGAGTTAAGTCCCATGTGTAGAGGTAAAAATCAAGCCTTTTTAAAAATTTACTTTCCTTCTGGAAAACTTCTATTGACACTCAAGTGTGGTTAAAACTTCGAGAACTCCGTGTGAGAGGAACTGGTTTCAGTTTTTACTGAAGTAGCAGCATAAGCAACAACTTAGTCCTGCTCTACATAGCAGAAAATCTAAAAGCACTTTTTGATAGAAGCATGTCCTGTAGAATTAGTGCTGCAGTAGCATGCTTCAAAGTTAGCTAATGAAATATATAGAACTGTTCCATTTCTAAACAGATATGTCTTGGGGAAGATACTCAAAGCCTTTACATTTTTTGCATGATGAAATGAAAAAGCAGATCTTGTTCAAGATGTGGAGGCAGACCTGACTCTTCTCAAAACTATGTAGTTCTAATTCTACATTAAATGTAAAAGAATAACAGATTTACTCAGCACTAGTTTAAACTGGTCATCACAAAGAACTGGCTTATGCAGGAAGGCGCTAGCAATAGGGACTGTATTGTACTAACAGCAAAATTGCAACTATGTGAGCTTGTCTGTTAGAATAGACAAACAGTGGACATATCAAATTGTTTGCATTGAGGTTGTGATTTGCAATTAGCCTCAGATTTTTTGGTAAGGGTTTTTGTTTGCTATGAAGATCACAGAAGGGAAAGAATCTTTGCTTTGGATTTCCAGTGTTTCCTGTGAGTAGTTTTCCATAGTGTAATGTGTTACAACACACAGCATTGTAGGTTACATCTTTCAGGATAGTATGTCCTGTTGGAGTAGCTGACTCTGGAAACTAAGTTTCATATAAATAGATGTAGTGTGAAAGAAATGGCAGGTTTGATTGGCATTTACTTCATTACAGAAAACAGGATTACATTTCTTAATGTCAGGAGATGTCCACAGAACTGTCAGTTCTATTATCGCAGTGTTTTTCTAATTCCTTGGCTGTATGTTAATGTCCAGCCTGGTGTTAGACTAGCCCTTAGCTTGTTGCTGAAAACTGGCACCTTGTGTCTTCTGTGCTTCGTGGCAAATGTCCCATAAGCAGTGACGTTTTGGGGAGGATGGAATTTCTGTGGCGGTTGGACAAAGCCGTTCATTTTGAAAACCAAAACCCCACTTCTCAGTAGTGGGAGGCATTGGTGAGGCAGTGTCACAGGCTGCTTTCCTGCACTCAGCTTACTGCAGAGCAGCCTTGGTACTCGGTGTACTGACACTCCGGCAGAGCCTGGCTTCAGATCCCCTGGTGGTTGCTATGTGAAAGAGGTGGTTCTTCCTTCCTACACAACTCGAAAGTCTGCATATTTTGGGCATTTTTATTCCTAACACTGAAGTTGAGTGTTTTTAAAAGTAAAATTCAACTAAATCATACTGCAGTGTCATGAAGTCTGTCTTCTCTTTCTCAGTCCAGGAGAACCTAGAGCTAAGGTATGCTGTTTTCTAATTTATTATTATAATGTTAAAGACAGAGAGCCGTAGATATCATTGAGGTGTCTGTATTTGTTCTATGCTTGCCTTGCTGTGTGGTGTCTTTAGGATTTACTTACAGCTGCAGTGGAACGTTGCTGAGCGATCATTTATTGGCTGGGCGTACAGTGGTCTGACCCTTTCCTACCCCACAAAAGTGCCACTGTTGTTGGGCATTAATTTAAATTAAAAGCATCCAGCACCAAACAAAGCAAGTATTTTATGTATTGTACTGAGATGTCTTCAGGATGGACAGAGAAGCCTTGGTTACAGGCTGTGCCGATATAGTTCAAGACTTCAGGCTTTAAAAAAGAAAAAATAAAATGGTGTTTTACTGCATGTTACTGGTCTCCCACCTACCTCATGGAAGCTGAGGGTACAGAAAGGAATGGGGCTGGTGTTTGTTACACATGTAAACTTTTTGGTATTTTGGAATAGGCATGTGAACTTTCTGTTAGTAATAAGCAAAAAAAGGAGTTAACCTTTAAACCATATGCTCTTGTGCTTAGCAAGATTTCTAATAGCATGGAAAGACAATAGAAGTATCTGCAAATATCTTGTTGCTTTTCTTTTTATAAAAATAGAGGTCTGACTGTTAAAATAACTCTACTATTTAAACTCACAATTCAGTGCTTGCAGCCTGAAGGACTCAAATATTTATGGGAAGCTGTTAGAAGCAGATTCATATTCAGTTAAACCAAAAGCAAAACCACTTACCAGAACCTGGATATCAAACCTCTTCAGCTGGAGAAGTATTTTTTTAAAAAAAAAAAAATTGTTGCACTGACCTAGATACTGAAGTCTTGGGGGTTCTGTGTCACTATATCAGGTTATAGCTGTGTCTATAGCTGTAAGGTTAATGATTGAGTGATTGTTTACTTTTTTGAGACAAAGCTAGATAGTTTCCATTAACAATTACAAATTTGAAGTTTCACTATAATAATACTCTCTTTAGAGATGAAAACAAGACTGATCTTAACTGTCATTGTCTAAGAGTGTAAGCACAAGTCCAACTTTACTGATAACTGTAATTGCTTTTGTGCAAAATAGCTCCTGACAAGGGGAAGGTAGGAAGCCTGACCAGTTGAACACTGGGAACTCAGCTAGCCTCATGCCGGGCTCGGTAGAGCGCTCTGCACTGCTGTCCCTGTGAAGCTCAGTGGAAAGCTTATAATGCTGATAGTAGCGCTGGCATTGTGGGGACCAGCAGCAGGGATCAAAAAGATGACAGCCGTTCCATAGCTGGAGGATGAGGAGCAGAACTCAATACGATGTGAATTACCATCTGTCTCTTTCTCAGCTCAGGCGCCACTACTAAAGGTACAGAAACCGTGGCTGCATCACAAGCTGTGCCTTACACAGGCTGTTGATAAAATGTCTCTTCTGATAGTTTCGACTAGATTTCCAGAGCTGTTTATATATTGATACCTGCATTGTATGCAGTAAATCATATTTAATACCTTATATAAATACTTGTGTCATTGTGTAAAATAGTGTGGTACTCTGCTAATGCAACTTCACGAAATCAGATGATATTCCACTGAAAAACGTTGTTCTATCTGCATCCAGTTTAACAATCTGAAATACATATGTTTCTGAAAGCCAGTGTTTTCTTCATCATTTTATGCTTGTCTTCCTGCTTTATACATAGATCCTAAAGATTTTGTGTTAATAAGCATTTTTAAAACTAGTCTGGAGGTTCCTTCTGTAATCTTGCAGATGTTTTTGTGTTGGAACACTGAAGAAAGACAGGATGAGGAAGAAAAAAAACCTGGGAAGATGAATAAAACTGAAGTGTCATCTTCAATAATGGTGATGAAGTAACCAGAAATATGAATGAAATGGCTAGAGTAGTCAGGAATGTGAATGAAAAATAGAGTATGGCAAAATGATGCATAACAGCAGTCTACTACTTACATTTTGGGAAAACCTATCACTCCGTTGGTCAGTCATGTTGCTCAATAAACATGCTTTGAAAATAGTGCCAATTTGCCTACATATTCCTTGTTAATCTTGAAAGAATGGAGTGTGTTGTTCTGGAAAAAAACATCCTGCCTTTACAGTCAAATTACTGCAAGAAGGTTTTAGGCCATGTATCTTGTCAATAATAAAAGGCAAGGTGACAAAATGGTGGTATCACTTAAAGCTGCTTTGTGTTTAAAAAGAAAACAAACCAGTATGTTTATTTCAAACAAGATTATTTCTCCTGTGATACCTGTATTTTTAAGTGGAGTACACAAAGGTTTTACTAGCTCTATCTCTGCAAGTGTTTCTTTTCTGCAGGTGAAATCAGTCAAATAATGGTAGTAGAACCATCTTCTTTTTTTTTTTTTCAGTCCTCCCATTGACACTGTAGAACTGTTTCGGTGCTTAAGAACATAATATAGTTAGAGACAGTGTTTCCAGACTGCTACCTTCAGGGAGCTGCTAGTGTAAATTCTTACCCTTCATAGCGTATTGGGCTGTAGAGGTTTGTAGAGCCACCTCTTGGTTCTCGGAATGTGTGTGTCCAACCCACAAGCTTAGTACTGTTAACAAATTTCTATATTGGATTTTCATCTCCAACCCGGAAGTATTGAATTAAGGATGCTGAAAAAACAGTTCACCCAGATAGGAACAAACATTCAAAAGATTACAAGCAACAAACATGTTTTCTTTTTTCCTTACCTTCTGGCTTATGTAACACATGAAAAGGGATTTTCTGCTACCTACTAGTAGTGTGTAATTGCTGTAATAGTAAGCGTTCGGCAGCTAGGAAGCCTGGAAGTACACAGAAAAGTGAACCTTACTGTAAAGCTGTGGCTATTTATTTTTAAAAAAGGGAATTATTTCTAGTACACATTCTGCAGTTCTGAATAGCTCCACCTTATGATAGGGTGGGGGAACCTTAAAGTCAATAAAAGACATTTTTGAGAGAGGTCTGGTGTCTTAAGCCTGTGTCTGTTGTTGCTTGTTTAGTCAGAGTACTGTGCTTTTAGAGGATGCAAAAAAAGGTTCATCTGTGTTTTGTTAGATAATCTTGATTTTCTTTCAATTTGCTGTTAAATAACATTGAACCTTAAATTTTAGGTAAATATTTAAATCAATTTATCAGAACATAAAGGCACCTAATTCAATAGGATTGCAAATGCCATTTTTAGTAACTGGTTTTACTTTGCTTTTAATAAGAATGAAAAGTATCACTTTATTTTCAGTCCTCCACCCTCCCTCTCTCAGTAGAGTGCAGTACTGATGCTATTTCTCTAAATGGGCAGTTCTTCAACTATATGATAGAATACAAATTGTAACCCCTGCAGAAACTGCTTAATAACAGATCTTTTGCAGTGGCAAGTCTGATTTGTATGAAACATTGCAGTAATTGGCTTTGTTGGTACTGTCAGAGTGAACTTCAAATGAAAGCAACAGTAACTAGTCCAGACTTTCTTCATTTTGTTCAGGGTAAAACTGTTAGTAAGTGACTTACTGGTTTTGTTGCTTTCAATTAGTAACCCAATTTTGCACTCTCTTAATTATGATTTTAATTGGACTGCCCCTTTACACTCAGAGCCTGGCACCTAAACCAGCTAATTTAGTGTTTTGGCACAACTGAGGGGGTGAAAATTTCTTCCATAAATCTTTCTCTAGAGGGTATGTTATTGCTAGCATGGAAACTCTTTCTCTGGAAGTGGCAAATCTGCTTTAATATCTCCTTTCTAGCCTCTAAATTTGCACCCCTTCATTTGTGCCTGACTGAATCCGCTATTTGAGTGGTGGTTATAACTGAGGGAGCGGACGCCTCCAGAGTAAAGCTTTAATGTAAAATGTAACCAGATATGCCATATGAGCAGTTCTTAATTTAGATTCAAAAAGGTAATGTTGGTATATGTATAAGTTGCTTAGGAAAGTGTGTAAATTGTCCCTGTAACTGTTCCAAGAGATTAATGGTCATGTTCTTGCATGTTCTTAGCAGAAGGGGAATTAGTGATGTAAACTGACCTTTGAGAGTAAACTAGAGGACAAGGCAGGGGTTAGGGACTTGAAGGGAGAAAGGAAGAGTCAATGGTTTAGGGACTGAAGGAGAATTAGCACATTGAAGCCACGCTGGGCTGGGAGAAGAGGCCTTCCTGAGCCTTCACCTATAGTTCTCTCCTCTCCCCTGGCAGAAAGAGGGGGTGGGAAAGCACCAGCTAAAAATATTGAGGAAGAAATAGGAAGGACATGTTGCTCTCCCATTACTAGTCCTGGACTCAAAACATAAATAACATCATCATCTCTGGAGCAAATTGCATATGTGCGCTTAAAAAAAAAAAAAAAAAAAAAAAAAAAAAAAAAAAGTCCACCATCTGGTGGCTGGACTTCTTTTTTTGTCAGCTTCTGGCTCCTCTGTAAACTGTTTTGGGAGAGGGAGGGAGGGCTGTTTATATCAATGTTAAATCAGTTAGTAGAGCAATCTCTTTTTTAACCTCCTCCTGTAATCCTTAAATGTTTTCAGCTCATAGTTCAGTTGCAGTTATTTGTAGCTGGCATTCACATTTGCTCTGTAATTCAATTTAGATGATGTTCCTTGGCCCAAATTAGAGCAGACTAGTACAAGGAGGTTGGTGTGTGTAGAAACTGATCACTAACTCCATAGTTAAGGTCACTCACGTAGAGTTGTAAATATTTCCCCTCAGTTTTAAGGTACAGTTATCTGGCTTGAATTCACATGTGGAATTGTGATTTCAACTGTCAGATCTTATTTGTTAGATTTCTCAACTACTGAAAATGCTGAGTAACAACCTTACTGTCATCACAAAAATACTGTAATATTCTCATTAATCCACATGGTTTCAGTTCCAGCTGTTTGCCAGTTACTTATTTATTAAAGTCTATTTTCTGAATAGCTTCCAACTACACATTCTTCAGAGAGATGAGATTTTATTCATACATGTATCTACTTATAGGTGAGGAATTTGAAACTGGAGCATGAGCAAGAGAAAAACAAGATCTTGTCAGAAGCGTTAGAGACACTAGCTACCGAACACCATGAACTAGAGCAGTCTCTGGTTAAGGGATCTCCGCCTCTCAGCATCATCAGTGAAGAGCAGTTCTATGATGCTGTTTCAGGTAAGTAATGATGTCCAGAATGTGAGTGTGTAGCCAGCATGTGTGTGGTAAATGCGCTGAGGGGAGTAAGGGGGTAGGACCAGTCTCATTTTAAGAGAAATCTCTGCCTTTCTAACATGGAACTCATTTTAGGAGATTTCTGCATGCACTTTGTGAGCGGACCTGTAAAAATTTTCCTGAGTTCACCTGTAGAATTGCATTGTTTCACCTTAGCATGACAAAAAATTACAAAACCACAGGGCGGTCATGAGAGGTCTGATTTACTTGAGTGTCTACGCCCTCTTTTTAAATAGCAAAACATAAAGTTCCTATTATAGATGTAACTGTATCTGGTAGCCTTCTGCTTTGCTTTCTCCATGGTGGTGTATGGGTTTTTTTTGTTTTGTCCTTAAGATTGGTCCATAAAAATCCTTAGTTTTCAGAGACAGTGAGGTTAAGAAAGGTTTGTTCTGTTTCCATTTTGTATACCTTAAGTGTCACAGGTGGAAGAAGAGGATGAATCAAAACCCTGTGTGTGTTTCTGAAATGTCTTTTCTTTCCCTGTCTGCTCTTCAGTTTAGTATTGTCCATATTTTCATGTGCAGAACATGCACATAGTGATTTTGGAAGACTGAACTGCATAAGATGCTTACAATGTGCATTTGTATAGAGAAGCTGTACATACCGCTAACTGGATGATCCCACAACACATGGCGCTCTACAACTATGAATGGTCTGGAAGAGCTTGAGGGTGAACGTAGTCTTAACTGTAGTAGGTAATTAGATTGTGGTGGCATGCTTCACAAGCAAGCATGGCATTACTTTTTCTGTGAGCTGAACTGTCTGATGCTTCTGACAGATAAGAGCGGTGTTCCCAGACTCCTTGATAGGCGTTTTGCAGTGCACAACTTAAGCAGAGAATAAAACCCAGCAAAATGGGGTCTATGCTGAAGCATATCACTAGCACAGGAACACAGTACATCAACAGCAGTCTTTGCTGCTTGGCACTGTAACAAACT
The DNA here is from genome assembly GCF_003259725.1 of Athene cunicularia. NCBI lineage: Eukaryota > Metazoa > Chordata > Aves > Strigiformes > Strigidae > Athene > Athene cunicularia. The sequence continues at coordinate 103,925,725 of NW_020799095.1, read as the reverse complement.
TATCAAGCCTTCAAGGCGGAGAAGAGATTGAGGAACACTAGAAACAGGTTCTTCAGAACCAAAATAACAATTTTGCTGAGAGGCCTCAGGCTCTGTTGCTTGTCACAACAAAGCAAAGGATAGTTATTTATCTGGTGCTGATGGAATGTAGTCTCTCCAGCCAGGCTTGCTTCCTTTGTATGAGAGAATACCTGGCTTTAAAGAGCTGTTAGTCTATAAAGCCATATATCCTATAACTGACCTAGTCTCTAAATCTTCTTGAATGAAAGTGTCCAAAGCCTCTCCTCTTTAGTTGGGAAAGGTGATGTTTGTGTCACTTGAAGCTGCAAATGAATCACATGGAGTAGATTTGTGTAACTGTGAAACTTGTTGAGCATATGTACATATATATACATATAGAAAACATATATGTCAATTCTCTCTCCTTCTGGAGAAGTTACTTCATGTAATTCATCTTGATTGCAATTTAAATAATTTTCCAGGACAGACTCACTTTCTTGACTGTTGACTTCATAAGACTTGTGTTAGAGTCTCTTTAAGTTGTTCACATGCAAGTGCTTTGCAGTCATTAGGGTCCTCTTTGTCTCTGAAGGCATGTGTTTGGGGGAGGGGCACTCTGATATTTTTATGGGGTTTTTTTCTGGACTAGAGAAAGGGAAATATGACATTTTCCTGGCTGCTGGGTGCTTGTCATAACTGTCACCGTAAGTGCAAAAGGAATAATTTTTTGTGGGTGTGGTTTTTTTGTTAATCACTGGGATCCTGGCAGTACTTTCTAATTCTCTTGCTTTTCTGCCGTGTCTGTGGAGTCAGCTAGAAGGCTTCTTGTCTCTGACAAGAATACAGTGAGAGCAGAGGAGTTGGGGGATGTATGACACTTGCTCAGAGTTTGGGAATGTGGGTCTTCTTTCTTGGGCTAATGAGACAGGGGATATAATCACAAATATTTTCATAACAGGGACCAATGACTAGGTGTAATTGTCAGAAGCTAAAAATTTCTATCTCCAGAAATCTGAACTACTAGAACTTTGTCTTCAAAGCTTTTGCTAAACCTGATTTACAATCTGTTAGTATTTTACTAAGTTACATTATATTTGTTTTGGATAAATAGACATATTCATGAATTATCATATTAGGTTGTTTAGGAGATTGAGCAAATACCAATGTATTTTAGCTGGGTGATATGATAAATTACAATCTCTGTCAGTGGAAAAATGCCACTACTGCAAGAGGTTTGTTTTTTTTTTTTTTTAATTAGGATACCATCTTTTTCTAGTTAGTTATCTGAATTTTTAAATATCCACTGTAGGAGTGAGTTTTGAAGTGAGAGTATTGCATAACTAGGCTTGCACTTTGAGGTGAAGAATCGTTAGCTTTGGCTTGACAGGTTGAAAGAAGCCACTGCTGCTTTTTGTTTTGTTTTTTTTAAAAGAATGTTGTCTGCCTATTACACAGTTCTGCTTGTTTACTCTCAACTAAAGTATAACTAGCTGTGACAATTCAGAGCAATGCAAGACTTTTCAAACAGGTTTTTGAACAAGTGTATTAGGAAAGATATGTTCGCAGCAGCAGCTACTTGTCCCCATTTACCATGCTCTTGATTCACATCGTAGAGCAATCTGACTACATGAACCAGACTCCTGAATGAAGCTGAATCAGAAGGTACAGCCCAGTTGCTATTGTGAACGCTCAGGCCGTGGTAGGAGAGTAGAGCTAATCTGAGGAGACCACCACCAGACGTGTAGCTAGTTCAAGTGCCAAGTCCTAAGCACCATCTGTTTGGCTTGCAGATCATCTCCAACTGACCATGCTACCTGCTAACGTTGGCTAAACTGGGCACTGATAAGTCTGTGTTGTGTAGTTCTGTTTGTAGAAATTAGGGGCACAGTTACAGAAATATTCTCTTTATTTTCCAACACGGGGGTGAGGAAAATGTAATGTGGTAAAATTGTTTACTGAAGTAGTAATATATTGGCTGAAGTCTCTTCTATTTTGAAGTGATATCAGTGCTTTTTGACTGTTGCAATTCCTGAATCCCTCCAAGGGGAGAGCAGGAGATGCTGAACACGAAAGGAAGAACCGACAGGAAATGAACTTATTTGTGTTACCAAAGCATGGTAGGCAGTGTTAACAGCAGCAAAGTTAAGGGTATTACTAACCTGAACTCTAATAGCAATAGGCAGTTAACAGTGGTTCCTGGTGTGCTGACCCTCTCTTGTCATGGGGGTGGTGGAAATGTTTAGCTAACCTCAATAGGACATGGAATGCTGGAGCTCTCAGTTTCAGGATTAAATGCTTAACATGTGTCAAGCTCTTCTATGTTTAAAGCAGGGTGGGGCAGAGGGGGAGGCACTAGGGAAGGGAAGAAGCACTAAACAAGTAGCAAAATTTAATAAGATCAATGGCATATTCTAGAGAGCTGGAGAAGTTACTAGCTTTAAGTATACAGACCTCAAGAAGCGTATGAAGATGGAATACAAATGCAGAGTTCATCCACAATGCTGAAAAATGGCTAAGCAGATCAAGAATTAAGAGTGAAGATACTTGATTTTTGCCTTTCAGATAATCCCTGATTATGTTCAAATTTCACACCCAATTTGGAAAGAGCTTGAACTGTCCTGATTTTTCTCTTTAATGTTTTTTCTGCAAACACAGCTTTTGTGTGTGTTGAGGAGTGTATTGATGTTTTTACATAAATGAAATCTTACTATAAAAGCAGTTATTTAACTACAGGAATATTTAGATTATACTAAAGCTAACCTGTCATAGTACAGCTTCCACTGTTATGTATCACTAATAGGTGCTGTGTTTATAAATAATGCTCCTAAATGGTACAAGAAGTGGTAGATGAGTTCTGTTGCTTTTGTTCACTTCTTAGTTTGTCTCAGTTATCAGCTTGCTTAAAAGTAAAAATCATACAAAAAGCATAGAAAGTTACTGCCCTTCCTTCTATGTTTAGGGTAGTTTTGTCAAGTGCTTGGTTGTTGGTTTTGGTGGGTTGTTTTTTTGGTTTTTTTTTTGAATGTGTACTAAAAATATTCCACAACCTATGTGAGAACACCCCTGCTTGTGGACTTTCTGCCTTGCATATACTTAAAAGAATGAATTCAGGTATCTCGGGGATGGGTAACACTTGGTCAGAATTCAAACTCAACCCTGTTAGTGGTTAAACACTACTGTTCTCAGGGATATTTAATATAATCAACTACACTGGCCAAACTTTTCTATATGGAACTGAACACTTACCAGTTGTTCCAACAGGAGATGAACTTCCCTTGAGTTAAGTTTCTGTCATTGCTTCTGCTGTTTCCCCTTGTTCTCCCACTCTTGCAAAATGTAGCTGGTGTTTTTACTGTTACTCTGACACTTCAGGTTTCACGAGCTGGAGAGCTTCCTAGTCAGCCTGGTCTTGTCTCAAAGATCACTTAAAAATTTTGGCTTCTGATCAGGACTCTTATTCCTTTTCCCCCCTCCTCAGCCCACACCCCCTGAACTTCAATAGGAAAAAAACCCTCATTTTCTCCTAGTCATCTGTTTGACAGCTGCTCTGTAGCAACTTGTGAATATAAATCTTTTTTTGCAGTGACGGGGGAGTATGCAAATCTTAATTCAGAAAAGAGCTTCAAGTACACAGGGAAAAGCTTAGTTTGAGTTGCCTGTTGATCTGTGCTCACAATACAATACTAGGCTTGTTCATTCTGACACCTAAACAAACTCTCAAGACTTGCTAAGTTTGTCGGGTCAAAGGAGGTAGCTGAGGTTTAGGTATTGGAGACTAAGATCTATCTTTGATGGCAGGAGCTGTTGTAGACGTAATGTCTCAATGAGAACCCTTTCTCAAGAAAATGGGAGAGATGTCTCTAGAGAGCACTTTCTTCTAACAGGATCTGGTTTTGTTCTTCTGCTGTTCTTCATTGTACAGCAATGCTCTCATGTTAAGTGAGGCATGTGTCCTGGAGAAGGCTGACTGATTGATGTCTACAGCTCTAGAGAGATTTGCAGGTGCTGATCTCAGTCCAGCATGATTGTCTCTTGGCACTATAAGGCCAGCATTAGGAGACCTGATCCATGTGTATTGTTTAAAATCCTTGTTATACTGAGAAGCATATCAGAGACACATCAGCAGTTCTGGTGAAGCTTACCTCCTTTTCTGCCTCTGGAGTCCTGGGTCTGTTGCAGAAACTCACGTTGAGGGAATTTGTGTGTCGTGACTCTTGTCTGAAAACAAGGCAGTGTCCTGGATGGTGTGGAAGAAGAAAGGAGCCTCATAGGAGGCAGACTCTGCTTTATGCTACCAGGTTTGCATCATGCTTTTCTTGTCACAATACCTCTTGTCACAGTTGAGCAGCTCTTTCAGTGGAGAGGTGGAATGTTTACCTTGAAGGGATTTATAAATTGTGGTCAGGATGCTGAGGCCCAAGTTGTGTTACAGTGCTAGAGGGTCTCTTCCTCTGTGGTGTTTGGATATGAAACAGTGTTTTCCTGACTACCTGGACCTAGGATCTCTGGAGAAATCTGTATTTTATGTAACAGAGTTGTCCACAAGTAAAAATGATTCTCCTTATCCTACTTGTTATATATAGTACCCACCAAACTAATGCTTTGATACATTATGTCATAATTTGGCTCAGAACTAGACTGACAAATTTGGGGAAACTTGTGAGAAGATTTTCTGGAGTGCCAGTCCACTTTTTTAACATATCCGCAGCACCAGCTGGCAGTTCTTTCCATTCCCTAGCAACTGGCTTAATTTCAGTACTGTCTTGACAAGGACAGGGATGGGTATTTTTAATGAAAGGAAAGATCTCCTTTATGCTTCTAGATACCACTCTCTCTAGAGAGCATGGGAGACAGGTCGCAGCCCATCCATTCATCAGGATTTTGTTCTGTTCATGACCCTTCTGTAATCTGGACATAGTAGAAAGTACTCTTGTTTCTGTCCTCTTCACCAAAGCAATATATAATTTACATGTTCAGGAGAAGCTACTAGCATAGTCTTTTAAGAGAATACAAGAAAACACCTGACAATGGACACCTGTGACTGAGATATTCCTTTGCATGGAGTACTACTTCAGCAAGTTTTGATTACTAGTTTTGAATTAGAACCAATATGTGAGAGAATGACTAATCTTGCAATTATTTCTCTGAGTATTTGCAGCGAAGAGCAGCGGCATATGCTGAAAGAAGTTCATAGCAGGAAGGGTGTCTACTACCATTTGGGTTCATTTTTTTCAGAAGCAGTGAGGCTTGCATTAAGCTGTTTACCATTCAGTGTTGTACCTGGTTTCTGCTAAAGTATTTCCCAAATGGGATAGAAATTGGTGCATTTTTACTTGTCTTGAGCTGTTCCCTTGCTCTCTGGAACTTGGAATTGGATAATCCTTTGATAATCTTGTCAGGTTTGAAAGAAAAACAAACAAAAATACAGCCTTTTGTCAGGGAACTTTTACTTTCTGATTTGGGGCAAGACTGTTGTTTCTTCAGAGCTGGTCACTACCTGACCAGAACACTGGTTGGAAATAGTGTGGTGTCATTGATGTTTTTAGTTTTAGTTGTGATGTGGATTGTACTATTAACCTACCTTCCAAAGGACAAAGTTTATCTTACTGATTGGTGAGCTTATTGTTTAGACTTTGCTGGGACTTACCTCCTTCTGTTTTTTGATACTTGTTCAGTAAGCTGTGACGTGAACGTTGCTGGATAGCACTAAGTATCTAAGAATTTAAACCAAACTGAAATCTTGTATAGGAGGAGTCAATACTTGAATGTTGAGGTAACAGTTAGGTACTCATGTCTGTGTGACACCGTCACTTGTCCTGAGCAATTTGTGCTCAGCTTCAGTTTTAAAAAAATGACAGATTTTGGCTCTGATCGAAGATTTTAATGCATTGTGTTCTTGCTTATCATACAATCTCTTTATGTCTAGATACAGAGCTGGAGCGGTCTGTAGCAGTACTAGTTACTTACCAAATGGATGCTGTCATCAGGACACAGTAGCCTACTTAGGTTTCAGTTTTGTACAAAGAGGGAAGATCTGTTAGTGACTGAAGTCTCGCACAGGCGGTAGATTCATTAACATGCACCTGCTCTTTTGCAGATTCAGAATCTGAAAAATCATTAAGTGGGTTTGAGACAACAACAGCTTACTCATTAGAGGACAGCATGGATTCAAAAGATACAATAACTTCAAGCATGTCTGAAGAAAAGGTTTGTGGCAGTGGGAAGTCTCTGTCTAACGGAATCAAAAAACACAGGTAGGATGTTGCCTGTTCTTAAGGTTATATTATAATATGCATTAATGGTGAGTAAAAGACCACAGGAATCTCTGAAAAGCTAACTCTGAAAACTTGAAAAACTTTGTTAGGGATGATTGACAGGTAGTTGGTTGTGCTATGATTTTATAAATAATATTTTTCCAAAGCTGATGTGCTCCTTTGCACCTTGTTTTTTGGTGATTGAATCTAAGTAAAAATAAAATATAATGTGCTATGTAAAAATGGAGACACTTGTTTTTGAATAGATCTTATTGAAATCTACGTGGATTTTAATTCCTTCATGTATCTTTAATGATCTATGCCTCCTATTGCCTCTTTAATTTCCAGTCATTTGATACTTTTGTTGGTACCAGCAATGAATGAAAAATATTGCTAGCCTGGCATCAGAAACTCAAATGTGAACAAAGGGAGTCTTATTCTAAAATTCTCATCCATGTTTTATGTGCTTATTTTGTGTTGTCAAATGATCCATTTTTGTTTGTTTCCTTGCCGATAAAGGAGGACAATAGGCCTGGAGTTAATGAGATGTAATAGACACCACTATTCTTGAGTTTCAGTGAAAGGGCAATATAATGTTTGTGCTAAAGATCAAGCCAGACTTCAGTATGTTTCAAAAAGACCACTTTGCAGGTGTGTTGGATGTGCAGAATGATGATGGGGACACCAGATTTCTGTAAAAACAGGAAATTAATATTTAGTTTTACAGAAGCAAGACAGACATACTTTAATTACTTGGTATCTTGAATAGTTAAATTGCAGTTGAATGACTGTTGAAGTACGTGTTAATGTCAGAGACCTGATGTTTCAGGGTTCAATCTCTGCATGTGTATCCCTCCCATACTAGGCAAAGACTAAGGCAAATGAGGGCTTGGGTGGGGTAACGGGGTGGTTTGGGAAGGTAGCATAAAGCAGCTGACTAAGCATGTTGCTCTGCGTTCTTGTGCTGTTAGCAAGGTGGTATTTATGGCCTTGGCCAAGTGCCTTTCCTAATTAGAGCAGGAAGTTTTGGGTGGGGGGGGAAGCACTAGGTGAAGGTGGACATCTGAATTGCATTCATTGCCTTAGAAACAACGAGGAGAAAGGAGGCAATTCATGATCAACGTGAAAATGGTGATGCATGTTGACATGCATTGTCTTGAAGAGTTTTAATAGTTGATCTTCTGTTTACTATAAAAAAGAAATAACGACAAGCTTCCATAATGCTGCACTATGCTGTCAGAACTGTAGGGAGCAGGTGACTGGAGGAGCCTTTAAGATCTGATGGTTTTAAAAGGGGAATGAAAAGTCAGAAACAAGTACCTCTGCGTAAGTCACTTCTGAGTTGTGTGTCTTTTAGTAGTAAAGAGTTTATAGCATGTTAGAGTAAAATGAGTGCATAAATTGGCTGGCTAATAATTTACTGCAAAATAAAAGTGGAAATATGATTTGCATATATGTAAGAACGTTTGGTCTTATTTTATGTGACTAAATGTCTATAGAGCACATTCTAGGTTGAGATCTAATGTCAGGCTTTTTTACCTGACACTTTAGTGACACATTGGGATTTGTCCACAAATATATTAATGCAAACTGTTTCTCCCCAGAGCTCAGCCAATTTAAATTTTACTTCCAAGAGAATCTTTTCAGGGAATGGGAGTTGTGTGATGTTTCTAGCCTTGTTTCTGAGGCTCTTGGTGGCAGCGATGCTTGTTTGGCCTGGTACAGGATCTGTTTGACATGACTTCAGAACTGTGTTACCTACCTGGAGCTGCTGGCTCTAGTTTGTGCCTTATTTGGTATTAGGGCTAGTTAGAGGGCACATGGTCAAATATACATCATCTGTGATGCCTCCTGTGTCCTTGTCAGAACAGAAACTCTATTTTCTTGATGCTGTGCAAATGAGGGGGGTAGAATATTTTGACACACTTAATTCCATCCTTACACCTTTGGGTTTGCTATAACTTTTGTTTAACTTCTCTTTGTGTTAATCCCATGGAAACAAGTCACTTGGAGAATAGACCATATCAATTTATTTTGCTTAAAACCTTGATAACCTTCCTGTAGTTCCTCAGATGAATAGAGTATCTGCAGCTACATTTGGGTTACACATGAGAGTACCTAACACTGTTTAGCAGTCAGTATAAATCAGAGTATTTCCTACCTTCATCTAGAAAACCTGAGTTCTAATCTGCCTCTCATTTATGAGTGGTGAGGGTTTTGCACAGGGAGATGGAGGTCATTTTTTGATGGGGCAGGGGGCATGTTTTTGTTTTGGACATGTAGGAATAAATCTGTTGGTTCCAAAGAATTAAAAAGTGTCGGGATGTACATATAAAGATAGATGAAGCCCATGCCACATATATTCTGCTGGTTTGTTTGGGGTTTTTTAAATGTAGTTTTCATCTTACTGATTGTTCATAGTGTTTTGAGAGTGGAGTTAATTTTTGAAAACTTTTTGAGATAGGATTTGAGAGATGTGAGAACAGTGCATTAAATAATCTGGAAGCAAGCATTCAAGTAACTTATTTTTAAGAAGGAATTTTTTAATCTGAGGCACACTTTAAAAAAACAAAACCAGAACAAACCCAGCAAACACCAACTCCACCCCACACCTCAAAAAATCCCCCAAATTCTCAAACAAATCTGAACCAAAACCCAAAAACACCCTGCACAAAAATGTTCAGTAATACCTACAAACATTTCAACATCCATTTGTCACTGCTGTTTCCCTCTAGTTGCTGAATTTTTGTAGTCAGCTTTCCCTTTGGTTCCCCCATTGGGGGCCTTTCAGAATGCAAACATGTTCATGTTTAGCTTTTTCAGAGCCAGGAGGTTATTTGGTCAGGTTTACGTGAAGAGCAAGCTAAACATGCCTTTTTTACACCATATATCTCTTCCCCACAAGACTCCTGTAGCAGTTGATCTACTAAAGGTAATGCTTTGGACAAGTGTGTTTGACAAATTGAACAATCTTAAATACTTATCTGTTCTACTGCACAGAAATGCCAGCAGATGTTTTTGTCACTTAAAGCTAAAATTAACTTCCCAAGTTGTTTCTAAAATTGACATCTGGAAGGAAATTCTTGCATTCACAAACCTTTCCCTTAATCACAGGGAGTGTGTCAAGGTTAGTAGGCCTCAAGTCTTGGCTGCCTGTCATTTTTCTGCATGTCCTTACTTGTCCCTGGGATCTTTCTTGGTGGCTTAAAATTGCTTTTTTTGTGTGTGTGCAGTATGTGTGTGTTATGTGGGGAAAAGAACTGATTCCCATATCAGGTTTGGCTGATACAGGTGAGAAATATGAATGAATAGCTGAAACGGAATGCCAACTTTCAAGTTATTAATCAAATTGATGGAATGACAGGTCAACTTTATTGAAAATGTAAGTTTTAATACGTAAGGAAAGCAATCCCTGTGTATACTTTAGCAAACTGGACACGTGTGTTTTACATGCAGAAGGGCTTACTTAAATCTGCTAACTGCCTTCATTAAAGAATACACAGAAAAAAAATAAGTAAACACTACAAATGAAGACTGAATACTTAATGGTCACTGTCCTCTCCTGAACACTTGTATCAAAGCATCCACAGAAGTATTTTATATTTAGTATTGTTCCAGATGATCTGTTTCACAAAATATTTTTGTATCAGTGGAAAATCAGAATAGGGAGTGAGTGATACTATGTTGGTCAATTAAGAAATATTCCTACCCACTGATCCCCTGCATGGGAGCTGAGTAAAAGTCAGTGCTAGGCTGTTAACTACTTGCTAACAAAACATAGTTTGGTACCATGAGGAGTTCAGGCATATGACTAAGTTTTTGATTGAATGGGGTTTGTATTTTAAATGAGCATTTTTTGGTTTTGTTCTTTCTGAAAACTGAAGTATCAGCCCTGGTTTAAGGTGTTTCTGTAGCAGATAACTATGGGAGTTAACAGCTAGTAGAGCTACTGAAACTACCAACTGAGCCTCACAAGATTTATTTTTTTCTTTCTCTTGGCAATGTTTCTGTTTATCAGAAAAATGAGGTGGAGGAGGCAGCTACAGCCTGTTCACACTCTCTAAAAAAGATGCTGCTTTAACTGCTTGAGGGGAGACAAGACCTTCTTGGTTAGGAGGGCAACACGATCATTTAGACAGACTTAACTTGAAACTCAAATAGTTCATGCAGTTTGAGTGAGCTGTAGGTAGTACTTATTGAGATTTTTTTCTCATTGGTAATAGCTTCATTATTCGAACACAAATTTTAGCAGTGTTGTGGACAAAAGTCTTTGACCTATATTTATGCCTTTCTATAGGTAAGTTGGATTAATAGTTGAGCTAGTCAGTAGCAGCAAGAAAACTGAACAAAATCTGTGCGTGATTTCTCATAAAGCTGAGGAATACAGGCTGTATTACACAGCCTAAATGTTGGTCTTGAAAGTATGTTTAGGACTTGTTTCAGTATATATCAGCCCCCTGAGGAACAGGCTGCTGTCTTTTCTGTTGTTCCTGAGGACTGATTTTAATATAGGTAATAAATGTCATGGCCTTTCATTGTCAGTATACAGGTGACTAGGGGAAAAAAAAAACAAACCTCCAATCTCTTCAGGCATAGTGAACATACCTATGTACCTACTCAGAAAGCACTTATTTTTTCTCACAAAGACACAAATGAGTATCATAGCAGTGCCATTGTAAAAACATCTGATAACTGATGTAGAAATTCTCTTCCAGTGCTCTTATGCAAAATGAAGGCAATGGTTCTGTTTCTGGTTTTGGAGAAATTCAGGTTTCTGTGCGGGTAAAACAGTTTGAGTAGCGCTGTCGTTCCCCCTTGGTTTTCAATTTAAAAATTGGAATCCTGTTATTTTCAAAAACGAATATTTGGGTTTCTGAGTCATGGTTAGTAATGGAAAACTTTTCTTTCTTCTGCTTTCTTCCCTGTTCCTTCGCACAGAACAAGCTTGCCATCTCCGATGTTCTCCAGAAATGACTTCAGTATCTGGAGTATCTTAAGAAAATGCATTGGAATGGTAGGTAATCAGAAGGCTATGATAAAAGATGTGAAGTGATTGTTTCATTTGAGGCCCAAATGAAAACTTGTTGGGGAGAGGGATTTTTTAATTTTATTTTTTTTTAATTTGATGCTTATGCTTTAGTTGCTTTTGCAACTCGAATGCAAGGCTTGGTCAGAGCAATATTCCTTCAGTAAAAGCATTCTCTTTTTTTCTAGCCCTTAAAGTAATTTGTGGTAGCAAACTTTTTTTCTTTGACTGTGAAAAAACTAAAAAAACAGCTACTTTAATTTTGTTCTTCTCCCTTCCTCTTAGTATCTCAGTCTTCCCCCCCCATGGTGTTAGTGGCCAGATGGTGGCCAGATCAGAGTTTAGCTGGTTGGCACCTACTCTCCTTCCAGCTAAGGGTGAATTGAGAAGAGTTGTTCTCTCCATTAGATCCTGCAGTAGGCTGAAAGTACTTAAGGCTGATAAACCTCTGTCAGCTTGTAACAGTAGCCTACAGAAGGGAGTGTGTGTGTTTAGTTGCTGTTGTTTTCTCCTCCTCCCCTTGCTGTAGTTAGAAACAGCACCAAGCAATGAGATATGGAAATGCTGGGGAGTGCCTGGATCAAGCAGCTCCAAGTCTTCTGAGTTGAGAAGCATCTGAGGCTTCTCACAGTGGCTTTAGCGGAAAAGCGTTATAACCTTAAAATACAAAGAGCAGATTGAAATGCTGTCTTGCATAAGGTGTGTGCAGAAAAAAAAAAAAATCCATAAAGGTTTTAATTCTGCTTTGCAGAAATTGCTGCACAGAAGTTTGCACGGGGAGCGGGGGGAGGAACTTGGAGTGGATTGTACCAAAGTGTCTGCCAAAGCTGTTAGTGCCAGATGCTGCTTTTATGGTTAAGAACAGTGCTGTTCACTGCATGCATTGCCAGGGGTCATACTGTATACTTTTAATTTGCTACTGCAGGCAGTTTAAAACATTCCTATGTTATGCATTCAGAGGGCATGCTTATAAAGTGGGACAGAGAATAAACAGTGTCAAAGCTGTAGGACTTCTTTTAAATTTTTATTCCTGCTACAAAAATTCCTTTCAAAATACAGAATTATTGTTTTGACTCCTGTGCCGCCATGTTTCCCTGTTACTTCTCATCTTCCACCCACCTGCCTCCAGAAGAGAGATGTTTAAGTAGTTAGATGGCCTAGATCTATTTTGAGGGAAATAAATAACTTAGACTTTAAAAGTACCCTTAATACTTCATTCCATTGTTTCATCTCACCTTCTTAATGCTTTTATTAAGAGGAAGTTTGTTTGTTTGATGTTTGGTTGTCTTTTTATTTTAAAAGTAGCCTTAACGTCTACACAGATAGGCTTATCAAGCTCATAAGGGATGTACAAGGTTTTTTCCTTTCAGCATTAGTGAAGCCAGGTCAAGCACATTACATTAGCACTAAGAGCATCATTTATTTTTGTAATAAGCCAATTACACTTGGGTTACTGCAGGTCAGTGTATGTAATCATTTGGGTTTTAACATAAATTTCATTTGTGCATCAGGAGTTGTCAAAGATCACAATGCCAGTTATATTCAATGAGCCACTGAGCTTTCTACAGCGACTTACAGAGTACATGGAGCATACGTATCTCATCCACAAAGCCAGCTCACTTTCCAGTACAACTGAGCGAATGCAGGTACTTTGGGTAATTTGTGCTAGCTCTTGATGAATGCGTTGCAATTTTTTTTTCTTCATAGATAGTCTCATTATAGAAGAAACTCCCTGTATTTGCTACATGTCAGGTTCTCTTACTCATTAATCAGTTTTGCTTATCTAGGAAAATGTTTTGCTTTTCCTAAGGCTTGATTTTTTTTTTTTTTTTTTTTTTTTTTTTTTTTTTAGCCTTTTGATGAAAACTTTATTTTTATTCCCCTGCCTTGCAAGCGGAACTTTGCAAAGCTGGTCAGAAGAATCATTCTGTAATAGCATGACTGCTGTTGATAAAGACTAAAATCCAGGAGATTAACTGTGTACTCTTATTCTTTTGAATAGTGTGTTGCTGCATTTGCTGTGTCTGCTGTAGCCTCGCAGTGGGAACGTACAGGGAAGCCGTTCAACCCATTGCTTGGAGAGACATATGAATTGATCAGGTAATGAACAGAAGATGCACTGAAGAGCAGAGACAGTATTCTGTGTAACTGATGTTTCATTAGACTTGTCAGGTGGCTTGCAGACTGCTCTTCAGCTTGTAAGATTCCACCCATTCTCCTAGCAGCTGCTGGAGGTGCTTGCAATGCATGTTGGTGTTCAGTGCACCTTCCAGGGAAGGGAAACTACTTAACTTTTCAACTCGGAGCAGGCAAATGAAAATTGCCAGGTTTAAAAGCAAGTTTTATTTACAAAAGTGACTTTTTTTTTTTTCCCTGAAACCTTCCGAATGAAAAGATGCATGGTACATAAGGGAGGTGTTAGAATTGTAATATTCATTACATGAATGTCCAGAATACAAATAGGCATGTTAGTCTATTAGTGTGCAGCTACACTCAGGGCAGATTTTTCTCTTGGGTGAGGTTTTGGCTTATGTTTATGCAAAAGATTAAGGAAGAGGTTACTATCAAAAATAAACATACTGATTGATCAGATTTGGTAGTTCTTGTTATCTTTTTACATTATATCCTCAGTTATTTAGAACGAGGATGTTCTATGTATTAGTTAAAACAAAAAAAACCCAGATCAACCAACTCTTTCACCAAGTACAGCAACTATGCATGGGTCCAACTGTCTCACCCTCGGGAAGAGAACCGCAACTTCACTACAGTTGTTACGTAGATACATGCTTTTGGTTATCTTTATTTTGCAGAGATGATCTTGGATTTAGACTTCTCTCAGAGCAAGTTAGCCATCATCCACCAATCAGTGCTTTCTACGCTGAAGGCTTAAATAATGATTTTGTGTTTCATGGATCAATTTATCCTAAACTCAAATTCTGGGGCAAGAGTGTGGAAGCAGAACCAAAAGGCACAATGACTTTGGAGCTTCTTGAGTAAGTTGATAAGCAATAATTGTGTAGGCACAGTGGCTACATCCATGCTGATTAGTGTGCATTAGCATCTCATGGCTTAGGAATGGACGTGTCTTAACACCCACATCCTAATGTTTGATGGCAGATCACTTTGCAGCTTTGCAGGGGGAACAGGATGAGAAGATGAAAGGAACTGCCATCATTTTCCTAATATACTGCATACTAATAGTGACAGTATTTGGGGCTTGAGTCTGTGTGTTCTGCAGATGCCTGGTCATCAGTCCTACAAAGACTAGCATGCTTGAGTCCTGTTTGCTTTCCTCATGTCATTCAGTGCTAACAGTGACTGCACAGAAGTGGCTGTTTTAAGGAATTGATAAAATCAGTAGCAATAGGTTAATAAAATTCTTGAGTTTCCTGCCTTGTTGCCATATCCATTTCAAAGACCTGGTGTGATCTATAGGTGATGGCTTGTTGCAGGAGTGACATCCAGTACAAAGATACAGTATTTTAATTTTTATTCCCCCCTTAGACACAATGAAGCCTACACGTGGACAAATCCTACCTGCTGTGTGCATAACATTATTGTGGGCAAACTTTGGATTGAGCAGTATGGAAATGTGGAAATAACTAACCATAAGTAAGTTAAGAGTGTGAGTGCTTTCACTTGCTGCAAGTTTGAAGAAGAAAAGCATTTGGAAATAATGCCCTTTTGTTCTGCCTTTAGAACAGGTGAGAAGTGTATACTAAGTTTCAAACCCTGTGGCCTCTTCGGGAAGGAGTTACACAAAGTTGAAGGCTACATTCAGGACAAAAGGTAACAGCTTTATTCCTAATAGGAAACAAATGGGTGTCCGATGTTTCTGATGCCAGTTGTAGAACTGAATGCCTCTAACATAGTCTGTCAAGGGCATGAACTTGCAAGGTTATGAATTGTGCAAGACCAATAATTCAGTTTTAAGAGTTGCTCTCAAAAGTTCTTCTTTCAAATATTTTTGTCTGAAATGATGAAATAAATCTCTTTAAGCTCCTTTGTAAACTTCGTCTTTTTCTGACAGCAAAAAGAAACTTTGTGCACTGTATGGGAAGTGGACTGAGTGTTTGTACAGTGTTGACCCAGCTACATTCGAAGCATACAAAAAAAATGACAAGAAAAATGCAGAAGAGAAGAAAAGTGGTAAACAGGTATTAATCACATAAAGAGGTGGTATCTCAAAAGCATGTTAAGACAGCTAAATATTTTAGTAGCATTTAAGAGCATTAAGATTTCTTTTCACTTATTCTTCCTTTCCTGGTAGGGTATGAAATGGATTGGATGAGTACTAACATTAAGGGATAAAATGCTTTCTCTCTCAAGGATTTTTATTCAAACTTCCCAAAACTTGGAGTGATTAAATACTAGCTGGTTCATTACCTGCCTCTTCTCCCCAAGTGACATGGAGGAAGTAGCATATCCCCATTAGCTGGACTGTGGTTTTGATCATACATTTATATTCTAACAGGAGGATTTGGGCTCCTCGAGGTGGAATAGACTAGTTTCTCATCTTGATAGAAGATTGTATTTTCCAGCTTTTACAAGGAATTTTTGTATTGCTTTCTGTTAAATTTTCACAACCGTAGAAATGCTTGTTTGTTTTTTTCTGCACAAATCCAATTTTTCTCTTCTGGAAAAAAAAATCATTAAGTATTCCAGATTTCTCGTCAGCAGTATATGATTTTTGTTTAAGGTGAATGGTGATGTTGGCAACATACAGCTTGATGAACAACAACTGCTCACATAGTAGCTTAAAACAGGGATTGTTCCCCCTTGGTGACTGAAGCCAGATTTCTTGCTGACTTGGGTGTTGGTAGTTTTTTCTCCTTAAGAAAAAAGAGACAGAACTCTGAAGGCAGTTGTTCCTGTGCAGGTTCAGATTGTTGCTGTAACTGAGTTTGTTCCAGTGCTTGTCGTCAGGAGAGTGCTGAATCACTGGGGATTGCTGCTTCTCTTCAGATCTGACCCTGTGAGCTCTAGGGAGAATGAGCAAAGAAAAACATACTCTGTGTCTTTGTTCAGCTACTGCTTTGCACTCTCCAATAATGTTTTAAGATGTTCCTTGCTTTTCACTTCAAAGTGAAGCATCCTGTTGCATAAGGCTCAAGCTGTAATGTCGCTCTCACGCTGGAAAAGTGTGCTTTTCATGCTTGTTTAACGGAACTATTTGTAGAAAACTGAAAGCTTTGTAATGCTCGCTATGAATCAGGTAGTCTTTGTTCAATATGTATTCCCACTGCCCCCTTGTGTTTGAGGAGTGGATATTGTTTATGGGTTTTGAGCAGCTAGGTGAGCGAAGTCTCACATGCCTGGATGTCGTTTGTCCCTTCATCGTAGTGAAGGATTTTCATTCAGATATGAAAGTACATAGACTTTCAATCTTCTCCTAATTATAATTTTAAGATTTATTTAGTTGTTTTCCCGCTATTCCTTTGTGCTGCGTTGCCACTAATGAAAGGTTGCTTCTGTCTCCTTTTAGGGGACCTGCATGGATGCGAGTCCTTTTGCAAATTGCCCCAGATTTTCCCCTGAATCCTTCTGGGTTTTATAGGGATAAAATTTAAGGAAAAATAATTCTGCAGGAGCTAGACAAGCCTTTATATATGCAAAGGTGATATTTTGCCAACACCAGAAGAGTTAATAGTACACCTGGGATTAGACCAGGATGATTCTGCTCTGAATGAAAGTCTATTACTACCCTCCTAGCAACATACTAAGAGGTTGAGTAGTGCTCAGCATAAAATATGGATCATTGTGGCAAGAGCACATGAAAATCCACTTTTTACCGCATTCTTTGTAATTCTTATGACATTTTTAAGATTATGTATCCAACAAGGCACAAATGGCAGTGTGTATTGTAGCCTTTCTATAAAAGCTGGTTTGGAGTTTGACAGTCTGGTGTTGAAGTGTCTTTGCTTTGATATAAGGATGTCTTTCTGGTCTGTTCTGCTTCAAATTCCTGGTTTCTGAAAGATTGATCAGTATCCTTTGAAGGACAGAATGGCAGATTGCCAGCACAGTTCAGATGTAGTCAGCTAAAAGCGCTGTTTTATTTTCCTAATAGCTGAGGGACTGAACCTGGTCTGCATGTTGTTCTGGTTACTTTGCAACCTGTTTATTAAGCACACTGTACCCAAGTGCTCCATGGTGAAACAGAATCCTTAATGCTTCCTCATCTCGGAACACAGCGGAATCTGGATTGGGTGCTGGATATTTTTTTTTTTACTAAAACATCAGTCTGTATTATCTGAGGCAGCCATCAGAGAGGAAAGCTTATTAGCAGCAGGATTAAAGTTGCTGTCATGTAGCCAAAGTATTTAAAGCATTAGTTGCCTTTAAGTTAAGCTTTACTCTCCAATAGACTCTGAAATGTGCTGCTGTTTTTAGCTGTGATAGTGACACCAAGTTTTCTTGGGAGAGCCGTACTCATTGTCTAGCTGGTTTTAGTTCAGTATTCAGTAACATATGCTTGTGCGGCGGAATTATTGTCAGCAGCATTGGACCCCAGCTGCTTTAAAGCCGTGCGTAAAAAGGATAATGGTTTAGAACTGAATCAGGTCACATCTACACTATGACCACCAGTTATTCTCTACTACTCTAGTAACCCTTGTTTTCAGAGTGCTGTGGCTACAGCTGCCTTAGGCTGTATATGTCAGCCTTTGTAGGATGCCCTTCCCAGAAGAACTAACTAATCTAACGTAATTAAAGTAATGTTTGCAGTTTGCCATTTCAGTAGTGTAGTGGTCAATGGAAAAGAAGGTTTCTCTGAGCAAAGAGCAGTAGTGTAGGGCTTCTTTGTGTACAAACTGAAGACAGCTTTCGAATGATGTGCTGGCATTTCTTTGATGTGGAAGGGTGAGGAGTGTAAGTTCTATTCTTCAACTTTAAGGAAGCAGTAAGGGAGTTAAATTTCATGCATGGAAGTGGTTGTGTCTGAGGAAACAGGACATCTCTGGTGGAAACCACAGATTTCTTAGCACCTGAACATCTAGATTATATCTACGAAGATGTTGATGAAAGAAACTGTTGGTAGTCTTCCACTGGGAGGGAACTGGAAGTACATATGTTATGTTAATGCTGTTACCCTTCTTGACAAGCATCTAGAAAAGTTTATTTGTTGCTGAAATTATTTACTTTTGGTCAAGGAAATAATTTTATGTGAGTTCCAGTGTTGGAATGAATGGGTGTAAATGATTTATGACTCCAAAGAACTCCTCTTGTCTTTGTGTGCTGCCTTTAGGTGGGCAATACTGAGGAACCAGATGAAATGCCGTTGCCAGATTCTGAGAGTGTGTATGTTATTCCTGGAAGTATTTTACTATGGAAGATAACTCCAAGACCTCCAAATTCAGCACAGGTCAGCTGTGCTTCTGCTTATTGAAACTGTGTGCTATCCTATTATTTTGTATGTTCAACACAAAGCAAATCCATCTGTTGTCTTTTTCATTAACAAGTCTCGATTTGCCTGTTTAGTGCAATAAACTTTCACGTAATTGTAACACTATAATGTGGGGTCAGAGGCATGACTCTAGATTACTGGAATTTATCTGGAAAATGGGATGCTTCATGTAGCTAGTGGTATGGGGGCTTTCCCCACCTCTTCTCTCCACCCGTTCCCTGCACTGAGGCACCTACCTTGTGAGAAATCTCTTCTGAAGGGCTTTATTGGAGGACAAACACTTCTGTGATACACTTGCAAAGCCTGCATAGCATGAGTTGGTGTGTGAAGGGCTGTGGAGCTGCAGAGCAAGTGGGCAGAATACAGGGGTATGTGTGCAACAGGAAAGACAAAGAATTGGAAAAAGAAAATGTGCCCTTAGTGGGTTAATCAAAGGGGAAATCTCTCTACAGAGATAGGGGAAGTACCAGTAGGAGTGGAAAAAGAAGATGAGAGAAATAGTGCACTGAGTAATCAGATGCTGGTGTACTTAAATAGAAACACCAAAGATCACCTACACTCTGCCCGACACAGTGCGGTTTTGCTGGTATCATGAATATTTCTATCTTGAGCAGGTAAATAATAAAAAAGCATTTGGATGCTTAAGACTAGCAGCTAGACACATCATAAAGTTACTTTTTATCTTTGTCTCTGAATTTCAGATGTATAATTTTACTAGCTTTGCTATGGCTTTGAATGAGTTGGACAAAGAAATGGAGAGTGTCATTCCTAAAACCGACTGCCGGCTACGACCAGATATCAGAGCCATGGAAAATGGAGAAATAGGTAACTTCAGTGGCTTTTTGTTTTTCTTTTTTTCTTTTTTTTTTGTTTTTTTTGTTTTTTTTAAACTGAGGGACTGGGAAAAAAGTAAATTCCACATACAAGTTGTTAGATGAACTTCTAGAGTAAATAGCTACCCATAAAGATACATCCCTCCATGCTGCAAGACAATAACTCTTCAATACAGCCTTCTGCATGTTGTGGTATATGCTTCTAGTGAAAGGTATGTCACCCACCTCTACTGAGGCTAGTTGGGATGGAGTTAATTTTCTTCATAGCAGCCCATATATGGTGCTGTGGTTTAGACTGGTGGCCAAAGCAGTGTTGGAAACACATCAGTGTGTTAGCTATTGCTGAACAATATCTGCACAGTGTTTAGGCCTTTTCTGTTTCTGGGGTTGTCAAGAGGCTGGGAGGGGACACAGCGGAGACAGCTGACCCAAACTGACCAAAGAGACGTTCCATACCATATAACATTGTACTCAGCAATAAACTGTGTGTCGGGTGTAAGTAGCCATTGCTTGGAGTCTGGCTGGATACAGATCTGCTGGTGGAAGGTAGTAAGTGATTGCCTTTGCACCATTTTTTCCTCTTTTTTTCTTTCCCTTCGCTTACTAAACTTTCTTTACCTCAAGCTGTGAGGTTTTTTTGCCTTTGCTCTTTGATTCTCCTTTAACCTGCTGGGGTGAATGGGAGTGAACAGGTGGCTTGTGGGTGGTTAGTTGCTGGCCAGGAACCCACCATACCACCTTTTTGCTTGTGTTCTTTCATATAAGCAAGAATCTTAAACTTCACAATGCTATGCTGTTTAGGTTTAGGCCACCTGCTGTGCTTCCTAGTCAAGCCCTATAATTGGAAACTAGTCTAAGACGACAGTCTGTGACCATCAAAAGAAAGTATTTGTGAACTTTCCAGTTCTCTGTTTCCATCAGCCTGATGCAAAAGGATGTGCCAGTCCTGAGAAATGCAGTCTGAACTATTTTAAGTGAAACTGCAATGCCAAAAAATATACTTAATGCAGAATTATTCTTCACTGGGAGTTGAATGCTTCTGTTGTGCTAGAATAGTGAATTAGAAATGCATTATGATACTTTCAGTAAGTAGATATAGTCTGTTTTTTAGAAACCTCAGAGGTGTTTACTGTAGATGCCATGGAGTGAAAAGTATCCAAAAGACACTGGTCTTATCTTCTGACATGTGACTTGGTGTTAAATACTTCGATATGGTGTGAAATAGCCTTTCTGGCCTTCTTTTGCTCCTTTGTCATTGTGGTCTGAAAACATGGGAGCTCTTGCTTCCTCTGGATTGCTAAGTAATTGGGGTAAGTCATAAAACCTCTGATTCAGTTTCACCTATGTAATAGGGCAATGACTGGGACTACTCTGATAAATAGTTTGAGATCTAGGTATGAAAAACAGTAACACAGGCATAATACAGTGCAGCTGTACTTGTGCATGGGTTTTGTTTTTTTTCTCTGAAACTGATAAGCACTTCTTTGAGGCTTTTAGAGAAGCATATCAGTGAATTCCCACAAGCGGTCTCTCCTGCCTGTACGATTCTTTTGTGGCCAGCAGGATAGACATACTTGGTTCAGAGCATCCCCAGTAATTTGTCTGTCTAAACTTGGAAGTGCAGATAACTATGCTGTTAGCAACAGACCCTATTGCTTAACTATACTAACAGCATAAAGTTTGTCTAGTAGATAGACTGGTAATAAGCAGTGTGTTAGTAGCTGACAAGGTAACTGAGAGTGGTTGATAGTCTTACAGAAATTATTCTCTCAACTACTTCTTCCAAAGATGTTTCTGAAATGCTTTTTGAGGATTTAGGTGTGAAAGAGATCACCCTTCTACCTAATCTGCTTCTTTGACCATCCTTTCTGCCAAATAGAACAATTGTTCTGCTTGTTTAGGACGGTGACCTTAGTGCTATCTTAGTGCATTAACAAAAAAAATGGATACTGCAGAGACAATAGTTTGTGGTTTGGAAATTAATATTCCAAACCCTTGCTGATTAGTAGCTAGGCACTAGTGACAATTTACCCAAACATTAAGAAGCAGCAGGTGGCCAGACTTCTGAAATAAATCTAATATATCTCAATCAGTTTCCCTACTGACATAAATTCTAGGTATGCCACATCCCATAGGTCATCTTTGCTGTCACATAAACACGTTTTCAGGGTCCTCAAGCCATGGATAAACATATATTTAGCAGTCTTAAAGACTGGAATTCCATTGGCTGATCTTGTGCCACAGCTGGCCTGGCTTTGCTCTTAGACTAAACCAGAAGCTCTTCTGTGTTACGCAGAAGGCTTTTTAAATGGACGACTTGTACTTCCCATATTTATTTGCTAGGTCAGGTGGAGTAATGTCTGTGTCTTATATTACACTTTGTCTTCTGTATTTTTATTTGTATGTTTTTATTCCTTCAAGATCTAGCTAGTGAAGAAAAGAAGAGGCTAGAAGAAAAACAAAGGACTGCCCGCAAAAATCGTTCCAAGTCAGAAGAAGACTGGAAGACGAGGTTAGTGTACTTGCCGGTGTGTGTGTGTGTGTGTGTGTGTAGTTATATAAAGGTTTTAAACATCCAGGTTAACTGCCAGTCCACGCCAGTGATGTGCCATGTAGTGTCAACATGAAGAGCCGGTATCATGAGGTTTGGTGGTGCCACTGTTGTGTTTGCAGGTTCGGTCCCTGCAGGCTTCCAGAGAGAAGTGTCAGGCTTGGTTTCAGTTCCTTCCATCTCATTGCTTGCACACCCATATCCAAATACAAACTGTCTTGTCTTTTCTGAGCACCTCTTGGTTCTGACACAAAAAAGATGTTGCCACTGATAGCTGCTTGTAAGGACTGTTGTTGCTGATTAATTTATAATTGCCTCAAATTTGCATGCTTGGCCAAAGACAGGAGGAGATGCTTCCTCTGGTAAACTTGATAGCTTATTGCCCATGACTTCTCAGATCAGTTGCTGTGTGCTGGTAATACTGTATTCCCACTGCATACAGTTATTCTCAAAGTTGGTGAAATTATCAGCCAGATATCCCAAGCTATTGTGTCCTTTCTGAGAGGGTTACTAACTACAGAAGTTAGAAGAGCTAAGGGAGCTTACAGGATGGGGTGGTTGGGTTTTTTTCTACTATAATATGAGAGGGGTCAGTTGGGAGCTCTTATGCACAAGCTAAGTAGAAACTGCGAAAACATGACCAGATGAATCTAGTTTGACCAGATAAGGTCTTAAGTGTAGTAATAAATCGGTGGTCTCTTCACAGGAGAAAAAAAAAAAAAAGAAAAAGGTAGGGCTAAACTTTCTAAAAGTAAGCAAGCTTCATCTCTTCCCTATTAACTAGCTATTAATATACCCAGACACTGCAAATTAAATATCTTTAAAATGTCTGTTTTGTAACTGTAAATCACTTTTTTCTTTTTTTCAAATGAAGTCATGCATCATTCCAGAGTCCCAGGTTTGGACATGTCTGCCTTTGTCTTTTTCCTGTGCCTGCTCTCCTGAAGTGTTTGGGTTGGTTTGCCCTGAGACTGGAAAATAACATCTTTGTAATGCTTCCAAGTAAACATGTTAAGTGCTGGACAGCCTTGCATCTCCTTCTCCCTTTCCTGAATTCAGCGTGGTTCTACCTCTCACCAAGTGTTTTCAAAGCAAAGAGTAGTTACACTGTGTTCTTCCAGTTGCCAGAAGTAGCTTAAGGTATAGCTCAAAGCACCTGAGCTTGGCATTGGAAATAGGGGAAGTCCCAGGGAGCAACTCAGAGCAGTGGTTTTTGGTTGTATAATTAGTGCAGACACCGTTCACCAGGTTCTTCAGTTGGCTGTTATGCATGTACTGTAGACCTGCTCAGCACTTTCCTGGGATATCCCTCAAAAACTCTTCATTTTCCAAGATGTTTCTAAAGTTTTGGCAGAAAATTCCTAGTGTCTGATCTCTTTAGGAATGCCAAGTGTGACTGCCTCCAAAGGATGAACATAAAGTGTTGTGCTTCAGGGAAAACAAAAACATGCTTTGAAGGGGAACTCTTCTACCTGTTCCAAATTCAACTGTAGGTCTTAATCTGCAGTGTAATATAAACTTTGATGTAAACTGCTGCAATTTCCTTGCCACCGAAAAACAGAATTCTTACTTTGTCTAGTAGAGTTCCTCCCTCGTAAGACAATTCTCCAAAGTGCCTAGTGATTTTTTTCTCTTTAAATTTTGAATCCACTTTAGAAGTGGGTCTTGGTGTTTCTGAAGAAGTGACTCATGTTGAACACCTAATGTTTTAGAGACTGACCAGTAGTCTTAAGTCTCATGTAAAAGACCAGTTCATTTCTGAAACATAGAAGTGGTCTGTTGCTTCTGATGGAAATCAGTCCCCTCCTCCCCCCATCACTTACGTGACCGGATTATCTGACTGCTTTGGGTCTCCTGTGTGTCTCAAACTTAGTTCTTCCCATCTCCTTTCCCTTTCCTATTGAAGTAGTTGATCACTGGAGGGAGGGGTACATTGTACAAGTGTTGAAGACACAGTAGTGAGGTGTTGGGTGGTAGAATTCCTTAATATGAGAGACAAGGTGACTGTGCTTATAGCCCTGACTCTCAGCAAACTCTTTGTGCTCTGAGTGAGCTGCTGTTACCTCTGAACTAGGAGGTGAACTAGATGCCTGTGCACAGCACGCACCAGTTACTTGGGAACAGCTGACTCGCCCTGTTCAGATGATGCAGTAGTGAACTATGTGTGGTGCAGGGGTTGGATAACTGCTGTTGACTTCAGTTCACTTAACCAGGGCAGCAGGACGGCCATTGAAGTGTTCAACTGTTCAGTTTATCACCATGAAGACAGTGCAAGGCATTTCTTCCAATATGTATCTCAAGTCTTCTGAGCCAACCAAGACTTGCCTATTAGCTGCCCTGCTTTGGAACACAACACTGCAGTGCTGGGTGGCCTTTATCCTTTTGCCTTTTAAAGACATCAAGTCACATCTAAATGTGCCTTAATTTCTGTTCTGAAACTTTATGGTACCCTAGAAGGAAAGAGCCAAGTTAAAATGGGCTGCCTTGCACACATGATTTACTTGAGTGCGTGTGTTGGCTGTAGTGAGGCATATAAAGGAAGAACTGGCTTTTGTGGTCAGTGAGGCAGTGAAAGCAAGCTGCAGAGCTTATTAACCACAGAAATGGCTTCTAGCAAGCTGACTTGTGCCACTAACACGGCTTGGCAAAATACAAGACATTAAAGTGCTAGAGGTCTGGTACAGTGGGGTGCATGCTGCTGAGGCAGAAGGTGGAGTAAGTGGGCCCAAACAGAAAGTGGTGTTCAGTAAGAGGCATCAGGATTGCCAGAAACAGGTATGGGAGGGTAGGAAGGAGGAGAAACTTCTGTGCTGTGGTGATTTGACAGGGTTGTTCTCACCACTGGGGGATTCTTGCCAGTAGTATGGCCTTGTAACTGCACCTTATTTTATAGATAGAAACTGCCCCCCCCCCCGGGTTATATACACATGCAGATATAATCTCTCTGTGTGTATATACACAGTGTCTCCAGATTAGGTAGGAGGGGAAAGGGAAGGAAAGAAAGATGAGGCTAAACTTCAGTGATCCTACCAACAACAAATTTAGCAAAACCTTGCAACTATCTTCATGCAGAGGGAGTCAGCCTTCTGGCCATTCAGGTAAGCCCCCCAGTGCCAACAGTGTAATGCAACACAGTTATGGTGTAACAAGCCAGGACTTTCCTTGCAGCCTGTGGGTGATAGTTTGTCTGCACTGAAGGTGGCTGGCACACTTGTTCCTGAGTTAAGTGCATTGCAAAATGAGGTGTTAAAAAAAAAAAAGATCCTGGGAAATAATATTTTTCTGTTTTCAGGACTGCAGTGCTTGTGGTGTTTACATGTCTTGCAAAAACTTACTGCTTATGCATGCCAGAGTGATTGTTCACAACTGCTTTGAAGTAAAACTATCTATCCTTTTTTTATGTGATAGTCTCAACTGCTTCATGTGACAAAATACTAGTGTCAGTAACTTCATGTAGGAGACATTTAAGCAGTGTGGCAAATGGGGAGATCTAGCCACAGAAGATGGCTTTAAATTCACTTACGACTTTAAAACCAAGAGGGCTCCTGCAATCACAATAATTAATTCGAACAGTAAACTGCTGAAGATACAGCAAAGCAGTTCTGAACTTCCATAAAAGTGTGTGTTGATAGCTTCACTAACATGCTGTATGTTTCCTTGCAGATGGTTCCACCAAGGCCCCAATCCCTACACTGGTACGCAGGACTGGCTTTATTCTGGCAACTACTGGGACAGAAACTACTTTAACTTGCCTGATATTTATTAAAATGCAATAAGGAGCCTATGACTGATATAAATAAGTCTTAATCTGTTTTAATGTTTTTCCTTGTTTTACTTATCTCCTGAAAAAAACTGATCTGTTATCAAACAGAATATTAAGCATCTCCACAGTAAATCTGGTGGTACATGATCTGCAGTCCCAGAGGTAGGAGAATAATTTTTCTGGCTGATGGTGGGTCCTGTGTGGACAGAGTAAGACGCTGTGGTTTCGAGCTGCCCTGTTTGATGAATACACCTATATTAGGTTGTGGTGTATGAGGAATAGAACACCTTCGGCTGTTCTGTGAATACTTTCTTTCGTAGATAACATTGGCACAAGTAAAACCGGTTTTATTTATTGCGACATGGGAATGTTTAAAAGCACACACAGTAATTGCAATATTCTGTTCTTAAATGAAGAAGAGCGTGTCACTTTTGTAAAGATGTAATTTTTCATAAAGTGACTTTTCTTTTACTGAAGTAACTCCCTTGAATCCTGAGCTCTGGTCAGAGATTCCAGAAGCGTTCCTGTCTCTGGAGCATTAAATGCAGTTGTTCAAGATGGTAACATTACTCAGAGGTATTTATTCAATGTTTTGTGCAGTGTGTTTTGAATTTTGCTCTCCTGTTTTGCTACCAACCTTACGGTTTAAGGAATTAAGAGCCATTTAAATATCTACAGATTTGATTTGAACTGCACACTAGTAACAGGTTGTTTTAAAAGAATCTGTTTCATGCACTAGAAGTTCTGGTGTCCAGCGCCACTGCAAAAAAGCAAGAACCTAATCAGTCCAGGACCTGGTGGAACATGGCAGGGGGAACAGGACCTGTGTCTGTACTGTGCAACTGCCTGGGAGGAGAAAGTCTTGTGCATTTCAAAGGTAGTACAGCACCTCAGTGAGGCCTCCTGTGCACAGCTGCTTTACCCCTTTTCAGTGGGGTGCATTCGATCTTAAGAGTGTAAGTTTATATTGAACTGTGTACAGAGCTTCTAGGGGGCAAGCTGCTCCTTGTACAATATTTTAACTGCTATCTGGAGGTTAGTGTTAATTGAATAATTTAATTGCTACTAAATAAAGGCTTCAGAACTTCTTGCATCTAGTCTAAAGTGAGTGGTGTTTGACAGCACTGACCCAACTCCCAAAGCTGCTGCAATGACCTTGCATGATGTGTGTCCCTGTGCTTCAGGACCTGCTTTGCCCTGAAGTAGAACAGTCTGCTTATGGGGGAACTGAGAGCTTGTGCCTGGAATAGGCAGTGAGGCTGCAGCTCTAACCTGAGAGCAACTACTGAAACTGTGAATAAGGCAGTGAGATGGCTATTTTTATTCTGTGCACTACTACAATTACCCAGGTAGTGACCTGAGACACAATTGCATAGATGAGGAAGAGCCTTTTCTCTGGCAGCCTTTCATAGGAAGGCCCAGTTCTCACACTGGCTGGTAGATGCAGGAATACCTGCACTGTCTCTGGAAAGCCTCTACTCTGGCCAGCATTTCTTGAAGTCTGTCATAACTCCCGTGCAACTCCAAGTGAGATTCAGAGATGCATAGAAACAGTCTAGCTGTTAGGTCAGTGCTGCAGCAGGTCCCACAGCATTGAACACTCAGTGATAGGAAAATCAAAGCATTTAGTTCCTGCCTGCTTACCCAGCTCCAAGAGGGGGATACCTCTACACAACATCAACTTTTCTTTTGTTCTGAGCAACTTCTGTTTCCTAAGAACAGATGTATTTATTTTTCTAGACCTATTCATACTTCAAGAGTCTGGCATATTTAAGTGACCATACCTGTAGTTGTGAAACCTCTAAAGCAAAATAAAGGTAATTTTTCTTAACCCCTTCCTCAAAGCATAACCTCAGCAGTCCTCCTCAATAAAGCTGTAGTTTGAATGAATTTGACCATGTGTGAGAATAATTCCTTCCTCTAGTTGAAAGCATGACTGTCTGCTTGCTCCTGCCTTTTGTACACAGTTCCTTCCTGGAATATAAACCCCAGCAGTAGAGACTACACCTGGTTACACTGACCTAACTTTGGCTCTGTATGTCACCTGTCTGTGTCCCTGGGGCTTACACATACACCATGTTTGTACACTGAGGAAGCTGTTTCGTCTTCAGTGAAATAGCTGCAGCAGATGCCTTTGTGGTCATAATTCACACAAAGTTAACATTCAGGATTATGTGCTGTGTTAGGAAATTACAAAATGAATGACAATGCAGTTCAAATTGTTGGCTTTTTGAAGCATGTGTTATTTGATTTATTACATTGTAAAGTCCATTTCTCCTGAACTCGTTTCTGAAGTCTGCACAGCCTCTCTTCTCAACCTGTTTGAAAAAATAACATTAACTCAGTAGAAAGTGTGCAGCAAGAACTAATTTAATTGCTACCTGAATGCACTATAAGGTGAGGGTACTTGGCCACATTTTGAGCATTACACGAATGCTAAAAGTTCAGGCTGCAGGCATAAAGATGGGTATAAAGGTGAGATTAAAAAGTTGGTTACCCAGAGCAAGACTAGTACTAATTGCAGTGTAACAAGCAGAAGGTGGTTATAACAAGTAGTTTAACCACTGGTTTTAAACCCTGTTGTATTTTGAAAGCTTTCAGTAGCCTCTCTCTATGCAAGACCCATGCAAGAAGAAAACTTCCTTCTTCAGGACCCTGCTCTGGGAACAGGGCCTGGTGTAACAGTGATGTGTCCTGCAAGAGCATTTATACCTGTGTGCTTATCACCAGCTGCTGAGCCTTTCTTTGCAGACATCATATCATCCGGAGGGATGGCAACTGAGAGAACATGGGCTGTGCATGGCTTAGCCCCAGTTTCCTCTGCAGACTGAGAATTACAGCTTGCCATATCCATTTCCTCAGCAGCTGGCCTGGCAACTGGGACTGTAATGAATCTCTGCCTAGCACCTGCATCTCGCTGTGCAAAGGCAGCTTGGCTAGGAAGAGGTTTCCAGTCCTGTGTGTTCTGAATGTTAGAACCCACTAAAATGAAAGGTGGAGCATTTTCCCTCTTGCTTCCTTCTTGCATCACATAAATTGGAGCAGATACATGTGACAACTGACCCCACTGTTGATCTTCCCCCGTGGAAAGACTGAGGGTTGCCTGGTAATAAGGACCACCAACTCCAGCAGGAGGAAAGGATGGAGGCGATTCTTGACCTTGTCTCAGGTCAGTTAGGCAATAGAGGGTCCACACATTAGAATGTGGTTGTAGCTGTCCTGCTTCACTTGATGCCATGGCTACAAAAATAAAAATAAGAATGCTGGTATCAGGAGTGGTGCATTCCAGTCATATTGTAAAGCCTTATGTCTACTTCAAACACCTACACATTGCAAAAGCATGTTAGAGAGGACAGCTGGGATAGCAAACACTGTTTGGTCACCTGCAGCCTAGAAAAAGTAGAACTGTTCATGGTCAAAGCAGAGGCTCTTCTGGGTAAGCATTTATCTGCTATTTCTGAAACTGAAGTTTGCCAGACTCCCCTAGAAGTTTGGGATTTTTTTAAAACAACTGCCTAAGCTCAGCTCTCCTCTACAACATGCTCTGTCTGGGCCTCACAGCTGTTCTACTCTTCCTGGGGCCTGGGATGGGGCTTGCACAGATTCTGCAAGGGAGACTCTGGGCAGGGGACCTCCACCCTGGAGGGTTTCTCCTGCTGTGCAAGGGAGGAGCTGGGTGCATGTCATCACAGGGAAGAGATGCTGGTGAGGGCCTCACCAAGAAAGATGAGCTCTCTCCCTGTTTGTGAAACTGATGACCAGCTCAGCCCAGCTGCAGAAACTCACTAAGCTCAAGACAGCAGAGGCAACCACCACCATTTTTTGCCTAAATGGAAAACCTCCTAGGTCAGTGCTGGAATATGAGATCTTTCAGGAGAGGAGAATCAAAAGTAAGGCTCCAACTAGTCACATCTCTTCAGCGACAGGGCACATGTAGCACATCCTTGGCCTCCAACACCTGATTCAGAAAATACAGGGTGTTTTTGAGCAAGATCATTTGGCATCAATGGGCACCTTCCCATCACTCTTATCTGTGTGTTTGCCCACAGGAGCACAGGAGTCCTGCCCAGAGCTAGCCCCATCTCTTGGAACAGGTAGCAGAGAGATCAAACACATGCACTGAGGCCAAGCAGACAGTGTCAGTACCGTAAGTTTTTTAGAAGTTGTCTCTACCCTGCAGCACTGACATAAGTGTTTTTCCATTTAGTGACCCCTGATGAAGCTGTAGAGTCTGAAGCTAACACAAGAACATGACACAAAGACCCAAACTTTCTTACCTGACAAGACATAAACTTGCTCAGCTGATTCCACTTGTGCTGTAGATTCGATTATCTCAAGATGGCACACAAAATCATCAGCAGATGGACATAATGTTGTATCACTTGAGCTCTGGACTGTATTTAAAGGCTGCTCAATCTTTAACAGATAAGCTGTTTGGTCTGTGAAGGGAATTATTATTTTCTGTGGAAACTGTTCTACATAAGGTGGAACCTCTGCATCCGTAATCAGCTCATCATCCCACCACAGTGACACAACCTCAGTGGTTGAGGTAACCTCACCTTCCTTGCAGGAAGGCACAGCCTTCAGTGGATCTTTAGGAGAAAGTGGTGGTGGTGGTGAAAGGGCTGATGGTGATAGTTCTTCCCACAAGGGGACGG
Source organism: Athene cunicularia (assembly GCF_003259725.1). NCBI lineage: Eukaryota > Metazoa > Chordata > Aves > Strigiformes > Strigidae > Athene > Athene cunicularia. The sequence continues at coordinate 103,895,235 of NW_020799095.1, read as the reverse complement.
AGGAAGCTTGGTTAACATCATTTATTGAGACATCAGCTTGGCTGTCTGAGGGCCCCAGTTCTCCAGCTATGGAAGACTGACTCCACACTCCTGATTGTGACCTGACAGCCTCTATAGAAGCCTCAGCTGCTGGGACAGCAGAAGCATCTTCAGCAGCACCTTCTACTGGTGTAAATTCATCCTCCGAGGCCTGAGAGTCTTCGTGAAGAGTCTGCATGCTGGTTGCCACGTTCCTCACAGAATATAAAGAATCACTGTTACCTAGCACGTGGGCAGCAAACTCAGCAGGGACATACACCAGTTCAGGTCCCTCAGGGGATGAAGCTCCATCAAATCCAGAGGGGGAACTGCTTCCTGCAATGGAACTGGCAGTTGATGGGTGTTGAGTTACTCTGGAGCTATATTGAATATCAGGTTCAAGGAGCTGGTCTTCCTCTGTGTCGGTACACTTGTCCATTCGCTTGGGCTCCCCAGAAAACAAAGTAACTGTGTACTCTGATGTCTTCTCTTCCAGTCTCTTATTTTCTGCAAGGTAAAGAGCACATAATGGCAATACACAAGTAACTGTTTCCATTTAAATAAAATTGAATGATTTCAGCACCAACTCAATTAGATGATCTAAAGCACATTTATGAGACTTCCCGGGTTGCAGAGTAGGCATAATGTAAGGAGAGGGTTTGCTGCTTGCCTATCAATAAGGGGAAAGAAAATTCAGAGAGCAATGGTACCACTTCAAAACCCAGGAAGCCTTGACTGTATTCCTGATCCTGCGGTGATGACAACATTCTTATCTACTGCCCACAAACATCACTACACTTACGGGTTAAGAGAGTAAACCTTTTACATTAAGCACATCAGATAAGCCAGTTAGAAGACCATGGCTCCCTTTTGCAACATGCCAAAACTCTTTGGATCCATACAAGTTATTTTAGATGTATTGATAGTGACATTTTAGCTTCCTCAAGAATCTGGATTAGTTGAACTGACAGGTATCCAAGTGAAGAATAGGGTAAGACGTGAACAAGTTTTAGATACAGAGTGAAAAATGGCTCCTAGATTAGTTATCAAGGGTGGAACACAAGAAAGTACCCGTGGGATCAAAACAGCCTTCCATCACATGGTTAACAAAACCCCTCTACACTGGAAAACAACAAACCAAGAGGTCTGGTTTCTATCATGATTAGCAAGCGTTGGCCAATATGTAAACCCAGCACAGTAGCAGAAGAGGAGTCTGATATATCACCACTGCTCAGCACTGAGCTGTTTTCTGGATAAGAAATTATAAGAGAAACATAACTCAAAGGATGACAGAGCTAAATTGTCTCTGAAAAAACATTATTCTGACTGCCATCCCAAGCCAACATAAACCCATTTATAATCCAGTGTCAGTATCGCACAATGCCACAGAAAAGAAAGGCTCTCTTGCAGCTATACAAACCAGTGAGATACCTGCTGCTGCACCACCAGTCCCAAAACCTGTGCTGGCACTGTGGGCCGGACCCTTCAGAGGAAACCTTGCTAAGGAATTCCTCTCTGATATCCCTTTTCATAACACAGTTATGTGACCACATAGTAGCAGAGGGACCATACAGAAAGAGAGGGGGACCTGTACTGGAGCTCGGTGAACATGCAGGAGTCAATTCACAATCACATAAGCAAACCTCTGACAGGCATTTTGAGAGAAAATTTCTGTGATATTCAGCCGCTCTCCATCATACTTGAAAAGTCATGGCAGTCAAGCAAAGTCCCCCGTGACTGGAAAGAAGGGAATATCACACCCTTTTTAAAAAATTTAATGAGAACTCTGGGAACAACTGACCCCTCAGCCTCACCTCTGGGCCTCATAAGATCATGGTAGAGATCCTCCTAGAAAATATATCAAAACATATGGAAGACGAGAGGTGATTAAAGACAGTCAGCACAGCTTCACCAAGGGCAAATCGTGCCTGACTAATCTAATGGCCTTCTATGATGGAGTGACTGCATCAGCAGACAAGGGAGGAGTTACTGATGTCATCTACTTGGACTTCTATAACGCCTTTGATACAGTCCCACACAACATTCTGGCTGCTAAACTGGAGAGATGGATTTGATGGATGGACCGTTAGATGGATAAGGAATTGGCTGGATGGCTGCACCCAAAGAGTTACAGTCAACGTCCCAATGTCCAAGTGGAAACCAGCAATGAGTGGTGTCCATCAAGGGTCCATGCTGGGACCAATACTGTTTAATATCTTCATCAGTGACAGAGCTGGATTGAGTGCACCCTCAGCAAGTTTATGGACGACACCAAGCTGGGTGGTACAGCTGATTCACTAGAGGGAAGGGATGCCATCCAGAGGAATCTGGACAGGCTTGGGAAGGGGGCCCATGTGAACCTCATGAAGTGAGGTGATTCTCCCCCTCTACTCTGCTCTTGTGAGACCCCACCTGGAGTACTGTGTCCAGTTCTGGGGTCCACAGTACAGGAAAGACATGGACCTACTCGAGTGGGTCCAGGGGAGGCCACAGAATTGATCAGAGGGCTGGAGCACCTCTCCTATGAGGAAAGGCTGAGAGAGTTGGGGCTGTTCAGCATGAAGAGAAGGCTCCAGGGAAACATGTCCTTTCAATACTTAAAGGGAGCTTTAAGAAAGATAAAGACTTTTTACAAAGGTCTGACAGGACAAAGAGCAATAGTTTTAAACTGAAAGAGGGTAGATTTAGACTAGATATCAGGATTTTATTTTTTTTTTTTAAAATTACAATGAGGGTAGTGAAACACTGGCACAGGTCACCCAGAGAAGCTGTGGCTGCCCCCTCCCTGGCAGTGTTCAAGGCCAGGTTGGACGGGGCTTTGAGCAACCTGGTCTAGTGAAAGATGTTCCTGCCCAGGGCAGGGGTCTTGGACTAGAGGATCTTTAAAGTTCCCTTCCAACCCAAACCATTCTATGATTCTATGATTATACAAAAATTGCTGTGTGGTATCATTAACACAACATTTGCAAATGCACCAAAATTGAACCTTTGGTGATACTTTAAGTTACAATGCAACATCCACCAGTCATTTTTACCAGAAGAAAACTGCTTCAAATGCTGAAGGTTAGTTTTTTTAGAGGAAGATGCTAAGCTAGGAATAAGATAGTAGCACTTTCTGTTCATAGTTGGGGCTTCTATCCTTGCTGTAATTACCTTAGTGTATAGCTCTCAATCTATAGAAAAAGGCTGTCTCAAAGTGCTGTCTAGTTCCAGGGTTACTTAGAACCCAGCTTAGGTCACCTTTTTGAACAAAGGGGATATCTAATGCTGCTGATACAGTAGTCAGACGATGAAGACCTAAACCAGTGGGGCAGATACAAACAGGCTGTGGACTAGACAGTGCACCCGTATCAGTGCTCCCACATAACCTTCAGAAGGCACTATGTATTCCAGCCCTTACAGCCAAACCCAGGGAGCAGTTGAAAGCTCCCAGCACTTCCCAAAGGAATCATCCCAGAAAACCAAAACATCTTTTTATAAATAAGGAGATACAATATCTATTTGCAAATAAAAGGTAAGTGTAAAGTCACTATCTGCTTAGGGGTGATAAATTGCACTGCAATATCCTAAAATTAAAATGACCAAAGGCATCCAGGCTCTCCTCTATACTAAAGTACAACATTCCAGAGGACTAATTCTTCCCACATTAAATAAAAGCAAGTGCTTTCTGGAGATGCCTGCCTTTTCAACAGCCCAGTGCCTATGTGCCTCTTTCACATGACAAGATATGGATGGGATGCATCCCATAAGTGAAAACTATTTGCACTCATTTGGGTTGGAATATTGTCTCAAAAGATCTTAAAAGAACAAACAGCAACTATCTTACCTCTCACAAGCTCAAACTTTTCAACCAGTTCTGTCAAATCTAGATTTGGATGCCCTGAAAATAGAAGCAGAAATTAAGCTGGAGTAGGAGAGCACTCCCAAGTAGCTCACCTCTTCAGATGAAGCACTGGTAGAAACAAACCTTTTTGAAAGGTGACGAGATCTTGGAAATAGAGAGCAAAAAACTCAGCAATGTTGTCTGGGTTTTCTTCTATGGCAGCCCGGCTCACCCCCTCAAGAAGGGTCTGAAGGCCACATGGAACAGTCAGACTGATCTTTGAAGACTGCATCTTCACCCACTCAAGCTGGCTTACGGTTTTCCACCTGTACAAACAGAACCCCTTGGCTGAGCGTCTACCGCAGCCCAGTGTGATATGTCCAACACCAATGGCTCACCCCTTGCCATGCCATCAGCAACCCTCCTATTCCCCTTCCTGCACACTCCTTTAACTGAAAGGGGGGTATATACAACTTGCAATGACCAAATCCTTTACTCCCCTCTGCAGCTTTAGGCAGCAGGAGGCACATCAGGGGGCCACCCAACTAGGCAACCACAATGTGTGAATTCAAACCCATGCCCTGAATTCCCTTTCTTAAAGATAAAGCCTACTAAAGTACCCCGCAATGAGCCACAACAGCCATTCATGTTCAAGCAAAGAGTTAACAGGTAATTACAGGTAATCCTCCTCTACCCCCTTCAGTACTTGCTCTCTCCTGGCTCCTGGTCTCCTGCTGGGGCCACCACACCCAGCCAGAAGGCCGTGATGTCACAGTGCCCTTACATCATCCACAGTGGTGCTGAGGTTCACAGCCACCTGCGTCCGAGCTCCAGCGCTGTGAAATTAGTTTGTTGGTCAAAAAAGATTAGGAGTAAAAGGTGAAATAACACGATTAAAATCTCCCCTTGAGCAGCCAGAGTGCTCTGCAGCCAGCTGATGCTGCTGCGTATCAGTGAAGGCTTTCCTCCTGCAATAAACACCTTGATTCCCACTGTCGCACAAGAACCAGTGCATTTAATGGACGTGACTATTTGTAGACACTTTTAATAATATATTTTAAGACCAAAGTATGGTGTTGTGGCTGCCATTGCTCAGGACAAGCAGTGTAACGGCTGTGAGGGTGAGGCTGAGCACCCATGGGTGCTGCCTGCCACAGGGCATGGGGGAAACGAGTGCCCGCAACACTCACACCTGGTGATGCGCTGCCTTTTCTCTCCTCCCACGCTACCACAAAACCCACTCCTGCTTTCTGCTACTCACTTGCCTTCAAGAGCGTAACCTGCTGAACCCAAGGTGCAGGCAGAACCCCTCTGAGGAAGTGTTTTGCCTTTGCTGAAATACACTTGCCTCACCAGAAGCAGCAGGCAGTCAAAGCCGAAACATTTCTTCCCGGCACAGAAAGAATGTAACTTTGGTCTCAGCCTCAGGTTACGATTTCACACAATCCAACACTGCAACATCCCTCTCACCCCTCCGCCAGCCCTGGTAGAGGGGGTGGGTGAACAGACCCATCCCCCGGTTCACAGCCTGGCCTTTTTAAGACAGGTGACATACCACATCCAAGGGATTTAAAACCAGTGTAAAAGACTGCAAAATATAGCACCCGAGAAGAGATGCTCTCTGTGAACATCTGGCAGGATCTCAGAGCAAATGTCTGGGGAGCGTAACTGCCTCAGCCGCAGCATCCACTCCCAAAGAGGAACAAGATTATTCCTTAATACACCTCCGTTTATACTGCAGAAACCTGTGACTCTGAGGGCAAAACCTGAAACAAACCTCGACAGCCCCAGGGATAGCATCTGCTTTCCAGTACATATTTTCAGTGGAGACACACAAGATCATTTTCTGTTCCAGTAAAACAAGCCCAACAAAGGTAACTGTAGAGCGCCATATTTTCAAGGGTACCGCTAAGTGTTTCTGAGGATCGAGTCAAGCCATGATCAGGAGCCTGCTGTGGGATAAGAACCTTTATCTACCAACAATACTTCAGATCAGTCTTCATCCAACCATTTACCTACCTGCTCTTGCATTCCTGGGTGTTTGCACCTCTACAAAAACCTGAGGGGAATTCCAGCAGCACTGAAGATTTAAGACTCAAGTGTCACTGCAGCTAAAGCATTTAGGCTACCTACGATAGCTTCCTTTGAGTAATATATTCATAATGGGTCATTCTAAATTAACAGAATAGAACATCAATTTCAAGTTAGGCCACCGGAAAGTGTATGTTAACGGTAAACTTACCACAAAATGCTTCTTCCATAAAAGAATCCTTAGAAAGTAATTTCTCATTAAAGCTTTTCACAATAGCTCATCTGTCCTGGCGAGTGACAACACAGACCGTAATATTTAAAAAATTGTCTATGAATATGCTATGACTTATGAAATTAGGAAGAACAGCTTTCCTGCAGAAAGAATAAGATATACTTCAAGAATATATATGAGGACTAGAAAACTTATCATTTCTGGAGTCAGGATAGTAATCTGTATGGAGAACATACGGAAGAAACGGAACTTCATAAAAGTATTAAACACAGCTGGATGCAAACTCAATTGTGTTTACTTTGAAACTATCCTCAGTGAATACAGATCAGAAGATAACTTCTAAATTTGCTTCTTTTGAAAAATGTCAAAATTCTGGGTTTGTAAAGCTCTGCACAGCAAAGCTTCAAACAGTTTTAAGTATAGATGTCATAAACCACAGAAAAACTTACTATCAAGAGGTAACAGGAGCATAAACCTCCTCAAATACTTAAAAAGGCTTCAGCCCCTAATGTAAAAGCATGTCTGTCTGAAACTTAAAAGCAACTATAGGGAAAACATATCTGGAAACTAATTCACTGTGCTGGAACTTGAACACCGTTACTGGGAGCCATCTAGAGTAAATCCACCATACAAAGTGTACCAGACAGAGATGGACAGAAGTTCAGCAAATCAAGATCCCAGATACACCTTATTTTTTCTGCTAAAAAGGATCATCATTCATTAACTCTTCACAAGATAGCTCACAAGGGGTTAACAAGTCACACCAGTTGGGGGCACATGGAGTGTTGTTTTTGTGGTTTTTAACTGGCAATCTCTTTCAAAGCTTCAGCTAAATAGGCTGAAGAGGACTTGCATTTTTTGCAAGCACCATCTTTGTGTTTCTACCCACCAGAGACTTCAGTAGAATTCTAAGGGGGAGGCGGTTGAATTCATGTACAAATATCTCCATGCAAACATTTGTGCTTTTCCTACCAAAGGTACAAAATATCAGTTTTAAGGTATCTTTTATGCATACGTCTAACTCTTTGTCATCCCCTTCATCGGGCCCTTTGCTACAAGTGGGGAAAAGCCTATGTCCCAGCAGCACAATTATCTTTTTTCGATACAGTATAAAATATTGCATCTAGTGAAAGACTGGGAGGCAATTATGTAAATGGTTTTGCTTGGTGAAGTCTGACAATCACACTCTCCCAAACATTCAGCTCAAACGATCTTTTTATTTTTTTGCCTCTTAACCTCTTCACCTGGGAGCCCTTCTGGGCATCTCCTATAGGTAATCGCAAGTTGCCAAAAAATGCCTGACCACCACCGAAGCTCAGCAGGACTGGCTGGTCCTAACAGATGATTGATCAGAACAGCATCATGGAAGAAATCACATCAAAAGATAAACAGCATTTTGGAAAAAGCAGCAATGAAAAAATTAAGGGTAACACAACCAACCATGAACTCCTCCTGGCTAAAAGACCCTGGCGATTGTAACACTGGGGCTAAACAAGTCATGAAAACATTGAGTAATAAAGATTCTGAGCAGAGGCAGGGAGGCAATAATGCAACTCTAATATGCACCTGAGGTCCAAATACACATAAAATTAGTGGTCAAAATAATTCAGTTTTTAACCCTGAAAAGCCTGCCTTGAGTTTCTTACCGTCTCCGAAGAAACAGGGGTGGTGTGGGGAGTTGGAATATCACTTTCTGCCATTAACTAACACTGGTACACTTTTGTAACTTTAATTGAACAAGTGTTGAAATTCAGGGAAAATAAATATTTGCAACATTATGACAAAGTGAAGCATTTTGTAAAAGAAACCAATCTTTTTTCCAGTGCATCTTGTACAACAGCTAATTTATATATATACACATATATGCAGATAACTTGGTGTACTAAGAGTAGGTTCTCATACTTTCTGAGTCTCTCTATAGATACAGTGTATTTTAATTGTTCTTTGGCAAAACAAGACAGAACAGGAACATGCCTGTATATTCCCATCTTCTGTAAATCAGCTTTTCCAGATAAAAGTAGTTTCTGAAGCATTTTTTTCTAGCTCAAACATCAGAAAATTGTACAAGCATCTGTTCAAACTGTAATTAGCAGAAAAAAATTCCATCCTGCCTTTTTTTTTTCTGAAGTCCTAATTTATATAAAATAATTTGCCATAACAGTTCCTCAAGGATAAAGGACTAGTCAACATACCTGTACTTCTTACTCTGAAATCTGTGTGGAGTCTACTATGTGTCCTAGGCTGCCCGCAGAGCCCCTGCTGAGCCAAGGACAGCTGTGCTGCTCAGAGGCCACTGGCTGACCGACCGCCTTAGAAGACAGATAAGTATAAATTTACTTCTTAACGGCAGCATTAATAATACTTGTTTGGGATTGCATCATTTTTCATGGAAGTGACTGCTACCACCATTAGTACTTCATAATGATGACTGGAAAAGGAGTTTGAGTATCACGGGCTACCCTGCTTCCACTCCACTGGCAGGTTCAACCAGCACCCTCCTAACACCACTTACAGCCCTCCCTATAACAACCCCTAACACTTGGTCTGTGCAAACTTCAAACAGTTACAGAGCTATTTTTAAACACTAGTTTGATCAATTGTTGGAAAGACAATCAGACTCTTGCAAACTGAAAAGCAATTCAATACAACATCTGGGGAATTTTATTTAGGAATAAAGCATAACTAGAATATGAAACAAGCATTCAAAGTCAGAGAGAGAAGAAATTAAAGTGCTTGCTTTAGAGTAAATTAGAAACATTTTCCAAGGTGTAGGAATACAACAAATACAATTGTGTGTGGTTCTTTTTCTTTAATGAAGAACAAGTAAACTCAATGTCTTAAAAATGCATCTTAAACCTTGTTCACTCTACGGTTGATCTCAACATGACACGTATAACTCACTTTCTAAACCAGGAGACTGTAATTATACTGGAAGAACAACGGCTGAGGTAATTGCTGACTAGAAAACTTTGTTACAGACATCCCAGAAGTTTTGCCAATACTTAGTATCATCTTGTTCAGGAGGCCATCAATTAAAAGACAAATTTGAGGAGCAAGGGAAGGAAACTCCTGTCCACATTTCTTTTAATTTTACTCAGAAATAGAAAAGTGCAAGTTCTGTAAATTAACAACATTTACAGTACACCACAATAAATATGCCATCTCGTGACATCTAAAAATTCTAGTTATGTATTTGAAATGAGTCATATTGAGATAAAAACTGCATCAACATCAACAAAAATACCTGACCCAGTAAAGATAGTCTTAACATATTAACTAGCAAGATGCATATTCCATTATTGCTATTAGACCATGCCTCCGAGTTCCAAAGTATAAAAACTTACCAGTTTACACAAAATACTGTTGACATTTTTCTCATCACAGGCACAATCTAACATAAAAAATAATTTTGACATTTACAATATAGGAGATTCTCCTATAAGGGGAGAAAAAAAAATTAATACAGAAACAGGTAGTTCTATTTCAGTGATGAATCACTAAATCCACAGAAAAGCTGCAATTTGCACAGAGCTAAACTGTCATATGAATATATAGTGTCTCTCCATACCCACTCCTGGCCTGGTGAGAACAACAGGCCCTTCAGCAAGTTCCCTACAATTTGCTTAGCTGCCTCCAAGTATGTAGACCCTAGATATCCCAACACAAATGGCATGCAGGTGCTTTTGTGTTCTGAACAGCCTAGTCTCACGTTGTATTTAAGCAGTGTATTTAAAAGGAATTTTGTCAGTAACCGTATTGTTTCTAGCCATTTACCCAGACTAGACTGTGTCTCCGATTGCAAAACATTAAAAGTCAGATAGGACAAAATAAGATTTCAAATATGTTAAAGTCCATTTTTAAAATCATTATTTGAATTCTAAGTAGTCACTATATATACACAATATATTGTTTACTAGTCAATACCTATTTGGACTGACCAAATAAGGTTGAATACTGATTTACGACTCAATATTACTGTCAAAGTTGAATTAAAAAAAACCCAGCATACTATCTGTAACACACCTATATTATAGAAAAATAAAACCGCTTTAAGAATTAAAAGCCTCTCCTCTCCTTCAGGGACTGCAACAGAAGTGTTTAACTGCTCTAGGAATGCCCTTCATTGCAGGAACTGTGTATTTCTAGAGAGAAATAGAAGTGTCTCAACGGTTTCATTTGTCCTACCAAATAGGATATTACTTTTCTCCTCCATATCAGTCTTGCTTTAGATGCAACCTCAAAAGCAAATCAATGAAGGTTAGGTGTGGGCAACATCTAAAACTTTGGCAACATACTCTACAAAAAGGTAAGGGGAAAAAAAAGTTTAAGCTAAGGAACTGTTTAAGGCAACCTGACCAAAGTAAAGATAAGGCTTTTGGATAACGATTTCCAAGGATATCCAGTTTTCTTAGCTTTGCAAAGTAACATAATTCAACTAACTTTCTGGTCAGATTTCCATTCATAAGATACTTTAAAAAAATATGTACCTTCCTAGAATATGATATTAACTGAATATAAAACATGAGGAGATACTACATAGTACAAGACAAAACTAAAAAAGCTACAGATGAGCACACAGATGGCCAAGTACTAAAAATTATATGGTCATGATAAAAGTTTTAAGCTCTCTGAGGTATTTCAGTATCTTAACACCACAGGTTTGGAATACCATATAGATACTTAGGGTATTGTAGTATTGGTATAACTACCAAAGTTAGATTTTTGGTTTTACCTTGTTTGGTTGTTTTTTTCAATACCTTTAAAGGTCACTGCTATAAAGATTCAGCAGCATGAATCAAAAATTGTGAAATTACTGTATCTGGCCTATGTATTTTAACTTAATATTCAGAATATTAAGAGCAGAAATATGAACTGCCCACATTGGAACTGTATGTCAAACAAAGTAAGTGTTTGGCTGGAATGTACCAGAAGCAGAGATTCTAAATACTGACATAATTTGTATCACAAGTATGTGCTGGGTTGGGAGGGGAGAAATGAAGAAGGGAAGGGAATGTGAAGTTAGTCATCATGAAGACACTGACATAAGTCACTAAAATTTAGTAAGATCTGCTTTTTGTGGCTGAACAGTTTTCCTCCTCCTGTGTATTGGCTAGTGCTTGAAAAAAAAAAAAGAAGTGTTCTAACTGTTCCAAACTTCAACATTTACACCAATTGCTTTTATTGTATTATTCTAATCAAGACAGAAGCACCCCTCTTGGCATATTTTAGATCTAGATCTATTTTAAAAGGTAAAAATCACACCTGCCAATATTGTTGAAATAAATCACGTGTGCTTGTTTAAGCTCACCCACAGAGTTACAAGCAATTGTGTTCAGCTTGGTTTAAACAAAATAAAAACTGAAGAGTTAAAAACACAAGGTCACTTAACCTTCTTCCTGGCTGATTTACTTTTAATTAAAATTGTAATGTTTTCCTAAGCCATGCCAACTCTGACCATACTAGGAAAGTGTCTCTGGCACAAATGGTTTTCAGAAGAAAAGCTGATCTTCCCCAACAGCTTTTTCTTCTGCTTCATCTTAAAGTGCAGAAACTGTGGGAAAGGATAACAAGACTGTCCGTCACTGTGGAACTACTTCCCTTAGAGAGGCTAAGGCTGCGTGTATGCGGACGTGCAATCTGTTCTCAAAGTCATAGCCAGTAAATTCCTCCTGCAGAGAAAAGGGAAAAAAAAAAAGGCATAGAACTATTAGCCTCCACCATTTTATGACATTAAGGTAATTTTACTACTAACGCTTAAGAAGTCATGTTACAAAACAAACAGAAGAAAAGAGATTAACTGGAGACTACATGTTGCAATATCCCCTCTTTACCCGAAGTAACAGAATTATTACAGAAATTCCAAGTTGGTGAAGGGAGCAAAAAGCTGTTTCCAACATGCTGTTTGGATCCCATGTAGTTGGAACAGCACCTAGGAATTTCTGTAAGTCCAACAGCTCTGGAATATCCCAACCTGCTCAAGGCAGGAACCAGTTGGAACAAAGGAGTGGAGAGTTGTCATTTTCAAACTTTTCATAGCCAAATCTTAGTTGAAAAACTTGGCAAGGTTCTAGCACTCCAGGAGAGGTCACTAATGTGGGCTCTTACCTATGACTGACCTAGAAATATACATCCACGTAACATACATGAGTGTGTGTCATATACATTAATGTATATCTACATTATAATGTTGTAGATTATAGGTAATAGACAGATTATAGGTAAGGGACACTGATACCCTCTTGGCCCCAACACCACCCCAACCCACCCACCCCCTCCTCTCCAATTACTTCAGCTCAGAAAGATAAATTTGAAAATTTTACCAAGTTTTTACCTTGGCTTGGAGAAGTAAGGTTTTGCCTCTCGGTACAGTCTACAAAAAGACAAACATTGTATTAGAAACACATTGCAAACGTTACAGAAAATATCTTAAGTATATAGCCTGGTCAGTCCAGAAGGGCATCTCTCTCTTGAAAACAAGGCACCAAGCAGACAAAAACCTCACAGATTAGGAAACTAGAAATACAAATGAAGCATCCAAGAGATGCAGTATATATTTATAGTCTTCTACAGAAAAGGAGGAATTACAGCTTAAACTGCAAATTGCTGCTGCTGATGGTGATCTATAATGTGCAGGGAAACAAACGAAGCTACAGATAAATGACTAATTGATCAATAGAGTAATTTTTGGTTTTTAACCAAAGTTTAAGTCAGGAGAAGTTACTGGGATTTAAGCATAAAAAGTTTCAAAAAATCTCAAACTCTTAATGAAAAATACACATATTTTCAGATTAATATTTGCTATTGAAAAGCTCATGTTTTATATCTTATCCTATAGTCCATTTTTATTTTAAGCCTTACAAATAAATTAACTACCTGAAAAAGACTGAAAAAAAATGTTTTCTTATTCAAATATATGAATAAAACCATATGTATTTATATTTGTTTATTACACTCAGCATCTAAAGCATCTACAAAAAAAATCCTGTAAACTTCTTGATGTAACCATATTAAAATCTTAAAGAACTTGATTAGCACCAAGTTTAAAATAACAAATCAAACATGTACTTATGAACAATTTTGAAGTAAACTTAACAGCATGCATGCTTTTTATACCAACATGCATATTCATATCTATATCTGTTGCTCAGGTCTATACTTCTCAGGTAAGTGCGATTTATACAACCCTATTCCCTTCTCTTTCTTAATCCTCACAGAGCTCTCTCGTCACACCTCAGCTAGTAAATGGAATTTTCTATAAACAGCATCCACTTGCCTCTAATTCTAGCTGTTGCTTTTCCCCATCCCACTTTACTGAAGTCACACGTCATCTACCTTCTAACAGTCTGAGTGCCACAAGAGGGAGTTTCCTGCTTGTCCTTCATATACTAAGAGCTTCCATAGCTTCTCAGTACAACTACAAGCCAAGGCTTATCGAGTCCTCAAACAACCAACATGAAACATGTTTGGTTACTATGTGCAAACACTACATGTAAAGCAGGGAGGAGAGCTTCCACTCTATATATATATATTATATATATACATATATAATATATATATATATTTTATATATATATATATATATTATAATAATATATATATATTTTTTTTAGACACTTAATATAACTAAATTTAAATATGAGCATGCAAAAAAAGCAGCAAGAACATTACCAGACTCAGATATCCCTACCAGGCATCAAGGTCCAGTTCCAAGTCATAGGGCAGTAGGGTTTTCAGAAAAGAACTATTATTTTTTAAAGCGTTTTCTCTAGTTTTGTCATGATAATTTTTATTGAAAGATTCTCATTTCCTTCCTTTCCCTCTTTAACAGGAAGGTTCAGCTCAGACTATTAAATCTGACAAGATTAAAACCAACTGAAACCAGAATCTTACGAATGTAAGATACTATCAGCCCTACTACTTTATACACTACATACAATGATGTGGGAGTTCAAGCCATTACCCTGTAACCACTTCCCCTAACTTGCAGTCTGATTCAGGAAGTACTACATAATGCAGCACAAACTCCAAATAGTGAGCAGCATTACATGTTTAATGAGAGAAACAGCACCAAGAGTGATGCAAAAGTTGCCCTACTTTAAGATACTCTGGGGTCCCTAGGAGGCAGGGTATGTGCAAAGACCTGAACAATCAAGTATATTGACGACCAAGCCATTTGGACAGTCTGAAAGCCAGGTCAGTTGTTATCCTCTTCATCCTGAACAACAGAAACCTCACTACATGGCAGAGTGAAAGCTAAAATGCCAACACATACAGCTTTAAAGAAATTGAAATGACTGAAATCACTTTACTTATATATTCCCTGCAATTAAATAGTACAATGGTATGCATGTCCTCAGTCCATCTAGGTTTCCAAGATGCACTGATGCTCAAGATTAGGAAGATATCTGTCCCAAGAATAGGGATAAATAACATCAAAGTAAAAAGACTTTTGACACATGCTATATTGTTCCAAATATAAGTTTTGATTCCAAAAACATGGAGCTATTTTAGGAAGATATCAAATTCTATTTGGAGAAGATAACTACAGGTGATCTTTGAGTCTGAACAGCATCCAACAGGAAATTAAATACGTAAGAAAAGCATCCCAGGCATTCGCCACACTAAGTACCACCTGCAGACAAAGCCCTGCCTAGCCAAGGCATTCTTGCCAGGCCTCTGCTGCCACCAGCAGCAGGAACACTGAGACAAGTGAAGGGGGAGAGAGGTCTTTGCATCTTAAGGGGCAACAGAAGCATTGCCATACCTCAGTATTTTATATACTGTTTCTGTAAGTCACATACCAAAAAATGGGCATCATGACATGATCAGAGAGATGAGAAGTCTTTTTGGTGCAAAGTGCTAAATAATAATTAAAACACTGTGGTGCTACACTCAAACTTTACTGCTAGAGAAAGACACCACTAATGGTCAGGAATGTAACAACTGCCCTGAAGAATCCTAGAGAGTCTCAGGCTCTATTTTTCATGTAAAAACAAAACCTAGTAACAACAAAACAAGTCATTTTAGTGTTACTGACAGATACACTAAGATCCTCAGAATGTCCTTATAGCTCGATATTGAAAAATTAAGACTTTACCTGAATCGCACTGCATTGCTTGGTTTGTAAAGAAACAAAGTAGTTTCTTTACAATAGGTCTAAAATAAATTTTTTAAACTTAACATACATTAGCACCTATAAACTTTGTTTCGTTGTTTGTATAGTGATATGTTGACTCCCCACCCTAATTTTAAGAGTTTAAAAATAGGTTATGCTATTACCTCTGGATTGTCTAATAGAAGACAGCCAAGTTCATAGCAAGCATACGGCTGGACATACAAGTTGTTCTGACGGCACAGCTCATCTTTAGCAGCTCGTTGAAAGAACTATAAAAATTAAAGGAAAAAAAGACTGCAGTAATTCATTAAAATTGACTGTTTGATACTTTAGAGACCTAGAAGTACTGTTCAGCTTTAAGCACTAGAAATCAGCCCAAAGATAAAATGAAAATACATTTAAAATTTCCAGTGGTAGAGATTTTTAAGCAAGGACCCATATGTTTTTACCAACACTACTGTATCAAGGCCAAATTATTTGTTTGGATTTTTACCAAGTAATATATTGATTGTTTCAGGAGTGTTCCAACTTCCTATTGAAAAAATATTAGATCTAACGAACTTTTACATCAGAAATTAAGTACCTGGATTACATAAGGTATGCTTGAGAGAAAGAAAAAAAAAAAAAAAGAGAAAAGATTTAAAGCTAGCATCAGCTTCCTTGTTGATTATGTAAATTGCATTCTATTTCAAGGAGGAAAATAAAAGTTGTGCCTACAGATCAAAGCCTGGAGCAGTGGTAAAATTATTCTTTGGTATGTGCTAATAATCAAACCTCTCAGTGTCTAATAGGTCTGGAGGAGAAGCAGCAAACCTACAGTTTCAAAAGGTCGATCTCCAAGCTGATTTTGGTTTGTTTTTTAAAATTGAATTTTCATTGTTGGACAAAGTAAATCCAGCAAGGCAAGAACTTTTCCATTCTTCCCAGCTTGTCCTTAATTCTTGCTCCTACAAGCCACTTTAGTTGTCATGTTCATTCAACATGGCCAATTACTTTTACAACACGGAATACAATGAAGACATACTAAACCAGAAGATTTAAAAAGAACCTGACATGCTCTGTTGGAATTAACAAAACAGAATGATCAATAGCACTAGCAGTTTGCTTAACATTCTCACTCAATATTTACTGTTTAGCAGATTAGCTCATAAAAAAGGATTCATGGTGTAAATTATCATTTAACAACTTACCTGAACAGCATCTTCAGAATTTCCTAAGCATTTGTGTATGGCACCAAGAAGCAAATTCCTCAAGCCAACAGCTGATGAATCATCAACATCCTGACAAGCTTAATGAAAAGATTCCAGTAAACAAATAACATGGATTGAAATCCTTCCTCAGACAAGAGTTGTGGTCTATGGTGACTTTTAGACTGATGATTAAACTAGATCAGAAAAAGATGCTACTAACAGTAATATAAATCTAAGTCCTTTGGTTTCTTTTAAATACAACCCGGTTTGTATAAGCCTCATC
Source organism: Athene cunicularia (assembly GCF_003259725.1). NCBI lineage: Eukaryota > Metazoa > Chordata > Aves > Strigiformes > Strigidae > Athene > Athene cunicularia. The sequence goes on along the minus strand of NW_020799095.1, from coordinate 103,878,543 downwards.
AAACAACCTGACACTCATGAGAACAATTCTTGACAGGAATGAATGGGCTGAAGTCAAAAGCAGTTGGTGTGTTTTTCTCACCAGAAGAAGAGATTCCATTTCTCTACTTGATCTATGAAACACCCACTAAAAGGTAAAGTTAAAAAACTCCTTCTGGTGTTATGGGAAACTAGTTTGCCCCAGATATTGACAGAAAAACACACAGTCCAAGTTACAAGGAGCACAGGGCAAGCAGGTCAGACAAGCCAATTTGTTCTGAACTGAAGCCAAGTGACATACGCACAAAAATCTGTACCGGACTTAAAAACCCAGACTAGGATAATTTGGCATCACAATTCTGAGTACTGATGAGAGGATAAGACTTATCTGCCAGACCTTAGCTGGTCCACAACCCAGGGACAGCCTGTACCTCAGCTGAGTAGAGCTCTGTTTCCAGGAAGAACTGAATCATGATGCATGTAACCATCTCCAGATGAATCAGGCCCCATTTTGATCGAGCTTATTAGTGCCAGCTCTGTTAAATCAAGGCCAGTTCCATGAGGAGCCATTTGCACTTGTCTGTATCATCACCTCCAGAAAGGCTGAGGCACAGGGAGGCCTGCAGGGCTTTTAATCCCTTCAAAAGGAGCTGAACTGCTGTGCCTGGAGCAGTAGAGCTCCATTAACTTCGCACTCTATCTCATCTCATAAACCCTGCCTGATCTTAACTAGATGTGCATACACAACACAGTTAAGCCACAACCCAAATAAACCACCTATGAATAACTAAGAGTTGGCTGCATGAAGTATTTGGACATTACACAACACACAAAGTCTGTCAACTCTCACTTGTATTCCAAGTCTCAAGTTATTTGGCATTTTACTTAGAGATATATATGGATACAAATTTATTTATTTTTAAATCAGCTTCTTGCCCTGAGGAAAAGCCTGGAAACTAACCCCAGCAAATTACACTCCAATTGTTCAAGAGAAGAGACGGCAAATTAAAATGAAAAATAAATCCCCTATCATTTCATCATTCTTGAGATACACATAAGACATAGCAGTAACACTTGAAAATCTTCAACCAGGGATTGCTGATGCAGATTAATCTATAGTACTATTTCACATTAAAATATGAACCACTGGCTAGAAGTTTATACAGGAAGATCTATACTGCTTCTGAGTGTGCAGGAGAGAAATACATACTCTTTACAACCTCTAAAGCTGATTGTTCTGAAAGCAAGTGACAGACAGATTCTGAAATCTAATTTTAAAGCCTTCACCATTATCTTTGGGACTAGAAAACTAGGGATCTGAATGTAACCTACTGTCATCACGCAATTTAAATGGAGAAATTATCTTAAAATAAAACCAAACCCCACAACTAGTCCTGACTCTTGACTTAAAGACTGGTAGTTTTCTAGTTTAACATAACTCATGTACAAACCCAAATTTCACAGTTACAGAAAAAAGGAAGCATCTCACTTGCAGACATTTTTTTTCAATTTTCTAAATAAGCAGGCAGTAACTTGAAATTGTTTGCAAAATGCAAACAAGACTGATCACTGGATGGAGAAAGGAGTACTGAAAACTTCATGATAAACACTGCTACCATAAGCTTCATGTGACAGATATCCAAAGACATCTGCAGACTAAGAAAGAAGCAACCATAAAATGCTCCTTTCACCACTAAGATGATCCCAGCACCCAAGATAAACAGAACCCTTATGTCATACATGACCTCACAAGCTATATATTTCTTCTTACACAAAAACTGACATGCAGAAATGAATTGGTAGTTGTGTTTTTTCATTTTGTAGCTAGGTTTAAATTAGTTAAATTTTGCTTAGTGACTCTGAAAAATAACTATCAAGCTACTATTTTCAATAATGGGCAAATTAAAAAACAACTATATGCAGCAGGCAGTTAAACTTTTCCCCAAAACCCATAAAAACGTTAAAAATGAGGCATTAAACTGAATCTTAATGGGTCGTTAATCTTTTGTTACTCAAACTGTTTTGCTATGACACATGGACACTAGTTTAAAGTTTCATGCTACAACAATCAGCTACTCCACATAACAAAAGAAAATTATACACCTGATTTTAATAAGTAAGTCAAGGAACCTGATTATACCTTGGCTCATATGCTGTAAATTTGAGAGAGAACAGTTTGGAAGGGCTTTCCATAAGTACAATACTTCAATGGATGCCAGGACACAGAGCTCTTTGGTCGGCATTTGTTTTCTAAATCTATCTGCCTGCAAAGTGAGGAGAAAAAGGAAAGGGAGATCTGTCATCTGACCTTTTAGAGGGAACATAATATTCACAAACAATGTATCATAAACAGTAATTCTAGCTGTTTCATGAAAGCATCCACCAATTTTATGATAATAAAGTTAGTGATAACGTAAAAACTTTTAAGACTAAAAAGCAAAATCTTTCAATTAATTTAAGGGATTACATATTGATCAAAATTAAAGCTTCCTTGTATGTAGCCTGATCATGTTTTACTGTATTTCACAATCCCAAGTAGACACTAACTGGATGCTGAAACGATACATCTGCAAGATCATCAGTTGGGAGATACTTTCTAGGCAACTCCTAGCTTTCAAAAAGAACTAAGGCTTTGAGAAACAAGACAAAATAAAAAGGAGTAAGAAAAGCAAAGCTAGAAGGAAAATTACCAGAGCAAGTGCAGTATCATGTATTTTTATCTTTAGTAATTACTTTAGCTGTAAAGTGAATAGCTAATTCACATTTCCTTTGCTAGGTCCTTAAAATACATGACACTTGTTTTTCCACCTCATTCCTTCCCACTAATTCTATAGAAGCAACACAACAGAAAACAGATATATCCTTCAAAAATAAATACTGGTAAAGATTCCAACAAAATTACCAAGTGTAATAAATGTACTGAAACAAGTCAGCCTATGCTAAAATCAAACCTTTTTCACGGAAAATTGTTCAATCTGATTGTTTTTTCTTTTGAAAAGCTTCTGAACTTCCTTGAACACATTCTGAGCACCACTGACATCACCGGTGGCTCCTTGACACACTGTAAGAACACAGAAACAAAAATGTGTTAACACTACCAGGATAGGAAACTGGAAAGATTAAGATTAGATATCATATGGTCTCAGGAAAAAAAAAAAAAGACACACTCACTTCCAGGAAGGATCTAGACTGGGGATCTGACAGACATGCAAATCTCAACTCCCCAACTCTGTGATCATTAATGAGTCAGTGCTACTTTTTCTAATACCACCCAACCTCTAAGGATTTATTTATTTAAGTTTTTGCAATACACTGTTACATGACCTGTCGCTACACTGATAATCATAACTGTATCTACATCTAGAAGGAGAGAGAGATATAGGGAAAGTACTTGGGCACACGCATGTGCCTGCACACAAGTGTACATTATATAAACAAACAAAATTATCTAAGTCAAGTCTGGCATAAATCTGCATAAGCAGCAGGCAGTTTGGAAGAAACTATGTGCACAAGTTTCCCTCCAAACTGATTTATCACTTATCCAACACATTTAATATACACACCTGCTGTTAAATAAGCATAGTAGCACTGGGACCACCTGGATTCATTTTTAAGTCTTTCAAAGGATTCAAACGCATCTTTGAAATTCATCTCTATCATGCTGCACCAACCTAAAAGCAAGAGTTATTTAACTTCAGAGAAAGCACAGTAATTCAAATTTGGTGTCAACATTACTGAAACACAGAGTCTGTTATGAGAGCTGGAACTAGCTTAACAATTATAACAATAACCAGAAAAGTTAAAACCAAATCAATGACACACATTTAAAGCCCAGTTTCAATTTACTGGGAAACAATTGTAAGATTTCATACAAAACAATGAACTCACTTAAGAGCAACAACAAGAAAATCTACACAGACACCAAAAGCTTAACTTTTTTTTTTTTTTTTTTTTTTTTTTAAAAAAAAAACACATTTTGTAGGATGCTAAAACTTACAGAGCTACTACTTGCTCCCTTATTCTACCCCAATGTGACAAGATCCCTTAACAAGACACATTTAAAGCCTGGAGCAACAACACATCTTCTCCACTCTAAGGACTTGTATGCAAATTAAGAACACATGGAAAGGAAATGAACATAAAATACAGGTCCTGCAAACTGTGAAGCTTCACTAGACTGATTACTTTTTGGCACATATGTAGTGATTCCACAGACAAAGAGTAATTAATTTCTCATTTTAAATAATACTCTGTAGTTGAACAGTGTGCCTTGATTCTATAGCCTACTCTCTGATTTTGCATCACCTTGTATTTGCAGAAAACTTTAAAATTATGAAAACCTGTTGAATTCTACTTGCCCAAACAAGAAAACAAGATTATTACCATAATCCATCCAAGACAAAGGCCAGTATTCTAAAACCTTTTTTTAAAATCCTAATAAAAATAACCTAGTTTGTTTATTGAAGTTGTTAGTCTAAACTTAGAAGTGAGCTATTTATAGTATAAACACATCCAACTTACCTATTTCGTATAAGCAGACATGCTGAATCTCCCTTTGGTCTGTTGCAAGTTCCAAAGCGGTATGAAATGAGGTCAAGGCACTATTGATTTGACACTAACAAAAGCGAAAGAAGAAAAAAAAATTCAGATATGCAAAATTAAAAATTTGTGGGATAGTTTGATTTTGATAAAGAAATCATTCAGATTTCTGTTAACAGGTATTTAAAAATAACTATATAGAAGTGTCTTATAGATTTCAGCCTTTGGTTTGGCTAGATGAAAGAAACACATCATCCCATTGAGAGGAAAACATCAAAATTCATTTCAGACTCCAGCTTATTTTAAATGAGCTAAAATCCACCAGAGTTAACAGTTTGAAGAAAGGTAAATACGAATTTAATATATCAGTTCCAGACTGCAATTCCTTTGGCCAGCTTCCCTCCCCTCAACTCTTTCAACCTGAACCACTTCTGACTGGAAGTATGGGCAAATTATGAGAAAGTCTTTATTTACAATGACAAACAAGCATCTTAAAGAGGTCTCATAGTGAACAGATTTCTCTGTATATTTTGTATTCACTATATGAAACATAACACAAAAGCCAAATTATAAGAGACAAGGGAAGTAAGAATCACTAATATGAAGAAACTCAGATTAGACAAGAATGCAAAGCCTTTGCTTGCAAGGTACTAACAATCTGTTCCACCACGTGCAACAGTAAAAATTAAAACATACAGTAGGGAACTTCCACTCTACAAGTCTTCATATGAAAAGAGAAATGTAGAACATTAGAGTTTAAAAAGGGGGGAGGGAGACAGTACTGGAGTTTAATAATATAATAACTATCATTAATAACTTACAGCCAGTTCAGATCATCTCTCAATCTTAAAAATTAAGTGGCTTCCTTCTATTCGCTACTGACTTTGAAATTCATCGGTTCTGTGCAGGAAGCTTTTGAGTAATCTCATTTCTACTCTAATTAGTCATTCCACCTTTAAAAGTCATATTTTTAGCATCTGGCAATAAAGTTTAAGCTTTCTGCAAAATAAGGTAAACTTTAATGTTTAATTTTATTTATTTTGAACTATTACACCTTTTCACACCTCCCTCAGTAATCAGTTTAAGCAACAATTAATAGAGAATTTGTAAATGCTACATGACACGTAAAAAGATAAAAAGGCATATGAGACAAAAAAAATCGTGATAAAATTAGTTACCAAGAGCTTAGCAAAAAGAGGCTAACAGTTTTGCAAGAACTAGAATGGTAGTTTAATTACTGTAATTTCTAGTTTTCCCAGTCTAGGATGGGACTTCTCCATAACAATCATCACAAATGTTGATTTGCACCCTCTCCATTAATTAGTATTATACACAGACACACTACATATGCCAATGTGGCCTATACCCACTTAACAGTAGTCCTATGTTTATTCTCACTTACAATTAGAATCATTTATAAACCAAAAGTAAACCTGTCACTTATGCAAGCATAATTGAATTCAAAAATTCCTGCAAAAATCTGCAGCGTTGTATCTAAAGACCACACACACAGAGAGCTCTAAGTGATTTTATTAGATTTTTCTTCTTTTGTCTCATCAGGGAAAACTGTTTTAGTTGCTAAGGAACAATTTAAATCATATATATTGCATGACGACAGCACAACTTCCAGCAAAACAATACACAGCTGTACCAATATGAACACTGTACACTTGAAAATAAAATGGTGATTAGACTAAAATGCTTGCTGGCATGACAGAAAAATACACTGCACAGAAAAACAGGTGAGTTACACTTGCCCTCAAAGTTACCAAGGAGCTTGAGTAATGTATGCTTTGTTTACTTTTGTAGCAACACAATCTCTCCACCACACATTACACCACTAATGCTATATTGTCCCAACACAACTTCCTGGAAAATAAGTGTTATGAGTCCAGTCTTACAGAAAAAGTAAAATAATGTTGGCTTAAAACTTTGGGTTTGTGCTAAGAAGTTTAAAAGTTCAGTAAACGTATGTTTTGAATGCTTCTGAGGAAAATGAAAAAAAAAAAAAAGCTAAGTATTTAGTCCTTTCTGAAGATACTTTGCTTTCTAAAAACCTAAAAAACTTAAAACATTTGAAAAAATAAATCAGTTATTTGTAGGACATATTATTCCACACAATGACTAACAGCAATTACATCATTGCCTGCAATGCCATACACCAGCCTGGGGCAGCACATGGAGTACACACAGTAATACAGAAGTCCAGTTAGTTGAATATTCAATCTTCTATAATCCATTTCTCTAGCTATCCAGATCTCTCAAATGTTTTGACATCTGCATAAGTTTTCCTTAAGCATCAAGCTCAGTAAATATGTTTCAGAGACATTCCTTAATAACTAAAAGTTTCATTCATCTCCAGGGATTGTTACAACATACTGGAATATGAATTTCTACTGAGTGTTTACTCTTAAAATTAATTACTATCCATTTACTGTTTCAGAGAATAAACACAAAACTGTAAAGTCCCAAGAGTTTGCAAGTATAACAACATCATGGCTGACACCTGAAATTGGTATTCTTGAGATTTAAAAATACACACACACACACACACACACGTGTTATTCCATCAACAGGCATCATTCATGCCTCTCAGACATAATATAAAAACAAAAAAGATTAATCCATAAAATGTGTAATATACAGAACTACATAATCATGAAGAAGATTAGTGAAGCTAAGGTGAGAATCATAATAGTGCATTTCCTACCTTCAAATTAAAACCAAAAATACCCCAGCCCACCAACTAAGCACCTACAGAGCTTCCCCAGCCAAGGCAGCTTCCTGAGCTAACACGTTTCCCCACAGAGTTGTTCTGAAATCTCAGGACACTTTCATTCTTCCAGGACCTCTCTATTCTCAAATCAGCACTATGAATCTGTGAAGCTTTTAAGAAGTCATGCTCATGATTAAGGGAAAACCAGCAAACAACATCTAAGAAGGGGACCATTTACACTGGAGGACACTAGGGAAATTTCGAAGCCCATATTTTCTATTCCTTCACACCACCCCCCCCACCACCCCTTTTTCCCTAAACACAAAAACTCAGAGTAAAATTAGGATTCTGTATTTTATAGCCTAGAACAACTAACTAGAGAGGCCAGCGCAATTCCTGAAAATAAACCTTAACATTACACAAGCTCTAAAAATTTCTTTATTTCAGACATCATTGTGACTTAGTATTTCAGAAAATTCATTTAAGACTTCCCAATGCTTAGTATTACTCTTGCCCTCAGTCTACTTTCCACCACACCCTCCCACCCCTAAATAAGAACGACACCACTAATACCAAGATGTCTACCAAAGGTAACTAAAAAAGCAAGAGTACTAGTCAGCATTACATTTAAGCCCCCAATACCATCGCACATTTTCACCAGACTGCACATCAAAACACCCTGCAGCACACATGGAACGTACCACTAACATTTTGCCTGTCAGCTGGAGTACTTGGTACTTTTTCCTTCAGACTCTTAACATGCACCTACAACCGAACTCATCAGATCAAGCCTCAGAACTGGAGTTTTGTCCCAGCCCAAGATTCCTTGTTGTTTATATATACACCCATAGTCTGTTCCTAATCAAAGAGAAGCAATCTTGCTTCATTCACGATTTTGTCACACACTTTATTTTTGCTTTATACCCTTAATGCTCTGCACATGAAGCTATCAATCTGTTTATTTCTGAGTGGGGTGATTTGTACTACCTAAAAAAGCAGATGAAGATTTTCTAAAAAGTGTTGCTAATCAGGTAAAAAAGAAAAAAAAAAACAAAACAAAACAAACTTGCAAGCTGAAAAGCAGAAATATGTAATTCAGAACATCACCTTTTTTGCTCTGCCCTCTCCCACGCTACCACCACGCCAATCTCGCTACTGACCACAATATCACACTTGAATAGTCTAAGTCACAGTTTCAAAAGTAAATTGGTATTTATTAACATAATTATAATATTAGACAATACATATTTAGCAAACAGATGGCAATATTTTTATTTTCACAGTAATAGGAAAGACCCAAGGGCACAGCCGGAAACTGGATTTCAGACTAGTGCGGTTCAGTAGCTATTCCACTAATTACATTTTTAAGCACCCTTTAGGCTCAAGTATAAAAATGTTATTCTCACTTGTTTTTAGTGGCTTAAGCTTACATGAAACATCATTATCAGCTTTAGTTTAAAAGTATTTCAAAGATAGAAACAGTCAGACATTCACAAAGAAATACTTGTGAGTCTGGAATACATGCCATACATCATGAGCCAAACACTGCAATAGTTATGTCCATAAAACCAGCCTAAGTGAATTATGTAAAAGTCAGGAAAAATGCTACTTTTAATACACAGACTCTTAACCTACTCTTAAAGAGAGATAGATTTGATCAGCCTACCAGTGCAACCTTTTACTTCATGGTGCACTTTGATTTCAGCTTTCCCAGATCATCCTCCTTTCCCTTAACTCATTAATTTCAATAGTCTCCAAATGCTTTTAGACTTCATTTCCCAAAAATGTGAATCTGCGAAAAAATTTGAAAGATAATTTGGTCCACATTTACAGTATCTGTAAGGCTACTTCTTAGAAAACCTAACTCTAAGGCTTTTATTGACTAATATTCATATACGCTTTTGGTGCATAAAAATTATAAAGGTCACATGCTCTTCACTTGTCTTTCACAGCACTGTCACCAGGAAATCTTCCATTCTCAACTGCCTGCCTTGCCAATTTTCTCCTTTTGTCAGATTTGTGTCTCACTATCCAGCCTTGCATTACTGCTTCTGCCTCCAGGTGTTCATGGATGAACTATGCTCCTTACTGTTTCTTTCTCCACAGAAAAGAAAAAATACACACAGACACACAGGTGTAGGCAGACTTGCCACTGGAAGCTGAATATACTATCAGCTGAAAGTTACACAAAAGATATGCAGGATCAAAGGGTATAAAAAAAAAAAATTTGATGGGCTGAGTGCTAGTTGTCTCTAATACAAAGTCTACAATTACTGATCTGTACTTTCAGAACACACAAGGTCTTATGTATGACAACATCTAAGCTGCCTATCATCTACATATATTTAAATTTTATCACAGAACTTTTAAAAGATGATACATGATACACTACAAAATATATAAGCTTCAGCTCAAGCTATACTTTTAAGTGCATATAGGTCAGAGCACAGACTTCCCAATTTCAGTAAATCATCTGAAAATAACATTCCTATATCTGATGGAAAGAACTGAAACCTACCTGTGTATTAACAATTTTAAGGAAGGCCACATAAGCACTTCCCAGGCTTTACAGGAGCTTTCCTCAACTGCCCTGGGAGACAAGGCAGAAATTATGACTTGGCATATTAGTTTGTAATCTAGAAGTATATGTGCACTTCTGGCTCAGAGTGTACAATGGATGCTGTAAGACCAATGCCCAGATTTGAGACACGTGTAACCACAAGTGTATTGTGCAGAATCCAGTGCAGCTCCCCATGTCACTGCCACCAGCCACACATCTGCCTTCATTATTATGTCAATTAATTGTCATTTGAGCCAATTAAGCTTGTAAATTCTGAACAGAGCCTACAGAAGAGCCTAGACATTTAACATTTAGACACAGCAAATCCTCAGTGATACAGTACCACTTACAACAAAGGAATGATAGAGGCAGGGGGAAGAGGCTGCTGAATGGAGGAGCTCTCATGCAAACAGATGAATAGCAAAGCAACATTTTAATTTGTTGTTAGCAACGATTAAGGTTTCTGCTGACTTAAAGAGTATGGCTACATAGCATAAGGCACAGTATTCTGTCTGCCTAAGCTAACTAACTTGGGTAACATGGCCACACTGTTTCTGGCACAAACTATTTCACTTGGGAGTTAAACTTTGGTATCTATATACTGTATCATTTAATGCACACTCTAAGATGACATGTTAACAACTCTTCTTTTAAACTTAACAGTACTCCAGAAGGGGACTGGCAACTCATCCCAAACCTATCCTCTGTATTTACACATAGAAACACACTCAGTTTACTTACAACTTATGTTTACACTTTTGTTCTAGCTTGCCCTGAAAGTCAGAATAATCAGCTGAATTTTATTCCTCATTATGCTAAATGGGGAGGGGGAGGGAAGAGTTCGAAATACCAAGTCATAATCTGGCAATCAACATTATTTACATTTTTAACTGCACTTGCATTCATTGTGTAGCTATTCCTAACAAATTTGATTTTTAACATAAGAATGGAATATACATAAAATTGACCTAAGACCATTAAAATCTTTCCTGCTTGGAAAACAGCAATACTTCCCAAACACTGACAGCTTGTCTGTAACAGTGCAATTCCGCAAATGCACTGTTGCTGTCAGAGTGACAGCAAAAAACCCAACATCCAAATCCCATGCAAGAATAAGCCTGCAAAATCTGACAGGCCACTGAAGCTTGCCCCTCTGTTCTGTTACTGTTGCTGCTTCCCTCAAAATGCTAAGTTGTATTTGAGAAAGTTAACTGTCAACCCTAGCAAATGACCATCAATATTGAGATCTGGATTAGCTCTTGTAATTATGGTGTTGAGATGAAGGGTTTGAACATTCTGGGTTTGTGCTTTTGTGTTGGGTTTTCTTGTTAATCTAATTTCTCTGGAAATATTCTGGTCTGATAAAAGCAGCAGCTAGGAGATGAGTAGTTTAAAGTACTCACCACCACTTTCTATTATCACAGATTCTTAAAGAATAACTCAGCCAAAAACCATGAGGCTACTGCAGTGTTTGAATAACACTCTGCAACAGCATTCACAAACATGTTTTCAGTGAATACATTTGTGCTTGGGTCAGAGCCTACCGTTAGCAGCAGAAAATATCCTGGTTTGACCTCTTAAAAGCAAAAGCAGCTATATCAGGGAAATTATTGGAGAGAATTAGCTGTATATGAACGTGGCATAAAATGAAAAGGGGAAGATAAATGCTATGTATTCAGCAGATAATACACAGATTTTAGCTTGACAAGCAAAACTGAAATAGCTATTTATACCACAAGAAACTCATGAGTGACCAAAAGCACTTCCTTTGAGCTTCCTACCAACGTATCAAGTAGCTGAAAAAGAATTTCAAAGTGACATTAATTCAGATAGAAATAGTGGAAGAGCAGGTTTGGCATATGAACTTGAAACTAGGAAGGAGTTAATCCCATATTCTTCTTATCACTCCATGTATCTATATCTTTAGTCACAATTTGCTGAAGCTTGCACAGCTCAATCACATCAGAAAAACATAAAATAGCAAAGGATGGGGAGGAGAAATCAGTCAAAAGGAAAAAAACATGCAATACCTCTAATCGCTGTATCCTTCCCTTGAAGAACATGAACAGAGAAGAATTTGGATAAGCAGACTCTTTTTTTGCAAGAATTTCTTTTGCCTCTTTCAATCCTGCCTTGTTATCGCTGCCATCAAGGGCAAAAAAGGGACGAACAACTGTATGGTACCACAACAGAGCTAATCTAAAAGAAACATAAGAGTAAAAAGGATTACTGCTTGTAAACAGAAATTTAAGGATAATGTTCTACACAGGCATATTTTTAAATTATTCTGAAAGACAAAGATATTAATCTTTCCTTATATAACCCAGCTTTAAAACAAACACAATAGTATTGCCACACATCAACGTACCCCTAAACTGCACCTGAACATACAATTCAGTGCACATTACCCAAAGGTAAAGTAACAATCAAGCTCACAGCATCAAAGCAGTTAAGCCTTTAGAAGTCTGTACATTTTAAAAAAGAAAAACCTACAGGAAAACTTTGAAAGATAATTGCTCATTAGAGGCAAACACCACACCACCCCCTCCCCCAACAAACAAAAACAAACAAAAACCTAAACACACATCAGCAGACACACTTGAAATCAATGTCAAAGAAATGCATCCGGTGTTCAGAAGTGCAGACGTCTACATGACCTACATCTCTCCTGGAAACAAGGGTAGAACACAAAGATTTCCAGGACCATCTGAAGGAGGAAACACCTGAAAAAATACCATTTTTCTTCCCCAGAAAGGAGAAAGAACAAATCTACAGGAACACTGAATGTTAAGGTTTCTTAATCAATCAGATATCCAACTCTGCTTCTCAAGCATAAGAGACCAGCTCTGCTGTCAATGTTTCAAAAGTGACATATGATGGTACCTGCAGTAGGTCTAGTAATAAAAGCATTAATTTGTAGATAATGGAATAATAAACTAATTTATGAGGGCAGTTTAGATTAGGCTGGCTAACCTTTCATCTCATAAATAGACCTGAATGCAGTATGAAGGCTTGGGAAGAGGAGTACACAAAAAATAATCCTCTAACAAGACTATAAAGGAACATCCCATTTTACTCGGATGCTAAAACAAAAAGAAAACTGGAAGAGATCTTTGGCTAATAGTAAGGATAAACAGCTAAGTGACATCAGTGACTCATACAAACAGTATGCTCTCCACAGCAGAGAATATAACCCAGGTAAATTCACTCAGCCTTCAGGGGATACTTTTTATTTACTCTGCTGGCATATAAATTACTAGACATAAGAACAGCAGGTACTCAAGAAAACAGCAAAATACTGACACAAACCCCAGATCATGTAAATAACTAACAGCAGAGAGATCTTATACACTAGTAAAGTGATGAATTTACTAAACCATGGCATGTTAAATAACAAACTACAAGTTTATTTTACCTGCTGTTGTTTCCTTTGAAACAACATAACTTTTTGGTTTTGACTTTTTTCCAGTTACTTACTTTTAGTACTAAGTTATCTACCAAAGCATTTCAATATAGCTACTCACGTAGCTAAAGGGGCCTTCATGTCCTTACTTTCACTTGCATACATCAGTGAAGAAAGCCCCTGTAGGCGGTCTCCAGGAAAACCCAGCAGGTTGATGATTTTGAGCAGGTTTGGGGGCACCATGGATATGCAAAGATGAAAAAGTCCATATCCAAAGCTAACAGCACCTTTCAGTCTGTTTAGCGAATCCTCCGTTACACCTTCTGCAGCAATATGATTATCATTTGCAGCATCAGAAGTCAAGGATTCCTGAGTTGTTTTCTTCTGATATATTTCCTGAAGTGTATTAATGTCCGTATAGCACTTATTGTAAATTTTCCAGGCTTTTCGGAGTATCCACCCACCTTTTATGTATGCTAAAATCAAGGAAAAAAAATATTTCAAAGATGTATTTCAGAAGTGGAACACAGCAAGTAGTAAATGTTATTTCACAAACCACTGGATGCTCTCTTTATTTGCATTAACATTGTATGAAGGATTTTGTAGTATCTACTTTCCTCTAGAAGAGGTCTTTCATACTGGGCACTAGATACTTAAGTGCTTTTCAACCAGACACTTTAAAAAAGCATTCAATGCAAAGGGACTTTTCTTCAGCCATGTAGCAAAACAACTGTCATAAGGAAATAAGAGAAATCAAAGAACTTAATGCTGAGAGGAGATGAAGCTGCTCCCAGGCAAACAGAGAAGCAAAACTCAAAGAGATGATCCCCTCAAGTTCAAATGATGTTGAAAGACAGTTGATAGGAAAATACCAAGAAAACCTCTTCCTTTGGATTAGATAAAAAGATTTAACACCACCATTTCTCTGCCCCTCATATGAACACAGCGCCTTATAATTAAGGAAAAATAGAAAAAAAGCGCATGAATTTTATGGTTTTAAAACATTTTTTTTCAGTTGCCTAACTTCCTCAATTTCAAATGCAAACTGGGTACCTAAACTTCCCCAAAAATCTGGTCTTGAGAATTCTCAGTTCAGAATGAGAGAATTCTGTCTCATTACCGTCTTTAAAGGAGGGTAAAGAAAGGCATGACAACAAAAATGAAGATGTCCAACCTATTTACACAGCATTCATCAAAAGACAAACACAAAATATACTTGTACATGTTAAATGTAAAAGCAAGCACCAACATTTTGTCTGTGATAGAGCCCCGAGTTAGGAACTGCAGGGACAAAGGAGTTAATAAAATGAGAGAAAATAAAAGCATGGTTACAGCAGCAGTGCTCTAAACACAAATTTGCAGAGATCAGTGTTACAACTGATGCCAGAATTAGATCATAACAGGTGGGGTGTATCAAAGAAAAGGAAATTAATATTAATTACCAAGTTAATATTAATTACTATTAATTACCAATTAGTATTAATTACTATTTACTAACCACTCTTTATAAGCCTTTGACATCTTTGACAAAAGTCTTTCAATCACAAATAAAGCATTTCTGAAGCTTAACCACAGACTAGACTGGCTCTTTTTGGATTCTTTTTGTATGAAACTAGTTTGATAGTCTTAAGAAATCACACTGAGAGAAACTGCAAAATTTGTATTCTCAGTTGTGACAGAAGGGTTCTGTCAACATGAAGTATTAAGAAAATTTATCTTCCATCTTGAATTCCATATTAAAGTGTTACAATAAAAAAAATGTAAAGCCCTGCCATGATTGAGCTGAATTACAAGACTAAAGTTACTTCAATTTTAAGCAATTAGGTCACTTTTTGTTTGCATGGAATATTTTAAGTTACATGGTTCACCACAAGATGAGTGGTCATACAACTATACGTAGCAATGAGCAGACAAATAATAAGAAAACCCCACATTTTACTTATCCTACAGACAGTTAGCTATTAGCAGAAACACTATGTTCTGATGCATGCATTAAATGGAAAGGATATGAGGTGGAAAGAAAAAGTAGTTTTAGCCTTTGCTTCTGCTGGTGTGCTGTCATTAACACAGCATAACCCTAATAGATTTGATATACTAAGAGAAAGCAAATTAAAATAATGTTTTTGTGACTTCTTAAATGTGAAAATTACATCAAGCCCAATCACTGAGCTGATTTCCCAGCACAAACTTCTGAAAGTAGTCAGATCCATGACAGCAATGGTAAATATCAAGAAAAGGTAGTTCAATATTGCTGTGGGAAGCTAATGGAAGTTGCTGTGTTACCAACTTTATGATGAAACTATTTGTAATACACCCATGAGGGTGGAAAAGAAAATCTAAAATGTGTTAGGCATATGAGAAAGCAGCTTGTGTGTCATCATATGCTTCTTGTCAATCTGTTCAGGAAGAAAAACACAAAGATTCTTCACCCATCCACTGATCAAATGTTTGTCTGCCTCTGCAAAAAAATTTTTTTTTTTGTAAGTCACACTCATTTCAATAATCTGGTTGCTATTTCTAGACAGAAACACCATAAAAACAAAAGATGTTTATACATAATCAGAAATAGACTAAAAAAAAAAACAAACTTGAAATAATGGATCCAACAGTTCAGCAATGGCAGTAACCAGCAGTCACTGAGGGTGGCTTTAACCACTTGGAATTTTAACTAAAAATTTCAGGTATATTTTTACTCAGAGTAACCCAAATATACTTCATGTTCTGCAGTACTCTCTACCCACTTCAGTTCTCTGAGCAGCAGACAAGAGAGAAAGGGAACAGACACCACCCTCAGTTACAGCATCCAACTCAGTTATGCAGCTGCAGAATACATACCGAAATAAGAAAAAAAGCTTCAAGAGGTGGGAAAAAAACCAACCTACAAATGAAAATCCAGAACTACATCAAAAATAGTAAGAAAGCCTTTCTGTAGCACTACACACACAGCAGATAGAAATAACCCCTGCATTTCTGCTAGCTAGAACTAAACATATTCTTACGTCATGGCTTGGAAGAAACCAAGCACATGGTCCTGCCCATCGCAGAAAGCATTGTCTTCAACTGAAGATCTTTGTGATACTTTAAATAATCTAAACATTATTTCTCTGACTTCTTTCAGCTGATCACCAGGTTTTTCACTGACAATCTGGTCTGACTGCCATCCTTTGGTCTTCACAGATTTAGTAAGAACCTGGGAACATGATCACTTTGTGTATGACCCTGACCATAACTTCTATAAACTCACAGATGAAGGCATGCTTTAAGATTATGCAAGAGATCCAGGAATGCAAAGAGAACATTAGAAACAGCTTTGCAGCTGAGATGAGTAGGTCTGTATTCAGCACAACAGGATTAACCTCTCTGGTATGCAAGGACTTGGTGACCAGACTATAAGAACTCATTCAGCAGTTCCATCTTGAACACACTTCATTTAAAATTACTTTCACTGGCAGTTTATCACCTCCATGAGATGTCATGAACATAATGCACATGGGACATTAGGATTTTCCCAGTGGCTTGGACCTACGGCCTCTTATCTTACAGGCCACATGAAGCATACAGATGCTACCTATCTTCATACCAACTCCTCAAATGCCTCTATGGGAACATGCAACGTATTCCAACCTATCTATGGAGAATCAGTTGAATATGATTATTGGTATGAAGAAAGCAGAAAGCTGTAATCTGTAGCAAACTCGTTTTATGATACTACTACCTAGACAAGGTAGAACAATACCTCTGCAAGTGTACCATCTTGGAATGTTTAAAATGGAACTGTCTTTCTTGCAAATCATCTTTACTGATAGTCATATTGCCACTTTATGACCAAGCTTTATTTAAAAGATGTCATGCAAAAAATATATCTAAATATTAAAGCCACAGCACACCTGATAACTCTTGTTTTACAAATGAGAGCACAGCCAAGTAGACTTGACAGTCTGCTATGATTATTTGTCTTTGTAGACGATCTATCATGGAAAGAGTGGATTTTCGTCCATCAACCTGTTTGGAATATACAAACACAGAGCGCACAAAAATGTTAACAAAGATAGTACAGAACGCTAGTCTAAATCTGACAAATTAAAAAAATCCAAAATTAACTGCAAGTGGTAATATTGCTACTAAATTAGTTCAGCATTTTGAAGTGCAAAACCATGCTAAAATTTCTTTGATGGATCATCAAGCAAGATCCTACTTAATAAAAAGGGAAATTCTACATATATACTATCAACTGTTTTTCCTTAAGATTCTACAAATAGATTTAAATTTCATTTAATTATTACCAAATGCAGACATGTAACTAAGATGTTCGATAGGAAGAGCACAGAAAGCGGTATATGACAAGTGGCAGGGAAAATACAGTGTCTCTTAAGAGCAGAGAGTTAAGGTATGTCAAGTTCAATACTTTTTACCAAGTAAACTAAATATCAAAGAAATGGCTTCTTCTGCTGAAGTTCTGCTATGTCACACTAGGCAGGCCACTCACTGGACGTTTCTGTATTACTACTTTAACTAGTTGTTAATTTGCATGCTTTATTCTTCCTTCATTATTTAGAATGAAAAATCTAAACAAGGAAGGAAAATTCCCTAGGAATATGCCTGGCACACAGCACTATGCAGCCTCAGTGTCACAACATTTGAACATTACTAAAGCATGTATGAATTCAAGGTACCCTGAATTAGACATGGTACAATCTTCCTAAAATAATTTAATAGGTCACTAATTTGACGTGTTAAAAAAATACTTACCAGCATCAACACCACCTGCTGCTTTAGAATAGGAATTGCCTGACTGGGTATTTTATGATAATCAGGAAATCCAAGCAAAATATTTGACTTAATTTCTAAATTTGTTATTCATCTTGTCATGGTTAATTTAACCCAGCAACTAAACAGCACAGAGCTGTTCACTCCCTCCTCCCTCCCAGTGAGACAAGGAGGAGAATCGAAAAAAGCAAAACTCCTGAGTTAAGAACAGCTTAATAACAAAAATAAAACAACAACGACGATAATAATGATGAAAAGCAACATACCAAGAGAGAAAGAAATACAACCCAAGAAAAGACAAGTGATCCATAGTGCAACTGCTTGCCACCTGCTGACTGATTCACTAGCAGTGACCTGCCCCTCCTGGCCAGCTCCCTCCAGTTTATATGGTATGGAATAACCCTTTGGCTAGTTCAGGTCAGCTATCCTGGCCAAGCTCCCTCCCTGCTTCTTGTGCACCTGCTCACTGGCAGAGCATGGGAAACTTAAAAATCCTTAACTTAGGGTAAGCACTACTTAACAACTATAACATCACTGTGTTGTCAGCATTATTTTCACACTAAATCTAAAAGACAGCAGCTTTCAGAGAGTACCAGCTACCAGGAAGAAAATTAACTCTTCCCCAGCTGAAACCAGGACAATACCTCATATCAGAAATTATCTCTTAAAAATACAAAGAGGACAGAAAGAAGTTTCCAGAAATACCTATCCAATACACAATTCCAGTATTTTAAAAATAATGTTCTTACATTCTTTTTAATTTTATTCTTGATTGTTTCTATAACTCCAGCTTCTTCACTTTCACATAGTTTCTCTGTAGCCTTTAAGTCATCACAGGCCAGTTGCATTTTCTCTTCTTCAAATGTCATCATGGCATTCTAACAAAAAAAGTTTAAATGATAAAAGACACACACATTTTTGTTTCTAAAAAATCTATAGGATAGTAAAAGTTTTCGTAAAAATTTTACAATAAAACTTACTTTAAAAAAGTATTTATACACACACACGCAAGTACACATACACAGTAACATCAAACTACATATTTGAGAGTGCTTTACCAAAATTTCAAGAGAAATCAGAACATACCAAGTCCTAACCCCATTGCCTTAAAGCTCCTATACAGCTGAACTGAATGCACTGTCACATTATATTAAGCAGAAGAAAAATTCATATAAATTAATTTTCAATTATTGTTACATAAGACATGATTTGCATCTGCGCAGATACTGCTTTTATAATGTATCTATACAAATAACAGGCCTCCAAAGTCAGTAACAAGCAACAACTGTTGCATTTTTCAAAAGACTAACCACAATTCCTACATATGTAGGAAGGCAAAAAAACGCATCGGACTCCAACTACTGCTGAACCAATTTAGAAAGAATTTCAGGACAAGTAACATCTTTTCTTGATGCTTTATTAAACGAAAGCTCTGAATGACACAGGCACACAAAGTGCTGCTGCTGCTATGTTTAGAACAGTAGCTAAGCAAGATATTTTCAAGATCCACTGATGCTGCACTGTGATGTTATACTGGTTCAGCACATCAATTCAACTAAGCAAGCCCGAGAGATTCTCCCTCTTTCCTTTCTCCTCTCCACTGACTTAAAAGCAAGCATATGCCCCAGGAGGCTTCCTAACAAGTGTATTTATCCACACTGCATAGTCTACAGACACTAGAGAGAATTCAAACTAATTTCATTTACAACTTATCCATTTCTGGCATATTATAATAAATTCTGTCTTTAGGAAAGTATTACCATAGATAATTTCTGGTATGATTTAAGATAAAGCAGCAAAGTTAGAATAAGGACAGTGTAAAAAACAAGATCCAAACATTTTCTAATATACCTGCTCAGTTTTTAGTTCAAATATTCTCATTTTTAATACATTAAAACAAGTATTTAACAGACCTAACCTGCTCATTATGACACTTTAGCCAGTCGATATTCTCATTTCTCATATATTCAAAAAGGAAGCAGTGTGAATGGACTGAATTAACATCTTTCACCTGGCAGTATGGATGGAGAAATTTTCAACAGCAAAAGCTGACAGGAAAATGGCATTTATGAGCATTATTTTATTAATACCCTACTGCTCATTTAAGAGAGGGTTTTATTATGGCTCTTTTAATGGAACACATAAATATTTCATGAATTTATGAAGCTGAATCACAGAACCTTTACTTTCTATTTAAACCACATGAGTAAACAAGTTTTATATAACATAATGACTTGTTTTCTAGCTACATTTAATCTACAACTTTGAAAAAATTAAGTCTCATAAAAAGAAACAAATTGAGAGTACGCACCATTATGAACAGACGCATGCACATACAAATATTAACGACAAGAGAAGAGATGTATACTCTCTGCTCTCATCTACTCACCAAAAAACTGACAAAACTGGCTCCAAAACTCATTAATGGGCTATGGTTTCTGTAAAGAAAACAAAATGTAGTTACTATAGTTGCCCATATTTCCTACCGCCAAGATCAATATTGAATTTCTTTATTTTAAGTTATACATCTGGAAATAAATCTTGGGTTTGTTATGTAAGTTACAAACAAATGTGTTATTCTGCAAGATAAAATGGAAATGGAAAGCCAAAAATTTCATCATTTTTACTAAACTGAATACATCTTTAAAAAAATAAAAAATTTAAAATTAAGTATTAATTATTTTTTAAGAGAAACCATTGTCATCAAAATACATTCAGTGCTAGTCAAAAAAAAAAATTTAAGAGCTCCAGAAAACTAAAAATCTGCTAACTCTCTCATGATCCATCACTACAATTTTGACCTAGCAGACAAATGTTAACTGATTCTAAGAGCTCCCCACTTTTCCCTGTTGCCATGAATTTAAGTTAATCTACCCAGATTCTTTAAAAATGCATGCACCACATAACATAAATTGTTGGAAATACAAAGTTCTTACAAGGCTTATGGTTTTATAGCTGCTTGGTTTCAAGTCCAGAATACATATCTTAGTACACGATGTGGAATAGTTCTAAGGTGCTTCACCTATTCTGTTTGCAGGGGTATTCCAAAAGGGTGAAATCAACTACTAGATCAAAAGATGCAGACAAGCAAAATCTTGGTAACATATGGGAGAGGTTTCAAGCTTCAAGACTACTGTAGTCATACAGACCACTAGTCTCCAGTAATATTGCAAAGAAGGCAGTTAAAAATAGTAATTTCAGGATCTCAGCAGTACCACCGATTCACACTGTTGAGTGGTAGGCTACCAGGTTATATAAAAACACAGACTTCCAGGATTTAAGTAGCAACATCTATGCTACAGGTGTATATATACTGGTATAGTACAGTACTCATAAGTTTCCAACTTAATTCTGCAAACATCAGATTAGTTATAAAATACGACAGGCTCTTGAAAAACATGGAGAAAGTATTATATTGTTTATTACAATACAAATTTCCAGTATTAAACTCATACTATAACACAAGAGTTTGTTTTAAATAAAAAAAAAAAAAAGAAAAAAGGTAGTCATCAATATTTGATCCCCCACCTTTTCTCACTTTGATCTAGCATAAATATCTAAAAGCAAGAACATGAACAAGAAAAAGAAGGAAAAACAGGGAAGATAAAGCAAGTTAGAACAGAAAAACCTTCCCTTTTTATGTACATTGCTCAATTCTGGATATACATATAAACATAAAATTAACATAACTTGCCACATTTTTTTGTTATTTTTTCAAGAAAAAAATAGGTTAGGTATTTTCCCCCCTTTGCAGGCAGACCAGCAATAACAGCTGCCAGTACATGCCTCTGCTATTCAGTACCTGGACTGATCTCTACCAACAGCTGCATTACACGGAGCAGTAGAAATCAGCTACACAAATTATACTTGCTGCAGCTGGCACTTTCAGCACGAACTCTCACTGCAGAGGGCACATGCCTATCTCCTAATCCCACTTTTCAACTCATGAGGTGTGTGGGACCCATTCATCAGCCAGTCCATCACCATACTCCACAGCACATAACCTTCACCATATGTTTCAAGGTCACACCTACTGCATTATCAACACCCAGCAGATCTAAAACTGCAGAACAGATCAGCACAAAAAAATCTTTACATTTATGTCCCTATATATGAAGTTGCACTTACATCATATTTTCAAGGAAGCTCAAAAATAACCTAAATGTTTCATTTTTGAGCTCCCTTAGATCTACATACACAGAGAGAAAGCGGTTTTGGGGAAGCAAGCAGGTAGGCATCTCTAAATAACCCATCTTTCATACTGAAGGCCATTCAGAACAGAAAATTGTCAGAGACAAATTGTTTATCAGAGTAAGAAGTACTTTGAATATAACAATACATGACATAAGAAGTAATTAGATCTGCACTTCTCAGTAAGAGCCTTAGAACACACTTCTTGAATATTAAGTTTCCATCTACACAGAAAATGCTGCTTCACTACCACACAAGGATCCAAAGAAATTATTTTAATGGAAAAAATAAAATTTGAGCATCTGAACACCTGTAAAAAATTTAATTGTAAATTTTCTAAGTATGACACTCTTACTAAAGCTTTGCACAACGGGACCAAGATTCTGAAGTGTTTTTTTTTTTCCCCCCTCTGAAACTTGCATAAGGCAATCAAATAAGCTTAGCAACACATGTATTTGGCTCTCAGAAGAAAGTAGCATCCAGGCATTCCTTAGGACTTGGCAAGAAAGATGTGAGTTTTATCAGCAAAGCATAAATACAAATCAAATATTGTGGAATTATAGAATAAATAGTGAAAGTGTTGCATATAAAAACATTTCAAGTTCTAGAATACTTTTCATTTTCTATGAATTTATAAAAAAAGATCCTCCTGCTGTAGAAATAGTTACTGAGGCTTTAAAAAAAGAAATGCATCAGCTTTCAAGGTAAACTAATTCCCTGTCTATGGGAACAATACTTTCAAGTAGAGCAACTTGAATAATGGCCGTGTTTGAGAGTGAAATCACTAAAACCTGAATAAAGAGGAACACAGTTGAGAATCAAACAGCATATATATACCGCTTCAGCAGCTCCATATATACGCTAATTCAGGCACACTACTCAAACATTTTTTAAAAATTTGGTTTTCCTTTCTATTCAGCATTTTATATATGTGTGAAGGTATCAACATTTAAATATACAGTTTGAAAGCCTTTATATTTCTTTTTGATAAACTTCAATACAACGCTAAAAAATGAGGCAGCTAGTTACAGTTGATAACCAACTGCTCTTCCAAGGTTACAAAACATATCAAAGCACTTACTGCAAGCAATGAAAATTTGTCCAAGTATTTTTACATATATTTGTCCAAGTAAAACTGAGGGTTTTTTCCCCTAAGTATTTATCTTTTCAATGGATCTTTCAAAACTGTTTCTCCACTTCCACTCTGACACTCACTGCTTACTTTGTTTACATTCATTCCCCATGATCAAAGATAACAAAAAACTCAAGAGCCATATCACTCCATTCTGAAATTATCACTAGCTGTAATAGACGAGGTAAAATGTTGCAGATTAGTTCTTTTTGATTTTCAGTCACTCAATCTATAAAAAGTTTTGTCATTACAGTACATATGGGCTGCAGCACATAAGGACCCTGAAGCAAGAAAGCAGGATGCATAATATTATGTCTGTTGAGACCATGGAGTCTGGCAAGCAAAGCATGAAAACTTTGTGGGAACTTCTCACACAGGGTTTGTATCATCACTGAACTTAACAACAAACACTTCCACCACATTCCTATGTAGTCACTGTGTAGAAAATATACTTGCAGCTTTATGAAAGATCTTTTCTTAAGGTAGTTTCAGTGTTTAACATCTACCTTAAACAACTGTGTTTAGGGCTCAATCTTTGCTAATTCTGAAATTCTTCAAGAGCGTAGGGTTATCTTTTCCTTGAGAGCTAGGAAAATTTTGCAATGGCACAGTACTGTCCCAGTAAATACTAAGGCATGACTGATGATAGTAAGTTTCAGAGAAAAATCAAAATTCCATGAAAATAACCCTCAACTCAAACTCCTTATAAGTGACCTTGAGCATCAGATATGATTTTACATCTTTTGACAGATTCCAAAAAGTTTTTAAGATACGAAAAAAATGAGACAGCAGTTGAGAAAATACTTACGGCCATTGGTTTGCTGTTCTGATGTTGACAGTTACAGAACTGAATGCAAATGAACACTGGGACACTGCACTACTCAAGTTATCCTCACTGCTTTGAAGCAGTAACCTCCATTAAGAAAAAAAATCTCGACTTAATTAGCTCAAAGATGAAGAAAAATTCAGACTCCAGCCATACTTTGTAAAATAGTGTTTGCACCTCACCTATCAAACTAGGACTCACAATATAACTCTATTATAAGAAACTGTGCTGTTGACACTGTTTCTACACGATACCACAGTAAAAGGTTGTACATACCAGTAAAGTTGGTTATGTGTAACTGAACTTAAGTCATAAGCTTAAGAGGACTGAAGCAGACCTTTCTTCAAGGTGCATAAACTGGACACTGCTTCTCCCAATAAACCCTAACTACTTCACCTCATTTCATGTCATATCCCTAAGATGTTAACTCACTTCTGTAAGAATGGTGTTTGCCATGCCCCATTTTCACACATGATGGTAACCTTCAGGAGTTTTAAGCCTTGGTTTAACAAGGCTGAGATAACGCAGCCCAATTTCACTATAAAGAAATAAATCAGAGCCAAAGCACATCAAAATAAAAAAAAAAAAAATCAATTGCCTCTCAGTATTTTCTTGTTTCTACAGCCATTTATTTCCATGATAGTATTTCACTTCCAAATACATCAGCTTCTAAAGCTATTACAGCTTAGCTCAAGTTTAAATTTAGGTAATGTAATTAACATGCCAAGACTTCCTCCCCACTTTTCTAGGCACTGCTACTTTAACCACAGTCCAGTAAGAATTCTAGTCATGATACTCATAGTGATGGTCAAATTGAAACAAAACAGATTATTTTCCTCCTAAGTGGGTGAGTAAAGCATAATGAAAAATAAAGAATTCATGTAAATTCACAGATAAATAGAGAAGCAGCTACTGAATATTTGAAAACAACCAGAAAAACGTATAACCTACATATAAACTTAAGGAATTTTCTGCAACATATAAATCCTTTGGCCGTTGTTCCACCACAGATTATTCTAGAATATATTCTAAAAATTAGTTGTGAACCTACAGATCTTAAAACAGGTCTCTACACAAGTACACATCTCATCCAATACTGATATATGAAATGCTAAGGCAATATTAAGTGTCATGAAAGCATTACAGTATTAAGACACATTGAGAACTGCAAATGTCAGATCTAGGTTTAGTTTATATTTCATAATTAGCCCAAATTTGTTTTAACTGTTAAATGAGTTCTTAGCATACACTTCTATTTTCACCAGAAACACCCAACCAAAAGAAATTCAGGAATATAAAGAGAATAGTTCTGTGGCCCTGTCCCATCCAGTTTTTACCCGATTTGTTTTGTTCTGCCACAAATTAGCAGGGGGTTATTTTACTCTAATTCCAGTCTTAGATGCACAAGAATATCAAAACATTGGGAATTATGAGAAGCGTTTTAAATTGCACCTTTACTTTGAAAAGTAGTTACAAAGCTGAGAGACAAGCTAGTTATAACCTATCAACTGATTTGTACTAACTGTCCAATTGCACACTCTTAAGCCATAAGAATTATGGACTTTTGCAAAATCTTTTTCCATTACCACTGTAGATTCAAGTAACCTGACCAAAATTACCTTCTAGGACAAACTCTAGCAGCTTAACTGACATCATATAACCTCTTAACATCACTGGGCTCCTGAAGTATATTAGAGCAAAACCATATCCATCCCATTAAAATAGCATGAAACAATTTACTACAAATAGTAGATCAAAGAATGGGTGGACTAGCTGGAGTGAAGTCTTTACAGTATCTGTACCTTTCACAGAGTTCATTTCTCCAGTGCTAAAATAAGATCTGCTTAACTATCACACCTCTTCTGCCTTCTCCATCAAATCTGACTCCTGAGTTATAAACTCAGATTTTTGTTTAGCTTTCTGTTATCTTCCCTTGGACTTCTAGCCACTAGATTCTGCTCCATATGCTAAACAGGTCTTGTAACCTCCCTCTACTTTTTTTACCACTTCTTTTGGCAACACCACCCTGCCTCTGTCATGAAGGCCACAAAACTAAGTGCCACATTCAAGGTGATCGCTCTGTACCCAGGTCTTGAGGATCTAAACTCTAGAACACTTAAAATTTTTCTAATCTATCCACATAACTGGAAAACTGATGCTGGTTTTATGTATATCACTATTAGCATAACATGCTCTGCCTAGCCTTGAGCAACGAAGTCTTACCTCACAAAGGTATGCATTTATTACACATTTAGAATACTGCTGCTAAAAATCACTTTCCTCATATATAACTCTCCTTTCTATACATCCATCTAGCAGCTGCTCATCTGCCTATCGCTTCAATAAACAAAAGCACAAAGAGCTACTACCAGGGCACTCATGACTTATTTTCACACTGCCAATCAAGATGCCATCATCCTTCTCCCAAGCGATTTACGTCAGTTCCCACCCTGCTTTCCTTATCTTTAGAGAAGCTACCGAAGCATCTACTAAATCACTTAGTTTTTGTTCTTAAGGTTCCTTTGCTGAGCTCCATAAACAAGAATTTCAACAGCGGTTAGACGGTCCTTACATGGGCTATAATCTACCTGCTGATCAATGCTGGCTTAATGTCACCTTGACTCAACTTATGTTTGGGTCAAAAGTATTTTGAGCCACAGACACCATTTTAAATTGGTACTATTAGGTTCAAATACCTACCCACAATGGAATTTGTGGTCTATTACTGAAGTCTGTATGTCTGTCAGTACATACACGTCATAACTTTAAAAATTTCAGGTATTTCAAGTAACCGTACTAAGCTTTTTTCTCACTTTCCCATTTGCTCCAACTTTCCATTCTTCTCTACGTTCTGCTTTACCCTAGCAGGCTGTACAGCATGTTTTCCCACACTGACCTCATTCTTTAAATCTTTACACATTTTATCTTAGAATCACATTTCCTCTATGTCACCTTCATTTTCTTCTTTAGAGATGACTTTACTATATACATTTTACTTATACATCTTGTAGCATTCTCTTTTCATTCAGATGCAAGTTGAAAACTTCATCAAGCCTTCTGAGAAGAGTCATTCATGCAAAGAGTCAAACGTTCCCCTGGTAGAAGGCAGAAGACTGTTGGATTTCTTGTAAGATAACATCCCTGATGTTACAATTTATGTTGTGAGTCAACATTCAGCTAAAAAGCTTCTGATTTTGACACTCTTCTCTCCTCTTAGCTGGAGGAAGTTTTTAAATCATATTTGAATTGCAAATGCTCTTAAGAGAAGTGAAGGATCAGCAAAAAAAAAAAGGTTTTTTGACAATTTCTCCTTTCTTAAATGTTTAGGAATCCACAAAGCTACAATAGGAAAAAGAACACTCCAACTCCAGCTTTCATGCTAGTGTCAGGGTGGTCCATCAAAATGATACCATCCCACCAGCTGACTGTGGGCTCCATCTCTAATGACTGTGTCCTTGTTTAACCTCCACATCTCTTGCAGCTTTCACAGGTACCCAGATTTTAAACCCATGAGAACTGGGATGGTGTCAGCATTGTTCAAGCTGAATAGAAAGACTGTTTCAGATGTGAGTTAGCACTGTAGGGACCTGACACAGCTACAAGCATTAAAAGACAGTAGTGCTGTTTGCTGCAAATTTGTGACAATGTTACAGCTATTGATATTTGATTCACATTCAGAATGTTGTCACAAGTAGCAGGTAGAGGATCTGGACTTCTTTAAAAATAAATTCACAGAAAAGCCTATGCAGATGTTGATGTTACCTGCAGATGATTTTTCAAACCCTGTTATCTTCTCTTGAGTTCAATTTAAAACAAAATAAGACACACACTACACCTGACAAATCATTAACTGCTTTACAGTGATAGTCAATGCAGTCACAACCACACACACAACAGACATGTTCAGCCAACTTCTTCAGGTTCTAAACATATATATGAGCTCTGAATGTCATATTCTCCCAGGCCCAACATAGAAACAATGGTTCTATAGCCCATAACTACCATCACTCTTCAAAGGCAAGACTTTACCAGTGTGGCTATACGCATGAAACACAGCTGCAATTTCTACCCTCAAGGACAGCACTACGACCAGCTTTCAAATAACTGATTTTGAGCTTATCAGTCAGCTTTCTGGAAGATGTAAAAATGCAGAAAGGCAAAGAAACAGATCTTGCCTGCTTTGCAATGACACCTGTCCTTAGGCTCATCACCAAGTCTGTCTACTGTCTCATAAAGATAGCAGCATTGATTTGAATTAATTTTTCACAAGATCCTTCAAGTGGCAAATGAAGAAAAAAATGAAAGCAATAAAAAGCAGAAGCAAACTCAGTAGTTCCTAAGAGACATTTTTAACTAGATTAAACGATCTGTCTAATGTAACTAAAGTTTTGCTGAATAATCAAGTTTCCAAATAGTCCTGCAGGTTCTTAAACAGTTTCCATAAGAAATTTCCATTCCTCCCTTCAGTTCTGGGATTCATGTGGTAACTGTTAAGCTTCTGAAACAGAGCTAAGCTACCTGCACAGGCAGTAGTCTAGAATTATCACTTTCTGTAAGAAAGGTCACTCAAAATACAGACATCAAGTTCAAAAAGCTGCATTTCATCAGGTATCTTGAGCTCTAGTGCTGCAAATTACAGCCAGCCATATAAAATTATGGAGAGCTCCCAAAAGCTGCTGATTGTGTTACTAGTCACATTTAGGATGGGTTCTAGTCCATCATTTCAAGCATACATCAAGCATTTAAGACTGTATACAAAGAAACATGTAACACTATTACTTAAATCCTTGTAGGAAGAATGCATCCCAAGACAAGTACAGAACCAGAAACTGTTGGAAAAAAGTGAATCTCACTGCATGCATTCCCAAAAAAACAAATTTATGGCAAGTTGAGGATATTTTGCTTTATCTTCTCCCCTATAACCAGTGCAAGATACAGCTAATCTGCAAATTCAATAAACGTCTACTAGTTCACAACAAGAGGAAACCTGCTACGAGTTTTGGGATGGGGGAGAAAGGGCTGGAGATTTTCACAGACATTTAAAAACTATTTACTCCTTGGAGGTAGCGTTTAAAGGCCAAAAATCAAACAGTACACTGAACTTAAAAGCACTTCTTCATAAAAATCAAACAAAGAAAAGCCCGCACCTGGGGAAAAAAAAAAAGGTTATGTTTCTGCATTTAATAAATTCTTAGTAATAAACCTGCTAGATAACAAAGAGAACAATTTGCAGAAGACACCATCATTCACCCTTTCAAGGGAAAATTAAACTGCATTTTGAAAGTAGGAATCTTAATTTTACTCCCTAGCATTACTATACAACAAGAAGCATCACATATTTGGAATTCCTACACCACTGCCAGATTCACACTACTGAGAGAAAGCAATGACACAACACAACCAGAAGTGCAGGAGAGGAAACCTCATCAAGTGTTCCTTAACTGGCACCTTTTTTTAAAAAAAAAAATATCACAACACAAAAGCAAACCACCAAAACCAACAGGCTCCTTGTACCTGTAACAACTGACAACTCTGACAGTCCCAAGAAATAAGTAACTCAAAGGGTACAGCTTCGTATGAATGTGAGCTGCATGTTATGCAGGTGAGGAATGCAGAATCAGGACCTTACTTGTCTAGTTAGCAGTATATACTAAAGACAGAATGACTTGTTTAATATTAGACTGTGGCCGGTATTATGGGAAGTTTTCTTAATTTGTCTCACTTCCCACACACTTTTTGTGAAATAAGACTTAAGTACACAAGTACACCATCACTACAAAGTGCTGTTTTAAGCCTTTTTTAATCATACGGACAACAGCAGTATAGTGCATATTAATTATTTAGAACGTATGCACAATTACAGCAGCTCAAGCTCGGGTGGAACGCATTAGTCCTCGGACAAAAAGCAAGGACAGGTACGGGCGATCTTTTCTTTAACTGACGTACACAGCTGTGTTAATGCCGTTCCTACCGGGTGACTACTTAACGCACGAACCTAGACATGATGTACGTAGGGATTATTAACATAATCTTACAGCCTGAAGGTAATCACTGTAGCACTCAGGGACCTTTTGTCTCTATCCGTTTTGTAGGCTCGAACCGATACCAGATCCCACACAGAGCGAAATCCCCCCAGGAACGTCTTCAGGCGCACGTGTGTGTTTATGCCTCACGCACGTTATAGCGAAACGCAGCCGGTGCGACCCGCCGCCCACCCGCCCAGCCCTTCCCCATCCCTTC
>NW_020799095.1:103751328-103848141 GCF_003259725.1 Athene cunicularia | reverse complement strand
CCGGGGAAGGCACGGCGAGCCTCGGCGGGAGGCAGGCAGGCGCTGATGCCCGGCGTGGAGGGAATTCGCGTGGGGAGTTTGTTTGTTCTGTCCTCCGTCAGTTGTTTTTTTCCCCCGCTCTGTGTGTTTTCCTTCCCCCACACGCCTCTCCTTTCCACGCGTGGGATGCGGGAGCTGTGGCCGCAGCCATGGTTTGCATGTGAAGTAGGGAAGTCCTCCTCTGACAATGCAGCTTTCCCTTTACAGAGAAGGGTGGAGTTTGGTTTGGTTTGGGGTTTAAGTGATTTTAGTCAGTGACTGAGGTCGCTAGCACGGAGACTGAAATTCTTCATTTGTACAAGGGTGACTTTGTGACCTCCCCAGTCTGGGAAGCTGTAGGATTTCTTAGAATTTACTCCCTGACTCTGAACACCTACTGCCATTAGCAACAAGGTGAACTTGCCCGTGATGCTGACAGCCAAAGAAAAAAAAAATCAGTATTTTGCAAGTTTCGTTCACATACAGGCTACTGTGGCAGGTGTTACCAAAAGCAGGATGGGTGAGAAAGTCTGGTTGCATAAATGTATCCCAACCCAAAATGGCCAAGTACCTGGACAGTGAAAATACACCCACATTGTTTTCACCCTCCTTTGCAGGAAGAGGTTTTCTTTGCTGCACTTAAATTTAGGTGAAGACAAAGACCTACAAGCTGGTCTTGCTTCTTGTCAGCCAGGATGGTGATACAGCTGCTCTAAATTTAAGGATTGGACTTTCTACCCCTTTGCTTACATACAAAAGTATAGGACCATGCTCTACTTTTAGTAGCAACACCTCTTCCCTGTCAAGAAAAACATCTGTCTTCCTGTGAATCAAGTTTCTGTAAGACATGTTTCTGTACATGTCTTAGGGGAATTGCTACAGATGCCTCAGGAGATACTCCTTACCAAAAATCTCTACTTTTTGAAAGGTGAGGAATGTCTAATGCTGGGAGGCTTTTGAAATCTGTCAGGTGTGAATTGGGCCCTTTGGCTCATTGTCAGCCCCTCTGTCTTACTGAGCAGAGCTGGAAACGCGCAGAGGGGTGTTTAAAGAGAACATGCCTTCTGTTACAATGCATGTCTCCAAACCAGCATGATCTACACAGTCTAGAAATCTTCAAGGGCTTCTAGGAAGGCAGCACAGCATGAATGGGGATTGATGTGTTCTCCCATGTATTTACAGGTTATTTGTGAAATTTGGACTCCAGAAATTCAAGCAGCCTTGCTAAAAGGAAGTTGCAGGTTGCAGTTTCACCACCTTTGTTTCAGGTGTGCTCAAGACACTGCATTCCAGATGAAAGAAATTACTTCTGTAAGGTTAATCTCCCATACAGGATTTTGTGGGCAGGAATTCATGGTGGAGTGGTTTATAATACCCTTTCCCTTAGTCATATGTAATCGATTCAATCAAGAAGCAATAAATCTTCTTATGGATTCCCTGAGAACTCAGCATAGAGGAGGCTAACTCCTACCTCCAAGTACCATTTCTGAGGAGAAGAAAACCTACTCTGTTTCTCCAAAGCTAGACTCCTATTTCCTCACCCCTGTGCTTGAATAATAGTGTAGCAGGGCTGTGTGCTTTCTGCAGCTTTTTGGCCCCATGCACAAGGAGCTAGAATTTTGAGATATTCCTAGCATCCAGTTGCTCCCAGACCTTGCTTAGGTCTGGCACTGATACTCTATTTTCTGTAATAAATGCTTTTATAACTATCTGGTAGCTAGCTATTAATTTTGAAACTCAAGATGCAGATAGCTACATCAGCTCTCCAGAAACACAGCTATAAATCTACAGAAAAAAATGGCAGAATGAAACTGCATTTCAACCGTTCAAGTAGAGAAGTAACGCATTTAAACTCCAGTAGTGAAGCAGTATGACATCTACAGTTTGACTTCAGCAGCTGAGCAGCAGCAGTTTTATAGTGGCCATGGTGTTGTGAACTGCACTGAAACGGCATTTTCCTGCAGAACTGGATTTGAAATCAGCAGGGCTGTAAGTCTCCCCTCCTGCCCTGTAACGGCTGATGAGGTCTTGTGATGGGTTAGTTTGATTCACATGGAGGATGTGGTACTGCTTTTTCAGCCGGCTAAAAATGGCCAGGGCAGCGAGGAAACCACAGCAAACAGAACTACATGGAGGACTTGTACTTGCTGATCAAAGTTTGTGTTTACTTCCCAGTCTACAAACACTCTAAATGTCTTTCCCATGTTGTTTTGTTTTAATTCTTGCTAGCATACTCTGATGATAGGCAGTCATCAGACAATAATTTCAGCAGAGGGGCCAGTCAGTGGCCAGCTTTCCCCTTGCCCCCACAACTTGCTGCAGTGCAATATTCAATAACCCATGCTACCATCACCCATGTTACCTCTCTTATGAAAACAGATAGAGGCGACTGGTTTGTAATTACTCAAGGACAATAAAGTTACTAATGGTGAGCAAGAATTGTACTTTTAAATAAATTAACTGGCCTAAAATTTGCAAGACTTTTACTCCAGTTTCCCAGAAGTTTTTAAATAAAAGGCAAAAGTGAATACAATATTCACATCCTTTAAGAGATACGGAATTGTGGTGGCTCTGTAGCCCCACACTGCTGTCGTAGTTCAAGATAGCCCGTACCTTTGAATACCTTTAACAAGCTTTCCAAGTTTCTGCCCTGTCTTTGTGCCTCTGACAGAGAGAAGTCCTGCAAGTCATTGCCTTCAAATACTGGTCCCTGAGTTAAAAATTGTTTTTCATTGCTGTTTTTCCTCTGTAAGTCTAATTGGAATTTAACCCTACTATAAACTCCATGAACTATAGAGAATTGCAAAAGCTGAAGTAGCAGAGAATAAAATATTAAGAAAAGCATAATGATTTATCCAAAGCATTGGAGAGAAAATAGTTAAAAACAAGAACAGGCCTATATTCATATTTTCTTTAATATCATTTTCATACTCTGTAAATTAGGTCCCATTTGTCCCAAGGCCCTTCTCCACTGTGTCTGAATGAGGCAATCTGACCCCTTGCTTCTGTCTCAGAGTGCCCTAAATCTGATTTTGCTGGGTTTCTTTTTACCTATCTTGCTCCAAAACTCTGTCTCTGTCCTGGAACACCTCAGTAAGCCTGGTACAATTTATACTTTTTAAGATGGAGATGAAATTTCAGCAGTGGATTTAGAATATTTGATCATCAGCAATTAGTCACTGCTCGTTTAAGTAGAGAGAAGCAAAATCCTTCAGAGTGGAATTAACTTTTTTTCCTCTGTGTTGCAGAAAGTGTGACTGTATGTATATAAAGTGTTGAAAATACTAGTTAAAACCATAAAGACATCTCCCACACTTTTTCAATCTCAGACACAAATCTGCAGAATCTGCTCCTGTAATTCTGAATTGCTTTTGAGGATTTGCTGTTCTAGTTAAATACCAGCTGTGGTCCCAGTGTTGGTTATGATGGGGTGTTAGAATCCAGGGTATAGACATCTTTTCCACACCAGATGTCAGAGGGGTCTTATTTGTGTCAGTGACTGCCAATAACAGCCAGTGAATACATAAATGTATCTTTTCTTTTTAAATGTATTTGGTAAAAAAAAAAATATTACTAAGTTCACAAGTACATTTCTAAGGAAATATACTTTTTAAGTAAAGCCACTTGTTCTTGGGCTTTGTGTCTCATCCTGTACCTCTGAGTTTTGCAACAATGAAGGTGCTTGCCTATTGTATCTTAACACTTAAATATTTATGAGTGGTGAGCTCTACATCTGTTATCGTCATGCATTTTCCATCCAGTGCAGCGACTCAACTAAGCAATACTACAAAGCCAAGCTAATCTTCAGAGCTGGCTCTCCACATTTTCCTATTAATATGCATTGTCATTTTCAGGACTAAACCCTGCCTAAGGACACACATGAAGTGACTATTGAAATGACTTGTCGGTTCTGTCAATAGACAAGGAGTATGCGTACATATCCTGGTAAAACAAAACAGGCTCAATGAATCTCTTTATCCAAAGTATTTCAAGGACACTGAAATTGAGTCTTTTGACCCTTTCCTCTGATTAAAGAGCGTTATAGTAATAACAATTAGAAGAATAACTGCTGTTTGTTGTAGTGGACTTTAGTCCAGATCAACCACTCCTTCCTCTTGAGCTTTCTGGTTTCCCTGACTATTTTTCACAGGAAGCCTTTCATGTATGGAGAGATATCAGATGGAAGGTGACTGATCTCTCAGTCCTGGTCTCTTGAGCGCTCCTTCGTGGCTGCTCTCATCTACTCTGTAATGAGGGCTGCACTGTGGCATTTCCACACAGTGAAATCACAGAGATTGCTGGGTCAGAGCAGGTAAAGTTCTTCAAAATTTAAAATGGAAAGTGAAAGATGAGACAGAGCAAGTAAGAGCAATTTCACTTTTTTTCATAATTTGATTATATTTGATAATGTTCATTTTTATCCACAATTATAGTTGCTCTGGATCCAATAGATAATCAGTCATATAATACGATAAATTCATGTGCAGTCACACAGAGTTATTTTTACTGAAACATATGAAGGTGTATAATTTCTGCTATATAAAGGATGCTAAATGACAGAGCTTTTTAGTGTTGTGGGGTTTTGGGGTTTTTTTTTGCCAGAATGTGCTAATGGCCAAACATATGCACACAGTTCCAGAGAAAACAAAGGAATACACAAGTATTAAATACTAACAGCTGCTATGTTCAGGCAGCAGCCACATGCTGGCCTGTTTTATGAAAATTAATTGGAAAAACTTCCACACAAAATAATCATCCTACTTGAATTTTTAAGAGCCAATTTAAAATATTTTACTTTCAGAGGAATGACTTCCTACAGAGTTCAGATGTACATTTGGTTGTAAAAATACCTGCTCTGTATTGTCAAAGAGTGTGAAATGTAAAGCCCAAAGTGATTGCCAGAAAATTGCCAGTTCTAGCCCAGTCCTTTCTGGGGAGTCATAACAAATTCATCTAGATCATAAAAGACAACTCTTTGTCTAAATGTCCTCAAAATCTTTTCAGTATGGAGAGTCAGCAAATTATTTTTCCCTCTTGTTCTTGCTCCAGGGAGCAATGAAAACGATTGCATTTTTATTATGGAAGCAGGGGGGTAATAGTGGGGGTAATAGCAAATTAAAACAGGTGAGCTGAATGGTTTTCTGTATGGACAGTGAGTTAAGCTGTCTTGCCCAACTGGAAAATATAAACATTATTTGTCCTGCACAATACCCTTGTTTCTACATTATAGGATGTTGATTGGGGCCCTCTTAGTCTTTCACTTTTTAGAACAAACAACAACCCATACACTTTGACCTTTCACAAGTAGACCATAAATTTTAAACCTCTAATCATTTGTGCTGATCTGCTTTAGAGTGTCTGTCCAGTTTTCCTGCACTTTTCATTTGTGCATGAAGCCATTTCACAGACCAGATGCGTTTGTGAAGGATTTTTCTCTATATATTCCTCTATATACATGCACATGTATGTAACTATATGTCTAGCATTGACCAGCAAATCATTTGCCCAGCTACCGAGTCACTTTGTACTTTTAAGCTTATGATGAGAAATGAGTAGTCAGCAAGGCCATAGATAACCTGTGTCAAACATACAACCTCAGTAAACACCCTTTGTGTTAGCACTTCCCCTCAATCCTTGTATTTTAAAATAATAAAAAAATCCTTGTAGGACGTATTTTGAAATGTTTGGAATGTAATAAACATAATATCTTGCTAAGGCTTATTTTTCTTTTACTAGTTTAGCAGTAAATATTTTCTCACAGGTGTCAAGCAGCTTGATGCATAATACGATTTGAAATGAGATTATTTAAAGATTACTTGTCAGCAACATTTGTACATTTCTACTTCCATTTGAGACTTTTGGCATTGTATGTGTTTTATATTTAGCATCTTAACATTTTTCACTAGCTTATTCCTCAGTCCTTCACTACAAAAATGGAATGGCCTCTATTGAGCTACAGGGGTTTTATTTTGGCCATGTTAGACGTCATGTTTGTTTTTCAGTTTTGAGATCTGCACTTCTTGCCCCTCTTCTTGTTCCTAGCCTGAGAGCAGGGAATATTTTGTTTAAAAATCTAGTGACACAAAAGTCAGCAGACCCCACTGACAACAAGGGTTTTGTGACACAAACCACAAGCTTATGTGGACAGATTGTCCAGGTAATCATCTAGAGGAGGCTAGGCAAAGCTATGTGACCTAGCTTTACTCTCTGCTTTGAAGGATAATCACAATTGCAATGAGCAGTAGTTGAGGTAAACAGAGAAGAACGCATGAAAGAAAGAGCCGGTGGGCTGGTGGTTGGGTACAGAAGGCAGAGAGCTCAGCTTGAGAGGCAGAGGGAGGTTATGAAGCAGCCGTGGCAGAGCTGTGGCTCTCCCTCTCCTGGCATTATTAAGAGCTGCAAAGAGTGGATTCTTGTGCACATGTCCCTTTTGTCCTGTTAACGTGTTTTCTTGTTGCTATAGTCTTGTAGATAGGAGTGACACTTCAAGGTCTAAGAAACCATCACTCACATATGAGAAAACCTTGCCTCACCTGTGTCTTCCAGCAAGCCACTTAGATTGCCCATGCATTGGTTCTCCTGTCTATTGTTGGCATTGAAATGTGCCATAATTTTGTGCATTAACATTGGTGGCTATGCTACATCAAGGCACTCGGTAGTCTACGACTGCCTCAAACTAAGGCATCTTGATTTTCTGTAAATGGAGTAGGCCACACAGAGTTTGTTCATTTGAGCAGCTCTGTCAGGAGTGTATATGCCTACAAAGACAGTGAGCTTCTTACCTTGCATAAACACTGTCTTAGCTACTGATATCTTTGTCCCTGATTATTTCAGCTCCTTATGTTTGGGGTATTAATCATGTCTTCTGGAACATAGTGCTCTGTTCTTTACAAAACTCTCTCAGAGGCTTGCACACACAGACATGGCAACTGGCTTTTAAAAGAAGCAGTATGATCTGCAGCATATATCATAAGACATAAAAAAGCCTAAAAAATGTGTTGAGAGACAGATGCTACTCCAGATATCAAAGTTTATATTTCTGGATACTAGCTTTTCATCTGTGAAACTTGTGCTTTGGTGTTAACACTTTTGCTGCTCACTAAGAAAATAACTAGTTGTACCATTTAATTTAGAGAACCATTTAATTTGTGAGAAAAGTCATCGTGTCTATTTGTATAAACCTAAAGTGAAGGGACCATCTTCTGTTAGGGTGTATTCAGACAGTATGTATATTTGTATACACTCAGGTTACAGCATTATCTAGAGGCAACAGCTAAATAGAGCCACATGCTTAAATAATCTTAATTCTGATCTTCTTTGACTTAATTTGTTGTTTTATAGTCATAAACATTAGTTTGTGTCAATGGACTGTCAGTTTATATGAATGGAAGATTCTTCACATTTTGATGTGTAAAACTATAAAGGACATAAAAAAATATACATTTGTCATCTGGTGAGATTATTTGATGTATCTGACAAGAGACTGGAAGCTGATGCTTGAGCAGCTAGATTTTGAGTTGGCAGTTACATAATGAAATTAAGCAAAACCAGGAATGTATGTGTTATCCCATGGTACTTAACGAAATAAGCAGCATGCAGTTGACCGAGGTTCCTATCTGCTGATATAGTAAGTGATTTCTCTTTTTGCTTACCATTAGGTTTTCCCATTCTTCCACTTACTTCTGGAAACTGAGACCATTTATTTGGAATATGTACTCTGTCCAAACTGGTTTATAAAATGTTCCTATTTGGGGACTTGTTAATCAAGGCATGTGAACTGGGAAACACTCTTGAGAATTAAAGATTCCTTCAAGCAGTGACTACCAGAACAAGTTCCCACTATGGGAAGTGGCAGCTCTGCAAGTGAAACGCTGCATTGCAGATAAAGGGAGGCAGTAAAGTCAAGATTCTGTGTGCATGTAATGGTAACCACAGGAGTGACTTACAAATCTTAACATGCAACAAGATTTTTCTTAAAGTAACAGCAGAATAACAAATTGAATAACTCTCCTCTCTTTTAAAGTGTATTTGGATTTTGAAAGCACTCCTGCCCTTAAACAGCACAGTGCCATTGAAAACCACGTACTGGGTGAGCTATTCTGTACTGACTCACTATTTATTGTTCTACCAACAGCGTTTTGTGAGGCTGAGAGCTATGCACCAGGCAAGCATCTTAAATTGAGTTGCGTAATTTTAGCCATTTTGAGTTACACACAGCAATAACCAGGATAATACAGTAAGAAAAGCGATGCTTTTACTGCAGGCCATTTTTTTCG
The DNA here is from genome assembly GCF_003259725.1 of Athene cunicularia. Taxonomy (NCBI): domain Eukaryota; kingdom Metazoa; phylum Chordata; class Aves; order Strigiformes; family Strigidae; genus Athene; species Athene cunicularia. The sequence goes on along the minus strand of NW_020799095.1, from coordinate 103,839,847 downwards.
AAGTTCCTCTTCCAGACATAGCAGAAGGAGAAATCATCTTTTATTTTCTCACTGCACTTTCCCATTTTTCAATCCATTAGCATTTTTCTCAAATGCTTTTTTCTACTGCAATTCATCCAGCAAGCATTCCTCTCTTTTCCCTTCCATTCCTTTCATTTTAATAGCTCTTGCACTTACCTATTTTTAGAGGGGTTGTAAGTACACAAGCACACATAAATACACATTCTGTCTCACATCTCTTTATTTTATATGCCTTTCACTTGGGGTTCAACCTAAATTTTCTTCTTAGGTTCTCAAGCTTTAAATCATACAAAGCACAGAAAAAAATTAGTTCATATATGTTAGTTTCCTTGGTGTAAGTTAGTAACGAAGAAGGAATGTAAGAGCACACCAATGTGTCCAGCTCATCACAAAAGCAGTGAGTTCAGGAGAGATTTCTTTCAGTGGTAGCACCAAGACACTGAAAAACAAGAAGTGAAGAAGTGCTGACAAATCTAGTGTCATAGATCCAAGCACTGTCTTATCATCATGATGAGTCACAGCATCATAATACAGAGATGCCAGGAGATATAACCACACTATGTTTGGGTAACTCACTACTGAAAAGGATGAGTGACAAGAGCATTTATAATGGCAAATTTTCCCTGTAATTGGAAGAAGATAATTTGCTGTGACTTGTTCCTTTCTTCACCGAGGTCTGCTGACAACACTGCACAGTAGTATTTCTATAGCTAGGTTGTAAGGTGGTCTAATTATTCCTGAGGACTAAAGTGTAATCAAGTGCTACATTCATCTTCAGGAAATTAGTGGGTTTCTTGCTCGGAGCCTGGAGTTAGGTTGGCTGCTGCCACATCCTCTTATGACATATGTTTAAGACAGTGTGTGGGTGTGGTTTTATTTGGGGATAGCTAACCCTCCTCCACTGATTATAGGAGAGCCTAGGGTAGATAGCCAATTTTTACACAACTGAAGGTATGAGTAACCATCCTACTCCACAAATGCTATGGATCTTACTCAAGTCAGGCAGGTGTTATACAGCAAGTACCAGTGCTACTGGGCAGTTTCATATGCACACAGGTCTGCATAGCCTTTTGTTTGCTTCAAATCAAGTAGGGTCCACATATTTTTTTAACTTTCTGTTAGTCCTAAATGAAAAAGAGTGAGGAGTTCACCTAGTTGTAAAAGCCTTAACATTTTTGTCTGGATTTGGTGGTGGAATGTGTTCCCATAGGTACAGCTATGCCTGAAATGCAGATGCATGTGATGGTGTTACAGTGCTTGTTGGTGCCAGCCAGGATTGTTTTGTGCATTTCTGTACAGGACATTCACAAAAAACTTACATTACTGTTCCCTACTGAAACACAGGAGACTTCATTTTACCTCTATGAAAAGCAAATTCTGTTTTCAAACAGGTCCCTTAATAAGTTTCTGAAAGCTTCAGTTACATTTTCAAATGACTACTTGATGCAAATACTTTCTGCAATTTGGGTGAATTTGTTATAGCTGGGAATGCCTACATACTATTAACACACACAAGGAAATCTGATGGAAATGTTGCAAATTATACTTAAGATCATTATTTCAAACATGCACAGGAATTCTCTAGCAGAGATGGTTATGTAGGTATGAGACTCTTACCTCAACAAAGGCCTTGGTCAGGCAGTTTGGTCATACAATGAGCACATGCAAAGGGCCACATGGAATAATCGCTGTTGTCCAGATTTTGAAGCCATTCCATTGAATCTTATCCCTGCTCAAGGCACAGTGGTCGCTTTGATCACACTCCAGCCCTTTCTTCTCCAACCTGTGCCTGCCTTATTACTACACTCTGGGTTAGCACACAGATAAAAGATAGGATGCCAGAGGCTAAAATTTAGGAATATGCGACGCAGACTTTGTTTTTCACCAAATTAAAAATTTGTTGTGCTTTGTAGATGACTCTAAACTGTGTCTCTTGGTTACAGCGCTAAGCAACTTCTGTTTTACCTGTCTAGAAAATTTGACTTTATTACGGGAGAAATGATGACACCTACCCTAGATGACAAATGTTACCTATGGCTTCATTGCCAGGGGACCCTCTACAACTGAAAAGACAGGCATAGGATATATGTATTTACTTGACACGATTGATGCCTGCTAGCTGATGCCCGCAAGCAGTCGGTGCCTGCAAGATGAGGCCTGTAACAATTAGTGATAAGAGAAGCATTCCATTATACTTTATGTGGTCATGTTGTACCCAATTGTGTATATCTGGAAGTCTCAAAGGGCTTAAAGGTTAAAAATTCTTTTACCAAACAATGTTTAACTTTGTATTTAATAAGGTCTGAGTGATTAAAGTGTACAGAGGAGATATCCTAACCTGGAAAATAGATACATCCTGGCAGAATTGCTCAAATAAGGCACATAAGAAGGAACAGCTTAGCTGGACAACAAGAGTTAGGAAACATCCAAGGAGAAGAAATTGTCCTCAAAAGACTCGGGACCATAAAAGGGAAAAAGGAGTAGGGGGCTAACTCCCCAAACAACCACCGACGACCACCTGAGACCCCTGTGCATGCGTAGTGTAGTTCTGCAATGCCAGCATTATGTAAATGTAGAAGATAGGCGGAAAGAGAGATACATTTATTGGAAAATGTATGAATATTCATATCTTTTAGGTATATAAAGGATGAACTTTTGTTTTAGTGTATGCATGTTAGGTGGAGTGAACCCCATGCATCCAGCGCTGCTTAAGTAAAGAATACCTGCCTACTGATACTTCCAACTAAGTCTGAGAGGGTTCTTTTGAGGCTTGATTTACAGTAACATGATAAGATTTTATAATATGCCCTTCATAGGCCTAAACTGTAGGGAAAACATAAACTGCTCTATAGCTGCAGGGAGTAGAGAAGGCAGTATTTGCCTTGGGCAACTGCAGAGAGGCAAAGGTCAGCCACAGAAAATATCAGCAGTCAGAAATGACTCTCCAGAGCTCAGTGTCCTCATATCTGAGAGGAGAAACTATGAAGAAAACCTACTTATAACCCCAGCTGGGGCTAAGCTGGGATGCAGACACAGGAGTTTGGATTTGGGCTGCTTGCATCATATCTTATGCAGGAAGCAGTTTCTGCTAGAAATTGATACATCCGAAGAAGTTCATCCTAGACAAAGTTACAGTGAAGGGTTTACACTCAGCTGTACAATTGTCTTCACAAATAGAAAGGAGGGCAGCGCTGGGTTCCTCTGAGAGACATGCCTGAGAGGGCCCTCTGAGGGGAACAGAAGAATAGGCAGGAAGGGGTGGGGAAAGCTATCTTATGACTAATTGCTGTTTGCAGCTGCAGATAGACACGTGCTTAATTATCTGCTATATGCATGCAAATTTGGTTTGCTGTCACTAGAGTCCAGATGTTCCATTCCATTATACTAAGTACAACAAACAAAAGGAAAAGGGTCAGAGAACAAAATAAAAGGGGCCAGGAGTGGCAGCTTCTTGCTATTTTCTTTCCTGTCATATGCTTGGCCTGGCCTACCCTTTTCCTGAGCTCCCCATGGCAGACAGAGGTTTGTGAGTTCATAGGCTGAGCATCTGCTCAGAGCAGGTGAAGCCTGAGAAAAGCTGTTCCCTCCAGCTCCCCTCCCAGGGCAATACCGGGGAAGGGGTGCAGGCAGCACCCAGCCCCGCAGCAGGCAGAGGATGGGCTCCGCAGGGGGTTGGGGCACCCGGGGTGCCATGCAGGTGCGCAGGAGCTGCCCAGGAGCACAGCACCGCATCTCATATTGGAAGGGAGTAATGACTGGGCTCCTTGATGTGACCACATACCCTGAAATAGTCCCAACAAGCTAATAATCACAGTTTTGAACTAGCTTCTCTTCTGTAGACGTTTTCCTTGCCAGGGCTAAGTCCTCTCTGAGCAGCCCTAAGGCTTAATTTTCCTTAAGTATCGTTCCTTCTTCAACTAGAAAGTCATCTTCTTTCTATCCATCCTCTAGGCTTGCATCTGTTTTTTAGGCATTTTTTGTACTGCTAAAAAAATACCGTATTTTTTCACAGAAAGTGAATGGAAACATTCCTCATTTTAACTCTTTGTACCAAAGTCCTTTTCATAAGATCTGTACATTGTATTCCCAACATTCAAAAACAATAAGCTACACAAACACAACTAGATCCTTTTCTCCTATCAGCCCAAATCCAGTAACAAGAGAGCTATGTTGATTTATACCGATCATGCACCTGGCCTTCATTCTGTTTGATGGCATTTAGTGTCTCTTTGGAAGATTTAACCTATTCATTCTATTTTAATTAAATAACAGTGATGATCATTAGTGGGTTTCTGTTTTGAATTAGATTTATTCTGACTATATACGTCATGTTGATTCATTTTATCTTTTGTGATAAATGCAATATATATAGATTTGGTGATCACATGTCCTCTTAAGTGGCTCAGCAGTGGGAACATTTCCTTCCTTTAACGTGCAATATCAAGTTACAAGAAGCTGCCTAAATACAACTTATCAGTTCAAAATTTGGTCCTACTCTTCTGCATGCAGGGACAATGAAATTCCCAGAAGGCTATTCTTTAAGCCTGGTAAAGGCATAGTGAGATGACAGCAGTTACTTCGGATTTTGAGCAGCATGGGAAAGGGCTGAGCCCAGACGGGCGTTCAGGTCACGGGTGGTGGTCTGAGACCACCCCCACAGTGCTGCCTTCGCTACTGACACCAGACAGAACGGTTTATCTGCGTGGTCTCCTGCTTCCAACCCTATTGCTGATTCAAATACCTTTGCATTTGTGTAAAGTTTTCATTTATGTATATTTGCATAAAAAGGTTTATCTTAGGTTTTCTGGAGACTGTGTCCTGCCCTTTATTACATAACAAACAGATTGCAATAACAATTCTCTATAAACCTTTGACTTATCTTAGAAAACATTTTTTATAAACTATATGTAAGATTTTCTCCATGTTTTAATAAGGTGTGTGAGCCAAAGTACTGTGAAGTGGTTAGATCTTTCCACTAAGCCACTGAACTTTGAATCACGCCTACGTGTTTTCTTGGAGAACTGCCCAGAGTGCCTTTAGCTTCTTTACTATTTAGGTTCCTGTCCCCAAGGGTATGTCATTACCTTTAACTGAGTACAGCAAAAGGAAAGTTAGAACTTTATTACTGATTTGACACCTTGTTCTCAGGTAAATTTTATTAGTTGAAACCCTTGTCTTAGCCAGAGGAATCAGTATCCTTTTAGGTTTACTTTCTAGGTTGTTGCATCCGGATGGTAATTCTGATCAGAAAGTAATCAGAAGGATCTAGAATTAAGATTTATGGCAGGTGCTATTACCTAGCAATATAAATCCTCCATTAAATAGTATCTCATGCTGATAGATTTCGGCTTATTATGTTATTAACACATTGTTAATTAAAACTGTGTCTCCAAGAGCTGGACATGCGAGCCATTTGTTTCTGTATCCTTTAAAATGATTTCCTTTGTTATGTTTTCAGGCTTCAAAAAACTGATCCGAACAGTTCTTTCTGGATTGAAATTCTAACAGTCTTCTTCCATATTGATTTATAAATTACTGACATTCCTATAAATGTAATTATTCATTCTTACCAGTGCACAGTCCTCCTGTGACAGCAATCTTAGACATAGGCTCCCGCACAATAGAGAAATCTGTTGCTGTTCCCAGTTTAAATATAATTGAACAGAGACAAAAGATCATGATGCCAACTATCTGTCTTTTTATTCTGTGCAATAATGTAGCAGTGCTCAATCTTTATCAACGAGCGGGTGACATCTTAACAAAGAAACTGCATCTCATGGAACATTTGTATTGAGCTGTATTGAGGGAATCCAGCCTCCTCAGCCAGAAGACAGAGACTGAGAGAACGACCCCACAATCCAGGAGGAGAGAGTCAGTGACCTGCTGCATCACACAGACACACACAAGTCTATGGGACCGGATGGGATACACCCGAGTGTGCTGAAGGAGCTGGTTGGGGTGCTCGCCAAGCCACTTTCCATCATTTACCAGCAGTCCTGGCTGACCGAGGAGGTCCCAACAGATTAGAAATTAGCCAATGTGATGCTCATGTATAAGAGGGTCGGAAGGATGATCTGGGAAATTACAGGCCTGTCAGCTTGACTTCAGTGCCCGGGAAGCTGATGGAGCAGCTCATCCTGAGTGCCATCACACAACACATGTGGGACAACCAGATGCTCAGGCCCAGTCAGCATGGGTTTATGAAAGGCAGGGCCTGCTTGACAACCCTGATCTTCTTCTACGACAGGGCAACCCGCTTATTGGATGAGGGAAAGGCTGTGGATGTTGTTTACCCTGACTTCAGTAAGGCCTTTGACACCGTTTCCCACAGCATTCTCCTGGCGAAACTGGCTGCTCAAGGCTTGGATGGGCACATGCTTCACTGGGTAAAAAACTATCTGGACAGCCCGGCCCAAAGAGTTGTGGCATCCCCCAGGGCTCGGTTTTGGGGCCACTCCTGTTCAACATCTTTATTGATGATCTAGACGAGGGGATCGAGGGCACCCTCAGTCAGTTTGCAGGTGACACCCAGTTGGGTGGGAGTGTTGATCTGCTCGAGGGCAGGGAGGCTCTGCAGAGAGACCTGGACAGGCTGGAGCCATGGGCTGAGACCAACTGGAGGAGTTTCCATAAGGCCAAATGCCGGGGGCTGCCCTTGGGCCACAACAACCCCCAGCAGCGCTACAGGCTTGGGGAGGAGTGGCTGGAGAGCTGCTAGTCAGAGAGGGACCTGGGGGTGCTGATTGACAGCCAGATGAACAGGAGCCAGCAGTGTGCCCAGGGGGCCAAGAAGGCCAATGGCATCCTGGCTTGTGTCAGCAATAGCGTGGCCAGCAGGGACAGGGAAGGGATCTCACCCCTGTACTGGGCACTGATGAGGCCGCCCCTCGATTCCTGTGTTCAGTTTTGGGCCCCTCACTACAAAAAGGACATTGAATGACTCGAGCGTGTCCAGAGAAGGGCAACGGAGCTGGTGCAGGGTCTGGAGCACAGGTCGTACGGGGAGCGGCTGAGGGAACTGGGGGTGTTTAGTCTGGAGAAGAGGAGGCTGAGGGGAGACCTCATCGGCCTCTACAGCTACCTGAGAGGAGGTTGCAGAGAGCTGGGGATGAGTCTCTTTAACCAAGTAACAAGCGATAGGACAAGAGGGAATGGCCTCAAGTTGCACCAGGGAAGGTTTAGACTGGATATTAGGAAGCATTTCTTTCCAGAAGGGGTTGTTAGGCATTGGAATGAGCTGCTCAGGGAGGTGGTGGAGTCCCCATCCCTGGAGGGGTTTAAGAGACGGGTCGACATAGCGCTGAAGGATATATTGTAGTTAAGAATGGTCAGCGTTAGATTAATGGTTGGACTGGATAATCTTCAAGGTCTTTTCCAACCTAGACGATTCTGTGATTTCAGGTATGCTTCACATGCAACAACCTGCAGGAAACACTGTAACTGGCTAGGGTGCAAAGTAATGATAGGGGCGTGTTTTTAAAAAAAACCCTTGTATTTTGAATGCTATCAGCTGCAAATCAGGAGACATAGTATGATATGAAGTATGATCATAGTTTGGTTTCATTCCTACAGAGGATCCCCAAAATTGACAGAGAGGACATAAATACTCATTGGTTATTTTGCTTGCAATTCTTTATACTCAGAGGATGCTTTACTGAAGCTCTGGCCATGACCAGCCTCTGGCAGTTTTGAGATGTCTGGGCCAGCTGCATGGAGGAGGTTTATGGTCTTGCAGTCTTAATGCCTTCAGTGAAGCTGTAACATTGTAATATGGCACTATCCCCTTTAATGTAAAGTAGTTCCTTTTGCCAGGGACATCCATTTAATGTATTTTTAGAAAATACAGACAGATTTACAGAAGACTGGACCATTGTGCCCTAAATTTCCCTACATCATTAGAGAAAGATGCAAAAGTTTTTTTAAATAAGGAAACCACAAAGAGAATGTTAAGAGGCAAAAAGCATGGCAAGAGTTCATTATAAAGCCATAATGCATTTACAGCATTTTCAGTAAGACCACATTTTCCAGGCTGTTTTATGAGGGGCGGAAAGGAGGCAGAGGGGAGAAAAAAACCCAAATGATTCACAGAGGACTCCAAAAGAAGCAAAGCTACTAGCAGGAAGAAGAGCTAAAATGAAATGCCTCACAGGTGACTCCAAAGAAGTGGTTACAAAACCAGAGAAAGTTAACTCACCCAATTAATTTTGCTGCTGACACAGTGAAAGGTTGATGGCTGTGTTTTACATGAAAGCTCCACAGTAACAAAAGCAGAGACCTTCAAGCTCATCCACGAAATAAGTTTTACTTGGAAGCTTTTGTTATTAGAAACTTAACTTACAGTATCATTTTTAAGCAGTGAAAAGGAAAAATGTTTTCCTTGTATATGTATGCTTTTTTCTACAGTGAATGTCTATTTCCTTCTACCGTGCCCCATGATCTATTTCATTTTATTTGCCTGCAGTTCTCAGTGTTAGGCTTCTTAACTGTCTTTCAGCTCCCATTAATCTGGCTGTGTTCTGTAGTTATAATAAAGGGGAACTCACAGACCTTGGTGTCATCCACCTCAGATAACACAATCCTATTAAATCTAATCCAAATTAACTGGAAAAGAACTCTTTGCCCTTGTAACTTATATAGACAAGAGAGATATTTGGCGCTAGCAATACCAGTGTGGTTTAGTCTAGAGAGGAAATTTTCTGCTCTCCTTATGTAATTGATCTGGGATTCAATGAGCCATTATGACAATCTAAGCACACTGTTAGAGTGTGGGTTTTAAGCCATATACTCTCAGTGTATTGAACACTGTATTTGATCCTTTTTCATTAAATTTTTCAAAACTTTCCTTAAAGCTTGAATTTCAAGATATACAAACCATATAGCAAAATTTTGCCAGCAGACATTAACATACACATTTCTTTGCTTATTACTTCTAATTTTAAGGTGAATGAATCAAAATGCAAGCTTTGCAACCCTGAATGCAAACAACTCCTAATAATGCAGGCTCAGAAAGGATGACTGGAGTTGAGGTTTTTTACCATTGAAAACATTAGTATTACTTACAAGGTTTGAATAGCAAATAGTAAAGATGACTAGAGAATAAAAAATTACAGGGAAAGCATCTCCTGTGGGAGTTATTTACTTCTATTCTAACACAGGAATTGGTAGGTTTGGGGGTCCACCTGAAATGCTATTGCCAAAGGAAGGTAAATAATTGATGGACGTTACTGTCACGTGCAAACAACTGGATGATGAAAGTCTTGGAAATACTACTTATAATAATTTTTAAAAAACCATGACAGGGGGTTTACCCAATATTCACATTTCTATTTATTCTCGTAACATTTCCTCTTACTACAAGATTTAGTCACTTCTGGTCTGCTATAAAATGTACTGGGGGAATTGTTTATTTAGACTTGTGTAGGGGTCTGGGCTGCATTAGATGGAAGCTAATGCAGAAAGCATGCAGATAGAAATACAAAGCCATTGGGAAAAGAATGTAGATAGAAACATAAAAGGCCGAAGGAAAAGTCAGTGAAAAAGAATGCAGATGGGAAAAGTACAGGGCTGAAGACAAAGTTAGCAACAGATAGCAAAAGAATGAACACCTTGTGGTCAGCAAAAGAAGGAGTAGCTGTGGTCAGCGGAAGTGTACCAGTTTGTGTAGAACAAAGATACAGATCAAAGACGCTTTTCAGAGTTTTGGGCTTCATTTACGGAAATATAATTAACCAATGTAAATGCTTGTAGAAGCGCCTGAGCAATGCATGCAGCCTATTAGGGAACAGATAACCACATGTGTACAGAACTTAGAATACTATAAATGTAACCAGAATCAGGGAATAAATGAACCATCTGATCATCATATTGGTGTTGTGTTGTTCCTGGTCCCACATGAGAAGATAGAGACCCCGGCAGGGGTGGAAAACAACCCCGGCAGACTTTAACAAAGATCTTTCCTGGTGAACCTAAAGAGAAGTAATCTTTACAATTGAAATGATGTCGTCCATTCATGACTTGAAAGTCTTGAAAATTCAAGCTCTTGTTTTCCAGAAGTTGTTTCCCATGTGAGAAAATTCAGAATATTCTAAGCACAAAACAGACAATGCATGATATACAGTTCAGTGTCTGTGTGGATTTCTTCAATAATAAGAATTCTTCATCAGACTAATCGAAACAGGAGAAGTTCTTTCCTCATGTAAAGATTATCCACTGGCTCTTCAGGATCAAAACACTTTTTACACCTGATATAGAATTAGCTGTTAAGGTATAAAACTGAAACTCTAGTTGGCTTTTATTGATAGTCCTAGCAAGATGTGACTGTCTGACTCTATAGAAGCAGTACAACTGAAGAACCTGGGGGGGAAAAAAACAACCACCAAGAACCTTGAAACCAGAGAGACTTTTCTACTTTTTTTGTTATGCATGAGGATTGTACTGGAATTAATACTTACTAATCATTATAATGTACATTTACTCAAGTCTTTATACATTTTTTATTTCTTCTTGTCAGCATTAAAACTACTTCTGATAAAATAAAATCAGATGGAAGGGAATAGAAATCCAGGAATGGATCCAGGTTGTGATGCAAAAATCTTTGCCATGTTTGCATTTTCTGAGGTGGGAAGGGAAGAAGAAAAAGGCTTTTTTGTGTCTAAAGAAAATCTGCTTCAGAAAGCAGTCTGGTGAGCAAGAGATATTAAATGTTACGAGAGAATTGCTGGATAAAGTTTAACTGTTCTTCCTTTCTCCTTGTGGAAATTTTCAGTGTCAGTTAAGGCCAGTAAATCAATTGAGTGTTTCCAGAGTTTTGGTCATCTGAATATTTGACAATCTACTTCAAAGGCAGGGGCTTTATGCATAGAAAGGATTCAGTTGTTGCTATCTGAAAGATGATTCTCAAACCCCTTCACCTCTAGATTGATAGGTATTTCTGTCCCACGTGGCAGGCAGCCACACTGGAGAAGCTGTTTCTGCAGAGCATCTTCAGAGAGAGGGCTCTGCCATTATGTGCCAATCCTCTGCTCTCTCAGAGGCCTCAGCCCTGGCATGCTTTCACGGCATCCCATTCCCTCCAAAACTAGCTCTACAGCTGAGAAACCTCTGCATGAACATAGGACTTGCCTGTAACAGAGCTGCCATAAAAGAAAAAGCAACACAAGGTTTGTTGTGAACAGCTTTCTGACACTTTTGCCACCCTGCAAAGCTGCAAATTTGATAAGGGATTAATGACCAAAGCCGTAAGGGCTACTGGTCCAGCATCTTCTTCTATGAATCCATCCTCATTCTAAACACACTGACAACAGACTGTGGCACCTTGAGCAAGAAGGCAGTGGAAAGTGGGAGCAAACACTGCATTAGGTAGGAAGGAGGGTTTGTTCACATCACTGTCTACTCCTGCCTAGGACCAGCCTTAGAAAATGTTTTAATTTTGAAAAAGAGCTTTGGCATCATGTAAGTGGAAAAAAAGAAAGTAACTATCAAAATGCTGCTTCTGAATGATAGTGGAAGATGCAACCACATCAAGTCTATGCAGTCCAGCCCTGCATTCTGGGTCCCCCACCTGGGACCAACTGGGTCCCCCACCCTCCTCCACCATGGGTCATGATCAGGTATGAAGTAAAGATCTGGATGTCAAAGAAAACAGTTTTGCTGTTTTAGTCCTGCAATTCATGCTGCATAACTGTAGCAGGAGCAACTACTGTTCCTAATATAACTTCTCTTCATTTAATCAGAGAAAAAAAAAAAAAAGCCTATGGAGGAGACTTTCTGGCTCTGATGATTACAAGAAAAATTGCTCCTTTCTGAGTTTTTTTTATAACCAAATTCTAAAAAGCAGAGATGATGGACTCCTGCTTATTCAGGCAAGTCAGCTTCTTAAAGCTACAGAAATATTTGCATAAAGCAAGTAGGATTTAGCAGCCTCTAAAAAGGTCATCAAGAAACACCAGTTTAAAATAACCAAACAATAAAATTGATGGTTTTAAGAACATACTGCATTTATTTGGCCCCAGAATTCCTAGCATTGTAACAAACTCCCAGAGTTTCACTCCTTAAAGTGCTTCAAACTCCATTTATATTATTATTACTTTTAACATTAATGTACATTTCTGTATAAACATCGAGAGATTTATATTTTTACAAAATTCTTTATATTAGTGGATCAAATTTGCTCTCAAGATGACCAGCATTAAGGCAAATTTCCAAAATTAAGACACTGGAGTTGCTCAAGTCTATGCTATTGGAGGTGAGAGCAGAATTTGGCCCAGTAGGGTATATACAGTTATATTTTCTGCACATATTTCAAAATGCACAATGGATTATCCTGGAAATCAATAGCATTTAAAAGGGAGTTTATCAAAGCGAATAATTTTAATATGCTTTGGCACAGTCCACATCCAGAGGATGCATTTGCTCACCAGCTGTTCTGAATAACCAGCGTGATGACAGTGACACGGTGATCAGTAAAAGGGGAACCCACGTTGCATGAATTCACACTTCAGCAGAGCCAACCTGATGTATCTACAACTACTGTAACAGCAAAGTTACTTTGCTGGGCACCCATGCAAACTCACTACTCCATGAACCTCTGAAATCCTCCTGGTGGAGACACGTTTGTCATTGACATTAATACTCCGAAGACAGCCAAAAAATGGGTCTTTAACTGGAATCCACAGCGTGTCCAAATTTGCTACAAAAAACAAGGTAGAAAGTTCAAGTTAATAAAATAAGAACAATTTTAAAGAACATTAATTACTGCAAGGCTATCAAAAGAGGAGAAATTAATATAGGACTACGTGCATGAACAGGAACTTTGTTTTGGAAAGGAAAAAAAAGACAGTAGATACATGAAAAAATAGGAAGCAATAATACTACCTGGAATTTTGCCAAAGTAGAGTGGCTGATGCACACGTCTAGGAAGAGAGTGTGGAAGTCCAGTGGTATAGTTACTTTGTGTGCCCACCTCTAGCTGCACCATGTTCTCCTTCTGAGAGACTGCAAAGAAGCAAGTAAATGAGCACTCTTTCTCAACCTTACTAAAGAATCAGCTAGATATTGCACTATTTTTAAATAGCATCTGTCTTGAAATTTATCTCATAGGAAAAATAGGTTTTATTTTTATTCCAAGTCAGTTTGACACATCTAGATACTCTGGGGCTAAATACAGCCCCGAACCCCTCTCTTATATAAAGTCTTGAATTAACACAATACGCTTACATTGTTGTAAAGAGTATTCTCAGAATAAACAGAAGTGAAATAATTAATAAAAATCTGGAGCGGCAGTGCTCTGTGCCCACCGTCCTTTCAAAGTTTCCGAAGAACTGGTATGATAAAACGCACCTGCAATTGTATGCCACTGTCCATCAGACAAAGGTTGCTCAGGTATGACAGATGTCTGGAATTCTCCAGCACCACTATTTCCAGCAGCAATGACCTGTTAAGTTACCATGGCAAAGAAAAGAGCAACAGAAAAATGCGGTACTTCAATTTAGTGAACTTGTGATGGCTGGGTTTCACATACTTTTAAGAGTCACAGTCAGTATATACATATTTCAGAAATTATCCTCTCCAAGAAGAAAGTAACATTCCCTAATAGAATCCCAGGAGAGGATTATTTCACAAATTTTACGAGCATAAATACATACCTTTGTCTCTCTCAGTCTTACAAAATTATGTTAGTTCTTTTGACATAATCTCTTCAAGACAAGGTCCTCCTACTAGGCCCTGCCTTCCTTTCCCAAAGCAGTCATCTACACTATGCTTGCCATCTCCTGAGAGAATCTCTGCAATACACTTCTCTGGCCTTTCACACTATTTTGGACTATTTCTAATTCGCTCACTAAGCATGAAGCCTGACTACTTATGATGACATTTTAGCAAGCACCTGCTTGTGCTTTCCTCACATCTTGCTTCTCATTCCTTATCAGTGCCTTTTTTTCTCAACATCTTCCTCTCAAACTCTCTTTTGGTGTGATGGTTACAACAAACTTGGTAATGGTCAGGTAACTGAGTCCACTTTCTATCAGGCTGATTGACGGTGTCCCACTGACTTTTTATTCCTTTCTGTTGCATCCTGTCCACACTGACAGCCAGCATTAATCTAAGTTACTGCTGAAAAAAGTGGTCAATCTTGCCCTTAAAGAGTTCCCAGCTGTTGATGCCCCTGCTTCCACATGCTAGTTGTGTCTTGAAACAGATCAGTGGTCTGGGGGAAACTAACTAATAACAAAAAGATAAATAATAAAACCAAGTTTCCTAATATGGGAAGAGATGAGCAAAACTGAGGTTTTTGAAGTTAGGTAGACTCATGCTGGTTTAAACTGTGCCATGAGACAGCAGGTTCTGTGGAGCACTGACATCCTTCTATTTGATGTCTCTAGCAGCAATCACAACAGTTTTGTAGTCCAAGACTCACATTCTGAAGCTGTTACATGATGAAAAAGCAACAGTGATAATAATCACCATCATGATACACTCATCAACTAGAGGAGAAAATGCTCACACAAAGCAAGACTGCTCAGGTTCTATAATGGATGTCGTTATAGAGCTGGATCAGTACAGCTACATGATGACTGATGTAGGAGTGGAAAGAAGCCATGGAGTTCTGTAGTCTCTGGCCAAAACTCCAGTGGGTCTTTGCAAAGGCTCAGATGCCTGAGAAAATTAAGAATGTGCTCTGCTGCTAACCACTGCGAAGAAAGGATGTGCAAACTAGTGTGCACACAGTGGAAGCTGCTGACATAGGCATAGAGACCAGTTAAATGCTCAGTTCTCCATGTGATGGTTTTAAACAACTCTGAGGCAGTTGTTTAACATTACATCTATAGACAAATGTTGTAACATGGAAGTTCAGAATTCAGGGTCAGAATTCCCCCTGCTGAATGAGGGCAATACAGCTGAAACAGAAACAGCCTGTACTTACCTTTCCTCTTTCCATGTAAACAGTCAAGTAGTGGTCTTGCTTGCTTCCAGCATGGAGGAGTACACCTGTTGAACTCCTTGGTCGAATGGTAAATACAATCCTAAAATCCAAGCCCATCAGCAAATTACCTGTGGAGAATTAAACAGTGGGTAGAGGAATGATCACAGGAGAAGATAATTGGAAAACCAAGTAAAAAATAAATTTAAAAAATCCATGCACATACACACTTAGACATAATTCCATATACCATAATCTCTACACAACTTACCAATGGTGATATATCCTCCTTCATTAAAGAAATAAATCCCTGTGTCCATGGGAACATCCAGACATGGAAGCACACCATTTTTTTGCTGAGGTGCATTCATGACTTTTCCATTCATCTTAAAATTCCTCAGGCAGCCCTTAAAGCTGTCCACTGGTATATTCTGCAAGCATATTGCAAAACATGAATACTAAAGCATGATGGCAGGTTTTTTAGTAAGAGTACCCATTATTCTTTTGTACTGTTAGACCATAGAAAGCCAGCTGGCACTAAAGGCCCCTAAACGCCATCTCTGATGCAGAAAAAGGTATTCCAAAATTTTGAAAGGGAGCTTAAAACATGAAAGTAACAGCTGATTTTGAGTTAACATAACTCCTGCTTGCAGAACAGATACTTCCCAATGATTTTTCAAAAAGATAACGTGACATGAGTTGTGAAATCTCAAGTACACCCTTCCCCTTCCTAAGAGGCTGTTTATTTAAATCTGATTTTATAAAATGCCATGCATCATTAATTGTTATCCAATTTTTAAAATAATAGGTACCACACATATTTCAGATTAAAATCCAGTTTTACATTCATAATTCCTTAATGAGAAGGATTCCTTTGCTTCTCACAGATTATTGCTTAGTCCACTGAGGTAAATATTCTGTGGGAAGAGGGTATTCCTGGAATTACAAATGTGGCTTTGATCTTTTCTACTTTTTAAATAATAGAAATGAAAACAGTACATGGTTGTCGTCAGTGTCTCAGCAACACACATGGAAAATATGGGTACAGCTGCGAGCTGTGTGAACAGGTGAGGAAAGAGATCCACAATTAACAAACACAAGACACAGACAGTGCTCACTCAGTGCTTGGAAATATTGCCCAACCTTTTCAACGTGGAAATCCTGTATATTAACACTTTCACATGTAATTAGTGCAGCATAGGGAGCATGGGGGGGTGGATGTGTCAAATATTTACGTGTCTTTTCAGTGATGGCAGCCCTCCCACGTAGATTGGTGACTTAATGCTGATGGCAGAATTTGTTGCTAATCTTCCATGCTGGGCCCTTAGACCATCAACAACAAGGCGGACGTTCTTCCCATCTGTGCTGCAGACCACCTTTTCAAGGTGCAAACATAACAGAATGAAAAACCGCAAGGCCAATGAAAGCCAGTGGAGATTTTTTTTTTCTTTAACTTAAAACACTGTACTTTTGAAATATTTAAACTGAAAATAACATGCTGTGACCATCAATCTCTATAAACTCTCTCATAAGAGAGACCTGTCAACGACATGATCTTTCAGGCACAGGTATTAACTTCAGATGACCAAAATTAAATTTCTAATACCTTGAAAATTCAATAGGCTGTGCCTGCTGGATGCTTGTTGCGGTTTCACCACAGTTCCCGTGCCATACTACTTACTGTGTGCCACTGCCCATCATTGTATTTAATACTGGTTTTGATTTTGATTCGTTTTCCTCCAGAGCCAAGTGAAAAGACAAAACGTCCTTTTGATATGTGGAGAGCCATATAAGAGTCTCCAGACCTTTCCTCCATGAAAACTATTAATCCTCTTGATGATCGAGTCCGTACCTCTACAGAAAAATGTAACCTGTATTGGAAAGTAAGCATATTCAAATATATGTCTATTTTGTTACTCGTATTCTTTCTGTTCTCCAGAAAAATGCCAGTGAAACTCCATTTGTGAAATGCAGGATAGCTTTTGGGTGTAATCACAATGCACTTCGCTGCCGGCATTTTTGAATGTGAATAAAAGCATTCGGGCTTAGGACTTGGCATCAACATGCACTGTAATTGTCCACCACATCCAAGTCAATCTATTCAGTTTGGATAAATGTTAGCATCGAAAAAAAATGCCTGAACCTTTAGAACCACTCTTCTGTTATGCCCCAAGACATAAGCAAGAAGAAAATCCTAACTCTTAGCACCCAAAGAAAGCAGCTTTGACAGTTCAAGTGTTAGGAGGAGAAGAGAGAACATTAGTATTACCTGTCTGTAGATGAGGGTGGAGAAAACATGTAGGATAAGAAACTGTTGGGGATGTTTCCAAGAAGATACGCTTCACTGCTGGCATTTAACTCAGTTGGTAAAGTGTGGGTTTGCACATTAGCAGCTTTCAAATAATCAAGGTATTTTTCATTCTGTACCTGTAAGACAGAACGGAAACATTTACTATGCTTGCACATGAAAAAAACGACATTTCAATCTACACATTTAAGAGTAGCAGTCAACAGCCTTCTCTAAATGACAGGGAAGCTGTTGTCATTCTGGACAGGTATGGGTTTAGTACAGAACTTCAACACAGAAAGAACTTGCCTCAGATGTGAGATGGAAGGAAAATAATTACATCTGTATCTCAGTTCTACAAACCACGGCTGTGCAGACAAAGCCTTTGCATCAACATGGAGCAAAGATGACAGGAAAAATAAGCATACCTTGAGCATCTTAAACCTGAGAGGCTTTTTAAATTCCTTCAGCAGCACTGGTTCAAGGTTCTCATATTTGTGGCAAGCTCCGAGGGATACACCAGTCTTTGCAGTATAATTAACAAGATTTTGAACCTCGGGGAGCTGACCTGCCCTAGAGTGATGAAAGCAGTAAGTGCTGTGACATAGCATTCCTTTTCTTTAGTGTAATCAACAACTACATAAAAAGATTTCCCAGTGACCTGATGTTAAAGTACCAATTTTTATTTTTCAGTTAAAAATGTAGGTTCAATACTGTAAAATGTATTCATATTTATCCTGGTTCTATGGAAAAACTGATGATTTGTTCTCATCTCTTCCAAACAAAGTATTTTTGCTAAAAGCTATCTATGTAAAAAAACCTCAGACTAATACTGACACTGAAATAAGGGGGGAAAATGACAGCAGTCTTGATTGAATAAGATTTCTGGATCAGACTACAAAACTTTGCTGGTTATTTATGCATAACCAGTGGCAGATCAAGAGAAAACGGCACATCAGGTCCTGCTAACTCAATGATTCAGTCTGTCTTTAAATAAGATGTTCTAATGAGATTTTTCAAGGGGCAAAGCCCATCATAACTTAATATGTAGCTTTAGTATTATAGCCAAATCATCAGAAAGATTGTCAAAACCAATTTCCTGTATGTATAAACAGTAATATTAAGTAATACTATCATTTCATATGTTGTACACAGCATCTCTAATCAGTACATTACAAAGCACTTTACAACTCGAAAAAGCAACGAAGCTCCTTGCCCCTGGTTTTCTATGAGAACAGTGACAGAGTTGGGAGCAGAACTTCAACTTCTTCAATTTTGGTCCAGTTCTCCATTCACTCGCTCAGACTAGGTACAGTATTAATTCTCCATCTATTTTTGTACTAAAAGCAATCTTTCAAATCTGTTTTCTGATAGGGAGGTTAATGTACAGGTTACTTCGTTGTCTTGCAGTGCTTTAGATGAAGATATAATTTGAGCAACCTGATCTAGTGAAAGAGTTTAGACTAGATGATCTTTAAAAGTCCCTTCCAACCCAAATAATTCTGTGATTCAATGATAATCCAATCAAAATACACTATTTCTTGTAAACTCTACACATGTATAAATATTTAGCAAAACTTAGCTAAAACAAAGCCCCACTGGGACATCACTTGTGACTCAAGGAATGCTTTTCTTTAAAGAACATATTTATGCACAATTTTTCTCCTAAATTTTGCCTGTAAGATCTCTGATAACCAAATGTGGAAAAAAAATAACATAAATCAGGCACATGGCTTGTATAGATATGCTCTCATTGTTTGTGTAACTGTTTTGGTTCTGTCAGTAAGCTTTGCTTGTTTCATTACCTGGCTCCCTGTGTAGCTATAATGATACAACCTAGACAATCTTTTTCGACGCCTTGTTGGTACACTTCCAATTCACTATGTTGAGTTCATTCTTTGATTAAAAGATTACTAAACGGGTACGATTCAGAATAAAATTCCATTACATCTGAACAGCAGATTTAATGACAACTTAATACCATATAATCTACCTGAATGAAAGAATATTTGGGGGCAGCAAAGTTATGCATTCCTGAAGGCTTCACACATGTAGAAGAAAAGTAATTTAGCAAAAAGTGATTTTAATATGATTAAAGAAGGAAAACAAGACAAAGAGCATGAAACAAAATTCTTTCTAGGTCAAATACCTTTTTATAAAGATGTTTGAGATGCAGCCTTCAAAATCATCTCCACCAAATTTTATAGGTTCGATTAATGCCCGTGCTCTGGGAGAGTCAACTGATGCTAATGCTGACTCATCATCAACCAGCAGACGTAATCTGAAACAAAGTGAATAAAAGTAAGCATGAAATTTAAATAAATGGTTATGAACATAAATGAAACACATATTAAAAAAATATATAGATGTGTTTTCTTGTTATATTGTAATTATGTTAGAGCTTCATGACCTTACCTCTGGGATTTTTTCGGTATGTGCTCATTGACTGCTATGAAACCTCTCTGCTTGTCAGCAGTAGATATTGAATAGGAGTTGAAGCTACTACTTGAGTCTTATGGTGAAATCCTGGTCCAATTGAAATTCATTAAAAAACTCATAGACAACTACGGGACAGGATTTCATCCTTTGTGTCAAAATGGTGCAATTGACATGCTAACACCAGATAGCACAGATTAATTACATTATAATCACCTGAAATTATAGCAAATCATTCAAAACTCTACACTTCAACCAACACTTATGTCATTTTATGTGTTCTACAGAAATCAATATGACTTAGGAGCTTTACAGTAAATTGTCTCTTCTGGTATCTGCATAACAGATCATTATTGAAAAAACAGACACAATACTCTTCTTCCATGGGCCTTTAACCACCTACGTTGCAATGACATATGTAAAGGCTATAGGAAAGGGAAGAGCTCCAAAGCTCCTGCTTGACAAGCAGTCAAATCTCATACAATCTCTAAAAAACATGCATAGTGGTGTATGGCAGAAACATCACAGGTACTGTCATGCACGTTCATAGACCAAAAATGTCCTTTTGCTTCATTATTTCAGTATCCTTTGTTGCAGAGGCCATTTTTAACTGTGAAGCCAAAGAACAAATCACACAAAATTTCAATCTTTCTCCAACCACAACATAAAAGAATCAGATAAAGAACTGGACTCACATGTTGCCTGTTTTCATTACTGTCACATAATGCATTGACCCATCTTCGTATTTCTTTTTCAGTTCAATTTCTTTTTCTCTCATCTTTGCAATTACAACGCCAGGTCTCAGAAAGATGGTGAGAATATTAGGCTATAAAAGAATCCAATGGAACAATCATGTAAATGCAAGTGCCTTTAGTTCTCCTTGATATTGCCATTAATAGTTTTCAGTGGTCTCTGGTAGGAAAGAAATTTTCTTACACTAGCACTGTATTTCTTAGTCACTTAGTACCAGGTATTACGCCAAGCTCTGCATGATCAGCATAGTTCCTGTTCTAGAATACCTCTGCACTCTAAATATCAGTTATTTAAAATAGTTGTTTAAATTATTTTTACAAAAAGCAGAGGATTCAGTTCTCCACTTCTCAAATGCCTGGCATGCACTCATTTCTTACCTCCTCCAGCCAGCAAGAATGGGGTTCTGCTTGAACCTCCCTGCTTTCTGAAGAAACATAGCCAAAATCAACCCCTTTCCTCTGCATATTTGATCATGGTAACATTTCTTCATGAGCAGAATGTCAGTTTTTCCTGAGAAAATTTCCAGCCAACTGTATTAGGCAGCAGTTATATTACTAGGATGGTGGTATCACGGTGCTACTCTGCAGAAGGCTCAAGTTCAAAGCCCAGTTACTTGTTGAATACTGGTTGGTTGAATGAAAAAATTGCCAGGATGCATTCCTTTGGCCTATGACATGCAAGATGCCATGCTCAAAAGATTATTATAGTAGCTATTTCTTGCCTTTAAAATACAGGAATCTACCTGAGACTTATGACACAAACTGATGCCAAACTGACAGTCACAAAGAGACATGACTGATCCAGAAAGAGAACCACTCCCATATTCTAAGTTGAACATGTTTTATACCCATAGATTGTAATTTAAGAGGGTTCCAGTCGATGTCATGGTCTGAAAGCCAAAGCCAACTTGGAAATCCTTGGGAAACGGGAAACCTGCCGCACTCAGGCTCAGTGTTCCCTTCTTGGAGAAAGCAGCAGATCTGACGAGCTGAAAGAGAGATAATAACGCTTTCAGTGATTTTCCTTTTAATCAGGAGAAATGGCAACATGATACAACAGCTGCCCTACTCAATGTAACTGTGCCTGACTCCAGTCAAAACCAAGCACAAGGCAAACTGTAAGTAAAAGTGTTTCAGTACAGAACAGACCAACTGAGTTGGTTTCATCAGCATTAATTACGATCTGAGAAACTCTGCGAAGGGAGATGAGGCTTGCTGAGTATAATGAGTCGTTCATCTCCAGCTACTCTTTGCATTGACATGATGGCTTTCAAAGTTTTCACATTTGGGGATACAAAAGTGAGCAGCTGGAGGAATGGTTCATAAGTACCGAGTGTGGGCAGATGAGCTACATAACTGAAACTGTGTGAGTCATAGGACAGAATATACCTGGGTCTTTGTGAACAAAACACATTTTAATACATGAGAAGTTATACAGAGAGAGAATGAAGGTCAGATCCTCTGCATAGTGAAATGGCCTGCAGAGAAATTGCTCTGTGAAAGGTTTAGATGCCACAGAAGGAAAGCAAATGAGCACAAAGTTTCAGTGCAATGCCACAGTAAAAAAGGGCACAGGGGATCATGCACCATGTAAGTAGCAGTAAGTAGTAGCAGAAAGTAGTTTTCAACTCTCCATGAAGCAGTGCTTAAGCCAACACTGAAACATCACGTTGTCCCATTTTAAAAAGAATGTGATAAAACTTAAGGGTGTACAGAAAATAATTATAAAACAATAGGATGAGTGGAGCAACAGCCTTACAATGCAAGACTTTGGTGGAAGTAGAGTCTACTTAGCACTTTCAAGAGAAAAGGTTGAGAGGTCATTTAATTAGGAAGCATAAGCACCTTGCTGATAAGATCCTGAGTAGTATTAAATAAGTATTCTGGCCTAATCAGTAACAGCAACTGGAAGTCAACACGTTTACATGGTAAATATGAATTCTCAATTGTACACAGTATTAATTAAGAGGGTGGACTATGTCCTGTACCAAGCTACCACAGTAGGGATGAAGTCTCCTTTCTTCCATACCTTCATAGCAAGCCCAGGTTCTTTTATTACCATGACATGTTAACCAAATATACTTTTTGGCCTAAGTAAAACATAATGGTCCAGGATTTACAGACAAACCAGACTATGTGAATTCCAACAGAAGTTTTTAAGGAACATCGTTAGTTACCTTCCAGTCATCTGAACATTTCTTGCTGACACCAACAGTCTCGTCAAAAACAACAGATGCAGTGTTAGGGTTTTTCACATTCTTCATGCAGCCACGGAATGGAGGTGTGGATATATTAAAGCTGGTTTCAGGGAATGGAAGGAAAAAGAGTTCAGTAGCCTGGTATTTCAAAGCACACACCAGTATAGTAGCCTGTAAATGCTGACAATATAAGAAATAGAAAAACAGAACACAAGCAATCTTTCTTGCACACATACTTCATGCTGATCAAACCCAATCTTTAGGAAACACTTCAACAAATGCCCTACAATTAGCTAAAATTCACAGGTTACGATTATATATTATACACTGGTTATTTTCATATCAAATTAAGATACCTGATACAGAGTATGAAAGAAATGGCCTAAGGAAAGAGTTTAGGTGGAGTATCCATACAAAAGCTGTGTATTACAGTCTTCTTATAGTTACTCACCGTTCCCGTAGAGAAGGTGGAATTCCGCCTAGATAGTACTTAGTGAAAAGGAAGACATTTATGTTGGCCTTAATATCAGGACTGACATGAACAGTATTCTTACTTCGGGCAAGCACCAAATGAATCTGAAATAGGTGAATAATGAGACTTACATCACTCAGCAGAAACAAAAATAATTTACCAGATTAAAAGTATTCTCACAGAGCAGGGCACAATGTCTCCCCCCACCCCTCTTGTTTACTAGTGCCTGAAATCCAGAATAACTGCAGTAGTTCAAAGGTACTTTACAAAGTTTGGGCATTTAGCCAAAGCAAATGCCTAAGAAAAATGATCCACTACACAAATACAGTGTGAGGTTTTATTTTCCTCAGGAAGATTGCCCTAAAAATACACCTCACCTAACATTCAGACATTGCCTTCTATTGGTAGTTGAAGAATCAGGATCTGCTGCCTGATACAAAGAATAGGTCAGTCAGCTGGCTGGAGGTAACTTGACCCAGTCTGGCATAAAGACTCCCTCCAGCAGACCCTGTGACCTACACTCTTTAGTTAGAGATGTAGTAAGGGGAAAAGTGAGAATGAATCAACATGGCAATGGTTTTAATAATGTCTTTATGATTTCACTCTAGTAGCACCACAAAACAGCCAGACTGAAGCTAAATAGACAAGCAACAACGAAAAGACTACCAAAAAAAAAAAAATCTCTGTAATAAACTCTTAGGTGGTGAAAACACTAATCTAAGTATTAAAATAAAGTTAATAATTGCAATGTACACAATGCTCTCTAAATAAACCAATGCTCTGACACAGAGCTTTTTTCTTTGATGGTTTTTCTGTTAAAACTGAACGTAAAGCTTGACAATAGAAAGATTTTCACATACCCAAACTTATCCCCAACAGCATGATCCCCTCAACACAAAAGGAAAACTTCACAACTAAACTTTACAACAAGATGTTTAGTTCAGCTGATGTATAATTTTATTATACAAATAATGATCACTGGATAGTTTAAAATTACATACTTGTTTATATGTTCCATCATTTACTGTTGCATTGGTTTCTATTTCTTTTGGAGGCTCAGAGCCAACTTTGTATCTAAAAACTGTATGACCATCTTTAATGAGCACACTGATGAACTGATCCTGCAGTAAGAAAAAAAACGCCACCATAGTTAAACTGCCAACATTTCACATATACTTCACTGTCATGTGAATCATTTTAATGAAATGATCTAGTTGTTTCAATAAAGCTTTTGGGGGAAAAGATAACACAAAGCAGACTAAAACTTAAAATAATCAAACATAATTACTTTAAACTGTTATAAACAGATCTGGTATCAGCTCCAGATGTACTCTCCAAATCTCTAGAGGACTTTTTGTCATTTCAAGATGCCTACTGACTTTTTACAGCATTGAGAAATTATCCAGAACATGTCACAGTGATTGCAAACATGCCTATAGTATTATTAGGTAAGTAGTATCACTGCTGTTTTGAGCACCTTTACAGGTATAAGTCACCATGTCACTTTCTAAATTCTTCCTTCCTCTGTTACCACCTATATGTGGATTTGGGAAAAGTACACTTCCACTTTTGGAGGATTTCAGTAAAATTGGTTTGATTCAAATTACATTCTCCCTGCCCACCCCCAGTTCTAAATTCTCTGCATGGCCTAATGGAGGAGCTACTTGGAATAATTTTTTTCTCAGCCTGGACAAAGTGAGTATTCATATTCTATGATTATAGAATCATAGAATACCTCAAGTTGGAAGAGACCCATAAGGATCATCGAGTCCAACTCCCTGCTCCTCACAAGACTTCCTAAAACTAGACCATATGACATTAAACATACAGCAGAATCTACTAATCTGCCACACAGACAAAAATAACACTTTTAAGAAATTTCCTTACAGTTATTACTAAATCTAGCAAGTTCTAAAGTAAGCAAAGTTTTAAAAAACGTTCTTGGACCACAAAACAGACAGAAGCATTCCACAAATTACCCCATTTTCTGCAAAAAACACGATGCCTTCATCTGCAGTAGTCTCAATTGTCTGCTCATAGCGTACTCGGCTGTGGGTATTTGATTCTTTCAGTGTGACACTGGCATAACCAGTGCCTTCAAAATAGCTTTGGTCAGTCTCTTCTTTATACCTATAATAATTCAGTGTCACAGACGTGAATATATAAGAGCAAAAATTATTAAGATGTGAACTTACTGTCCTTATAATTTTAAAAAAGCTTAAGTTAAAGCATTTGGTACAGGGCCACTAATAGGGCCAAATTCTGATCTAACCCAAGTAAAGAGAAAAGCTTCCACTGCTTCTATTGGATTCGCATGTGGTCTTTAGAGAGGAAATAATTAGTGACTGACTTCTTTGCACTTAATGTAATTTTTACTATATAAAGGGGCTTAATACATTACTCCATGAATTTTGTCTAAGTATTGTAACATTTAAATTGTTGGCCAGTGGAATAAGATTACCATAGATGTGAATCATGCCAACATTGGGGATTTTCTCTAAGAAATGTAGTAATGACCAAGAGTTAAACAAAAAAATCACCAGTTTAGACACAGTGGTTATTCTTCTGAATGCGAAAAGACAAGAATTTATAATGATAAAAATCACAGAACTGTGAAACACTTCTGTGTTTATATCATACCTTCTGCAGGGTTGCACTTCAGTGGTATTGAGATTAAATGTCCTCTTGAAGTTGTAAAGGCTGATAATATGCTCATTTAGGTTGTCTAACTCAATGCAGCCTTCATAATGAGGATAGTCTAGCTTACCTGGAGGCTACAAAATAGTGTCATCAAAAACATTGCATCAATTGACAAAATTTTACATTGACACGTAACTCCTAAGACTTATTTCAAATATTAGTAAGACACAGAATATGACATTCTAAATATCATAGAATTATTGTGTCTTTGTATATAATACCCAAGCCATCTGATACCACCCCAGGTGTACTGCAGTACAATTTAAAGTGGAGTCATATGGATGGATTTGGCATAGTACTTAGCAGGGCTGGAAAGGTTTCATGCTGTCCTCGGCAGATGAAATACCACCATGCTCCCTTCTTTGAGTTCTAGCATACTACAAGCCAAGCAGCTTCTGTAGGAAGGAGCATCTCCTTGCATCCCGCCTACGCCTACTGACATGGACAAACTTCTACACAGCCTTTGAAAGACTGCCAGTTCCAATCTTTACTTGTAAGAACAATAGAATGATTAACACAGAAAAAGACCAAGAAACTCTTTGTACCCTAAAATCTGGTGGGTATCCTCCAACATAAAAGACAACGGTACTGGGATCAAGATTTAGCAGAGTGTCGCTGCCTCCACTGCTTGCATTCAAAGGGTGTTCATACACCGGAGAAGCTGATGTTGCTCCTTTGATGTAATTCAGCTTTACATACTGGTAAATCCTAAAACCAAAACAGACAGGCAAAATATCACATCACACTAATAAAATATGTTCTTAACAGGTTTCTGGAAAAGACTGTTGTGCACTGTGGATCTTATACCTTTCAAACTTAACTTGATCCATAATGGCATCCTCAGTTTCGCTTTGAGTCACAAATGGCTGCACATCTATTTCTACATCACCATCTCCCAGGTTATAGACACAAGTGAGGTGACCACCTTTCACAGCCATACCAATATAGTCCTTGGAAGCCTAAGAATAGAAAAGCAAATAATCATTAATAAATGATTAATGTTAATGAAGGTAAAATACAGCAGCATGTCCTCAGAGACATCATCATACTGTGCATGAGTCATAAGAAATCCACCCACCTAATGATGAAGATTGTTATTAAGTTTATCTTCTAGGAAGAAAACACTGTAATCTTACATGTTGCACTCATCCAATGAATAATGTGTTGCGCTGATTCAGTGAATATAGTTATAAATTTATTGAAGAGTCATGTGTGGCTTTTTATTTTTATAACAATAGTAGCTAAAATAATTTTCACATTTGTAACATCTCCTGGCTAAAGCCATTAAAACATGACACCTTTACTAAAAATTAGTTTCTGTGCAATAAAAAAGATGTCTGGAATAACACTCAAGGCAATGGTTTGTCTTCACTGGAAGCAGTCATTTCCCAAAAAAAGTACACATTGTATTTCTCCAACATACCACATTTCACAAGTAACAATTAAAATGCTGTCAACAGCTGCCCTGGCCAGAAATTCAGGGGATAAAAAGGTGAAATCCAGTGTAGAACAACTTCCTTTAAACAGCTTTCTGTGTATGCACAAGACTCACCACAGATACAGCTGCTGTCAGATGACAGTTAGGAACTACACAGAGGAAATTTTTAAAATCTTTGACGGTGCCTGAGCAAGCCTGAATACACAAGCCCGTCTGTACTATTCTGCATATTCAGAAGAGAAAGAAATTAAGAGTTGAGGGGCTGAATTTTGAAATCAAAATGATCACTTTTTTTAACCAACAAAAACTCACAGTAACTTGTATCGTGAAAAGAGTCAAAGCTCTGAGGCAGGAGTTGGGTTGAGTTTGCACTGACTGCTGCAGAACCTGACACTTCTAACAAGACTGCATGATGGCATCTGTGACTGAGAAGTAACTTCCAAAGGAACAAAACAGCAAAGCACCAAGGGACAAAGCAGTCAGTCACCCAGTAAGTTACTTTGCCGGTGAAGGAATGAATTATTATTCATAAAACACTTCTGCCATCACATGTTGGCAGTTATAAAGAAATGGGCCAACAGTAGCTATGAATTTCAGTCAAAATAAATCATTTTCCATCCATTTCTCAAAGTGTGTTGTCTGTTCTAAAAATCAGATTAAATCTCAAAATATACCTACATCTTTATCACCCAGGTATAGTACAAATTTATTTGATGCCCTCTGGGGGATGTCTAATCTTGTCTGAGGTCTTTGGAGAAAGAAAGAAAGTGAAGTATAGCCTTTCAGATCTTCAAGGTTGCTTGGAGGTCGAACCTCTACACCAGAGCTGCCATTGAACCTCATAGGAATAGCAACCTGTTAAGAACAACAAAATTCAGTATGAAGTAATTATCTATTGTTACTATTTCTACTTATTTCACTGCTGTGTTTAATTGCAAAGTAATCTATTACATATCCTACTCCTGTTACAGCCATCAATTACTACAGATTTGGACTCTGATCCTACCAAACTATATAATTAGGAAACAGACTGGATAATAGAGTATTCTTTATTATCAATACTTACCACTTAACACAGCACTTTTTTAAACTCTAGACATCAATTAATCAACTCTTACCACGCCTCTGACAAATAACTATTACCTTCACTGCACAGTCAGGGAAGGACATACCCTGCAGCTCTAAAGAGCAAGCCTATGAATTATTTAGATGTCTACATACATATCCTGATGCTCCACTTAGCTGGACTTGACTGTCTGTTGGAAAGGACAATGTACCTCTGATATTAATAAAGACATGTCCTATTACAGCTATTTACACTATGGTCACAGATTCCTCTTATTCACCCTAACTATAGGTTATTTGTGATGATCTCAGGGATGCTTCTCTGGGACCTGAGACCATACTATTCATTGAGCAACTATAGCAGTTGCTTAAATGGAGAAAGGGCAGTCCAATAAAAAGATGCTAACAGCTGACTCCTCACGTGGTGGGGCAGCTGGAGACGAGAACACGGGGCTATACAACTTTTTTGGAAGTGCCAGTGTTCCACTGGCCATGCGTGGGTGGAGAGCCCTGCCTCTAAAGCTGCAGAGCCAACTCTACCGCTGCTGCCAAAGCCAGCACAATGTACCTTGGAAGGAAAGAGGCTATTGTACAAATAAGTATTACAGAGATGACCTGGGAAAAAACTCTACGGGAGGAGGCTGGAGCAGAATGCTACCGCATCCACTCATTTTTATGTACAAATTATTATGCTTACCACCACCACAGTTACTTTAAGTGCTGGCTGCTACTGTTGAATTAAATTTATGTCTGGTCTTTCACATACATTTTAACAAAATTATTTATACAAAGGAAGAAGAACAAAAATCCTGCTGTGTCCAAACCACTGAGGTCAAGCATGATTGCAATGTTCAGGACAGACCTTACTAGCAGCATCTCTAGCCTGCTGAATCAGCTCTCTTATGCGATTTACATTCTCAGAGATGTTGCTTATGGGCATCAGCTGTTGGTTGATACTCTCAATCTTGCTGAACAGATCCGGAAGTTTGTTTGTCAATTTTTTTACTGCAATGAAAGAAAAAAAAATGATGATAGAAAGGAGGAGGAAAACAGATGCAAAAATATGATATGACTACATGATAGCAGTGAGAAGGATAATTACAGACCTGTTTTCATTAGTGCTACAGTATTAGGAAGCCCTCACTGAAACTAGCAGTTTATACAGAGGTTATTGTACTCCTGGAACTTGTAGACAAAGGTATTTGCAGAAGCAGACAGAATCAGCATTTCTAGAAACGTGTTAGATAAATTTAGGTCAAGAAAAAAATTATTAAATAGGACAGACAGGGATGTGCTCTCCAATGTTATTATCCAGTGACTGTGGATGCTAGGGGAGGATGAGGATAATGGACAGCAGACAGGGATTATGTGCATTCCCAGAGTAGCATCTCCTGCTGCCACTACTGGAGAGTGAATACTGGAGTAGGCAGACTGCTGGCATGACCAAGTAGGGCATGTCTTATATTCTTGAGTCAGGATTGCTAGTCATCACAATTCAGTAGTGAGTCTTACAGTATCTGGGCAGGTTTATTTCAGGAAAATGGCGATATTATGAGAATTTCAAATTTCATTAAAACAGGAAATAATTTTTCATCTCCTGTAACTGAAAAAAAACCCCAACCCAAACCTGAAAGTATTAGCAGACTGTAACCCTATGATGTAGAAGGCAAATAAAAAGAAATTCAGACCTATTTTTTTTTCTGAGTATGACTTCTAAGCCAGTGTTGTAACTGTAGGGACAACTTGAGACTCTGAAATAACATACAGGGTTAGCTCTTGTATTTATCTTATTTAAAATGTTTTATCTCACTTGACTTTATCAAATAAAGTTTCTGAAACAATGAAAGATGCTGTTTGGGATTGTGATTGTCTCCTATTTTGTATTCAACACAGGTGTTATGCAATCTATTTCACTTAATTTCATCTGACAGACATCTAGCCCAAGCTAATTGTCTAGGACCCTTCTCTAGTCAGTGTAGTAGAAAATCACATAATCAGTGTGGATGAGGTTGGAAGGGACCTCTGGAGGTCATTTTGTCCAACCCCTGTGCTCAAGTATGGCCACCTAGAGTCAGTTGTCCAGAATTGTGTCTAGTCGGCTTTTGAGTAGCTCCAAGGATGGCGATTCCACAACCTCTCTGGGAAACCAGTGCCAGTGCTTGGTCACCCTCAGTAAAAAAGTGTTTCTTGATGTTCAGAAGGAATATCCTATATTTCAGCCTCTGCTGCAAGGGCATGTTGCTGACTCATGTTCAACTCAGTGCCCACCAGGACCCCCAGGTCCTTTTTTGCAAAGCTGCTTTACAGCTTGTCCACCCCCAGCATTTACTAGTGCCTGGGTTTTTTTCCCCTCAGGTGCAGGATTTCTCCTTGTTGAATTACATGAGGTTCCTGTCAGCCCATTTCTGCAGTCTGTTGAGGTCCCTCCAGATGGCTGCATGACCCTCTGGTGTATCTGCCACTCGTCCCAGTTTTGCATCCTCAGCAAACTTGCTGAGGGTGCACTCTGCCCTATCATTCAGATCTTTAAGAAGATGTTAAACAGGATTGGACCCTGGGGTACCCTGCTAGTCACTGGCCTCTGAGTCTTTAGAGACCAGTCCTAGTATCAGCTTTTAACAGGTACCACAGGATGGGTGAATCACCTTCTGCAGTACCTGTCCCTTTCTGCTGGCAATAAAGGAAGCTCAGAATACTAGCTTAGCCTAGATGACTAACTTTTGGATGACTAAAACTTCTGCTGCAAAACTGACCATGTCCACCTAACAGTGACTTGGTAGGTTTCAGATAGCACATGTAATACCTGAATTGTTTGCCTCCATCAGTGCTTTACTGAAGCCAGCACTCTGTGTGCTTCCGTAGGTACTCTTAATTTTTTCCACATCTACTTGAATGGGGAGCAGTTCATCCAATACATTAGTTGTGACATCCTCTGCACTTTTTACCATGGTCTTTGCACTGGTGATAATGCTGTCAATATCATCTGAAACATACACAAATGCATGTGCAGATTCTTATAGTAATAGATGAAAAAGGCAAAATAGAAATCATCAGTAAGTTACTGACCTCTGTTTATCCCATTGAGATTATTTTGAAGAGTAACAAGATCAGTTTGCAGTGTATTCTTCTTTCCATCAGCAACACCAAGTCTTTGTTTTATGTCTTCAAGGGTTGGACCAATAGCTGCAAAACAGTGAATTCCCTGTATGAATTTTAAAGAGAAATATCACCTCTCTGTTGGACAGGCGGTGCAGCAGCACCAGTCTGCACTCTTGCACAGCTCATGTTGCCACTCAGCACTGAATGAGTATTTGCACTGCAAAACAAGTACGAAGCTAAGGATTTGCTGGACAGGAGTACTGCAAAGGTGTACAGCATATCAGAGGTATGAAATCTACTTTCTCGCCTTTTTGCAATTGGAAATAACCATCACAAGATGTCCCATTGTAATGGAACTAGTCTCTTCTGGCTAAATATGTGCTGCAGAGCGTTGCTGAACTGTGAAAATTCATTGTTCAATGAAAGCTTGTCATGCTGTGCCAACATTTCTACCATCACTTTCTTTCTTGGTACCTTGCAATGTCCTTTCAGTTTCCTGTGCTTGATTCAACAGTGTACTGCTCTCGGTTTTTAACTTTGCAGCTTTTCCTGATAGGTCGTCTCTCTTCACAGTCTGGTAATAGAAGCACAGCACTGTAAGACTGCTTTAATGAATATACTAAAATTTAAAGATTAAAAGAGATGGCCCAATCCAGTTTAAAAAACCCAACTATATAAGGGAGAGATTTCAAGTGAAGAACACCACCTTAAATATCAATTATCAAGATTAATTTAAGCATAATACAACCTTGGTCTTTAGCAAACTTCTGATAGATTTTGGATCATTCAGAAGATATTACTAGCACACAGCTGTTAGATACTACACCTCTGCTGAAGAGTTTGGGGGTATTACTAGTACAAAGTGAAAGAGAATACCTGAAGTCACCTTCAGTGATTACTGGGCTTGCCTTATGAAGATCTCTATTTTGCACTGAAGGGAACAGTTAGCATTCAAATGGACAGCCTCATCAGAAAGGTAGTAACTAGCTTTAGTGCTGAACCAAGACTAATTAA
Source organism: Athene cunicularia (assembly GCF_003259725.1). Lineage (NCBI taxonomy): Eukaryota > Metazoa > Chordata > Aves > Strigiformes > Strigidae > Athene > Athene cunicularia. Next base: position 103,807,448 of record NW_020799095.1, on the reverse strand, counting down.
TGAACATGCAGAATAGCAGTTCATATAATGGCCACAGACAAATAAGGCATACCAAGACACACAAGTCTTTTTTTTCGGTGCCACTTTAATAGTTTAAAAAAAATATATCTAGTTATAACAAGTTTACTATCATTTGGCCATTTATGAGTACTTACCAATAAAGCTGAGTCAGCTGCATTCCCAGCTTTGTTGGCTGCTTCCTCTGCCGCTTTGATGGCATTAATAATATTGTCATAGGCAGTAGAAGCTTCCACAGCACAGCCTACCAATTCGTCCTTCCTGGCACTGTTCTTTATTCTGTGAGAAAAGGGAGAAAAATGCAGCCTTCTGCAAAGCCTGTGGACTTTGACAAGTATTCTGAATCCACCTGAGTTCATTATTTTCTAATTAATGCCAATACAGAAAATGTTTTTCAGTTAGATCTGTAATTTCATTCTGCAAAAATATCAAACTTAGAGGCAGACCAATATGAAAAGATTCTTCAGAAGATGGGATAAGTTCAGGTGCTTGGAAAAGCACAACTGTGGGCCTCCAAAGCAGTCTTTCAGTGATGAAGACTGTGAGAATTCACCGAGGCACAAGGTCAGTAAGCCACTTCCACCACAACACCCCCAAAACACTTCGGAGTTTAGAGAACTGCAGCTTCCAGATGGTTTCTGGCTGCTCTAGCATCCTACAGGAGAAGCAGATGGAGCATAAGGTGGAGCAACTACAAAACCTCGTGTGTTTTCCCCAAGAACCAGTGCAGCAGCTCTGGAATCAGAAACAACACATAAAATCTACCTACTCCCTGTGAGCTATGCAACTGCCCACTATCAGCTGCCCTGTATTTGTGAGAACAGTGTCTTCTTAATTGAAAAAATTGCACTGAAAACTAACAAAAAATTAATGAAAAAGTTTTTTAACTCAGAATTTTTGAGCTGAGTTAGGTATTTTGGATTTTAACTTTTTGAGAGTTTCTAGTTGGTATTCTGACAAAATGCAAACAATTTGCCCAGGAAAAAAAAAAGTATCAGGATTTCACATTTCTCATTTTGTTCTGATGTACCATAGAAGACACCCACAACCTCACTCATAATTCCGAGGTAAAGTACAAGTAATGGAGAGAGAAACACTTGATTCATATCAAGTTCATAATGTTTTTGCCTTTCTAGAAGACTTCTTGAAGAACGAGAAAACTATAGGAAGTCTCTTCCTCACTAATGCTGAACAGGTGTGTCTGAAGTCTTCCAGGATAGCATTTCTTCCAATTATTTGGCCCAATTCACTGACATCATAAAAGTGTCCCTGAGTACGAGTACAGGAAATAACACTACAAAAAAGATATTCTGTACATCTTTCTACTCTGAACATGAGGATCTTCTCTTGTTAGCGAGATGTTAATGAAGTGTTAGGGCAGTAATATAGACCTGCATTATGGGAATCCCCACTTCTGGGGAAAAAAAAAAACAACAGGAAAATACAGGAAAACCTTGTTTGTGGGGAAAAAAAGAAAGGAAAACATCTGTACATCATGAAGAAGCAGCAAAAGACAAAGCAAATATCTTTTTAACTTTGCAAATGGTCATTAAAGCAAGTGAAGTTACAGACAGAGCATTGCAACCATGGATGTCATATACAAAAAGTCTCAGTTACAGGAATGGCAACGTACTCTTCCAGTTGTTTTGCCAAGTCCTGCAAAGACTTGGCATGTTCTTCAGCCCTCACCACCAGTGGTTCTTTGCTCGCTGATAAGGAGTTATTTGTCAGCTTTTCATTCATATCCTTCCTTGCTCCATCCAGCTGAGCAGCCAGGCTTTCATATTCCTACGGGTTTATAAAGATACAATTTTATTTGTATTCATACATATTTGATTTTGTCTTGGTCTCCTTCAGTGTTACATATACCTTACACCTGAGGAGACCAAGGGAAAAAACATTCTCTTCCAACTTACTGTCCAAGTTACTGGAAACAACTGCTAGTCATTATATTATGTTTCTAGATCCATTATGTAAAAAGTTGAGTCAGACCAAAGACCCTTCTAGCCCATTATCCTGTCTCTAGTGGCTAAAACCAATTGCCCAGAAAGAAATACAAGAAGAGCATAATCACTTATGGTATTACTCACAGATATTCTCCCAAATTCAGATATCTGCACCTGTCTTCCTCACACACATCACAAGCCTCAACAAGCTTCTCTTATGGAAACCTGTGCAGGCAGGCTCCTCTTGCACCCAGGATGGGCTGTGAGATCCTTCCCCTTTTTCTGAGGCTCAGATAAGCCTTGTGTCCTAGCCACTGAGCTATGCTACCCATTACAGTGACAGCAAGATACTGGGGTTTTTAACCTTAAGAAGGTTAACTATACCTCTTTACTTTTTTGCAATAATCCAAGCATACTGGTAGCTTGTGTCAGGGAAGATCGGGCAGAGCTCAGAATATCCAAGATACCATTCTGTTGTACATTTGTCTCCTCAATCCGTTTCTGAAGAAAAAGGTTGAATAACAAATGATTGGGTTAAAAATGAGAGGCAGGGAAAACCGTATCTGTCTAATCTAGTTTGCAGCAGGATTTACCAGAGGTACTATGGCTGCATTGATCAGATGCCTATATACTGTTTAGGGACTAATGCTATCCTACTGATTAGAAGAGTGAGAAAACTCAGGAGTCTGCAGTAGTATAGCATACAGCTAGGCAGGAGGCTACAGTAGTTTAGTTATTAGCACCCAAAGTATTTAAAAGCAGTACAGATCAGCTGAGATGAACTGTCAGGACAGACCATCTAAGTGTCTGATCTCTTGAAGCTGGAAACTTCAAACCTGGAAATTTTAAAAATAGCTCCCTGAATTTTCCTAAATTTTAAAAACAGCTCCCTGGTCACTACCCTGATCTTTTCTGTTCTCTCAAAGGCAGAAATAAAATGATTACACTATCCCTTCATCTGTGGATCTTGCCAGAAAGGGGGTGTGAAACCACCCCACTTTATTCTCTTGAAAGCTCTAAGGGAAATGAAGCCCCTTGGTCTGGAGCAACCCTGTGACCGTCCACAGCACAGCTCTAGAGTAATGGCACACCACAAACACAGCCAGACGAGTGGTGTTGTAAGGATGTGTTAGCTCTCTTTAGTTGGGTTTCTAACATTGTACCATGTCATATCTCTCTCTACCAGAAAACTGTATCAGGAGATTTATGACTTGTATGGATGCATCCACCTTTTAACACAACTGTGCATACCTACGTGGCACACGTATTGTGCAGTCCATGCACATAAAGTTGAATGTAGAAATTATTTTGTTCAAGCAGTGTTAGCCAACTGGATGGACATGAGTGTACTAAAACGGTGATATATTTCAGAAAACATACAATGAATTTAGAAGAATGGGTCCTACAGCACACCCTTATTCTTGTACTATTTCAACAGCTCTAAAATCAAGCACTGCTCAGGAATGACAGCTGTTCCTTGACACCTTTCTGATGAAACCTCAGAAGCAGTTCTGTAGAATATTAATCCCAATTAATTTAACAGTACTATACACATTATTACTCCAATCTTTCATAGCTGTTAAAGCCAAATACTTTTAAGGAATTTACTAAAAAAAGTACATCAGCATCAGGGATTTGATCTAGACTAGGAAACAAAAAGGCTAGTGGCAGCTGAAGAGCAGGACTAGGCCTCCCTGCTATCATCAGAGCTATTTCTTTCTTGGTCATGCTGATCTGGTCACAAGTGGGAGTGGACTACATTTATACCTGTCCATACATATATCAAAAGATGGAAAGAGACCTTGGAGAAAGTCTAAAGAATTAGTGCTACTTGGTTTTCAAGGTCAAAAGCAGCCATCAAAAGCACTTATCTCCTGAGATTTAACTTCCTTCTCCCGAAACCTGACATTACCTTAATGTCTTCCAGCAGAACTCCATTATCTCTGTTTAAGTTTTCAGCCTGCTTTATTTGTCCCGTTGCCTCATTCAGAGCTTCACGAAGGTCAGTGATTTTGGATTCATATTCATTCAATGAATCCCTCACAATTTTGATAAGTCCATGATTTTCTTGGTCGTACTTTTGTAGTTCATTCTTAATACGTGCCAGTACTGCGGTATCAGGACCAGAAAGAAAAGTTTTATTCAGAAAAGAAGGGAACCAGAACAAACTTCCTTCAAAAGGGCTTGACATTTAGGATTAGAAAGCTGTGGTTGTGTGAAACACTGCACATTCTTTGCAGCGCTAGTTCTAGTGTTACTATAGGAGAGATGCTATTCAGCATCACACTGGATCAACTCTGCTCAAGTTTGCTGCTGCAGATACAGAGCACAAGTAAACATTTATTTGGTTAGTTCTATATTAAGTAAGGATGAAGATGATCTGCGAAGACTGAATAGTCTTCTCTTTTTATATGCAACTAACACAATTTCATCAATTTCATCTACAACGTAGACACCTACATTTGCGCTAGTCATCAAAGTTTCCTCTGTAATCAATGGATATGGGCACATTTAATCTCAAAGAAAGTAGAAACATAAAAGAGATCAAACGATTCACACTCTTAGGAGTGCCCATTTCACTGCCTACAAGACAGGATACATAAGAGTTACTCAGAGGTACGTATCAAAGTCCAAAGCTAGGGGAAATTACTATCACTTGTAAGGTCTTTCACATTTCTCAGCTATGCCACTGGTTAGGAGATAAGCCTATGACTTTGCTGTTCTTGCTGTCTCTGATGTCCAGAATCAGGTTTCTGAATGTCTCGGTCAAACACATGCAGAGAAGATAAAAGGGAGCACAACTAGAGCAACTAGAACTTCTGAACTTCCTTATCCTTGTATGATCTGGCCCTTGGACTACTCCAACATCTTCTTAAAAATTCTTCTTAAATTATACATGTAATTCTTCTAAAATAGCTGCATGTGCCATAGCCTATATATTACTATACACAGAAACTGCGTAAGTATATTATGATTGGCTACGCCTTTATTTTACTGAGATTCATCTTGTTATTAAAGAAGGATCTACAGTTTTTTTTCACCAGTTCAACTCAGTTTCTTCGATAACAAACTAAAAATGCCTTTAAATCCCTTCCAGAACTAATACTTTCCTGTTGACTAACGATCATGGCAGATCCAGGGATACACTGCAAAATGCCCATCCCTGCAATCCTTCCAAAACAATCCATAATGCTTCAGATTTAAGATTGATCTTTCTAGACAGTAAGAAGCTGAGAGAACAAGCCATTACACAGCTGAGCTTCTGTTCTCTCCTTCTCTGCTTCTGCTTGAAGGTGGCCAAAGTTGCGGTTTCGCATCTCCGTCATCATGCGTTGAGCTTCAGCCAGTTCTTTGGCAGCATCTCCCAAGGGCAAGTTGTTACCTTCTGCATTTGTACCAGCTACTTGTTCCAAGAGCACTAAAAAAAAGTATTGTCAAAGCCAAAGAGGATGCGTTTAAGCTTATGGAAAAGACACAAATGATAGGGCTGGTCTCTTTTCTGAAAAAGACCTGCCTATTCATAAATTTCTTAATTAAGCAGATCCATTTTGCATTAACTGTATTAAGCTGAAAAGTATCCCAAGTCACATGACCAGAGCTAGTAAGATCATCAGGCTTGAAATCTGTCCCAAATGACCAAGTTCCCAGGAATAATTTTAAGCTTCTAATTTAAGAGTCTCTGATAGTAACCCAGACTAAATTCAGGATAGACAATTCATTGCTCTAAATATCCCTGTGGTAAAGTCTCTCTTTCCCTATTCAGTACACAGGGAAGGTGGGTTCCTAAACAAACATAATACATTAGATTTCTAATTGGAAGAGTGAATTCCACAGCTATGTCTAAATTCTGATTTATGAAGTTGTTTTCTAAGAAAACCTCTCATGCTTAATTAAGAATATTGTAAATAAACTGAACAGATTTCACAGAACAAAACAGGTTATGGAGTTAGAAACTATTTTTACCTTCTATATTGTTGACAACTATTTGTATTTGTGAAACCAAATCCTTTCCTTTCTCATGAGTTTGACCAAAATTATTAAATAATATCTCAGCTGTTTTGTAGTTCATTTCAGCCTAGCAAGGAAAAAAAAATGGATTAAAAATATCTGGATACATCATGCTAATATGCAGTCAAGAGATGTGTGTTTTTAAATTTATTTGGCAAATCACCTTTTCCTGAAGAGCATTTACATCATGATTTAGGTTAATGAATTCTGTCTCCAGCTCATCTACCTTTGAACCTTGATTATGGACAACAGAACGGTAATTGTTCAGTAAGACCTGAAAAGAAAGGGAAAATAAATCCAGTAAGTCATCCATATACAGGAGACAAAAAACCAAAAATGCACTGGGTTAGATCTTTACCCAAGGTAAATAAAAGCAGCATTACTGACAGGAAGGTTGACCTACTGCTGCCCAAAACCTAGGCTTTTTTATCTGTGAGTATAGCAACTGCCATGCCAACCAAATAAATTCTTTTTAGGATTAATTTTGGTATTGGCAATTGGAAAGTTGATGGGTTTTGGTAATGCAGAGGCATGAAGTGCTGGAAAAAGACAGAACTTTACAGAAACTTCAGAGACACAGCTTTCAAGGGGAGCAGGCCTCAGAAAAAGCAAAGATACTGATTCTCTTTCAGAACATAACATGCAAACAGCTGTCTTCTAACAAGTGGAGTCCAGTGCAGTCAGCAAATGGTATTTGAAATCAGAAGTTGATGTATGTTTCCTTGCAAGCTGACAAAAAGATGGCATAAATTCCTAGGTTCAGCTCTTAGCTACTTAATCTGAAATCCACTTTTCTGTTCATGTGTGCCTACCTTTAAGTCTTTGATGCGTGTTTCCAGATGCCTCATCTGCTCCAGTGTGTGGGTATTCGCATGGACATTTTGCAGCTGAGACTTAATCAGCTGAAGCTCGTCACCTATTGTGCTCAAATCCTTCAGCAGCGTAATTACACAGCTATCACAAGCTGGAGGGAGCATGAGCAAAGGAAAACAATAGATATTATTGATACTTGGTGCAGAGAACATTTCACTGAGTTCATTAATAAATGAGCTGCAATGGAAAGACTGTGATGCTTGTCACCTGGTGCCACCTGAAGAACAAAGGCAACAACAAAGCCCACACTATTAAGGAGAGTGACCAGAAATAAGGAGGAGGCCCCATTTACATCTGGCTAGCTGACCACCTCTTTTATAATTTTTCCAAGTGTTTGGTTGAATGTTTACTTTTAAAAGAATCATTACAGGACATCCCCAGTCCTTTTTAAACTCTGCTACCCTTAAAAGGGTCATCAGTATGCACCTGAAGCTAGCAGAAGGCAATCTAAGTGCAGTTCTATTTTATTACTTACGGTCACAATCTTCATTAGGATCCACATCCTTTGGTTCATTATTGAAACATTCTGAAATCATAAGACTGTAATCAGTAACCCAAGTTTTCTTACGGAAATGCTACTATTTTATTTTTGCCCTCACTTTTCATGGTTGGCAGCCATTAAAACATGGTGCCGCCCTTTCATAAATCCATACCCACTGCACACAAGCTGAAATGCCCAGAAGGCTTGAGCATGCCAAAACATTCAGCTCCCACTTATGCCTTGCTGGGATCAACATCTTTTTCATCCCTGAAAGGAAATTGACTGTAAATCCCCCCAATATATGCTGCTTGGGTAGCGGCAGGAGGCTCTCTCACATCAAATGTGCTGAATGTATTGATAGAATTTGCCTAGAATAACACCACCAAGATTGAAGCCAAGACTATATTGTTAAAACATTTCACCCAGGACATATATTCAAACTCCTTTATCTACTTTAGTGACCATATTCAAACCACAGATTCTGATTCCCCAAAGGATGTCTTACCCACAAGGAACTGAGAAATGTTTATGTTCTTCCTTCATACCTGGCACAGCTTGAAAGATTAAGGGATTAATCAATCTTGAGAGAAATTCAGTGTATGCATGGAAGGAAGCACTGTATGTAACCCAAGTCATGGAGCTTGGACCACAGATACAGGTGGTATATAACAAACATTGCCCCCAGACTTTCCAACAAACTAGCACAAGTGACTGTATGTCCAGTGTGCTCTTTTGGTTTGTTTGTTTGTTTTACAAACCCCATTATAAGAAGCTTAACACTCTCCAGGTGCATGTCAGATTGTAATATCCTGGGATCCTAACTTCTAGGAGGCAGGAGAAGAACCGGGTCCTAAAGGTGCCATCATGGACAGTAATCTCCCTGTCTTGATGCCCAAGTTCTTTTTACAGGCTTGCCCCTGCTGCCAAACTCTTATCTCCTCTTGAAAATGAAAAGGGCTGTGTGTGTCTTTTACTCTGAAGGCAAAGGATGTACTCAGGGTATAGGCTGCTGCTGTCAAGAGTCAACAACAGCTTGCAACTGTGAGAGGCTACAGTGATAAAATTGGACCTGAACTTTAACAGCAGCATGAAACAGCCTGGAACAAATGGCCTAGCTGTGCCATTTCCTTTGGCACTTGCACATTAAGTCATCAGGAAGTTAAATGGGATTGGTAGTGAGCACTGCTGCCAAAAGGAGACAAGTCACAAAGAATACATTTGTAAGAGAATGAAGGAAATTATTCTAAAATTCAAATATCCATGCAGTTCTGCTGTTGTGTAATTCAGCTAACACCAGACACATTTCAGCTGTCACTGTGAAGTACCAATTAAATAAAACTATTATTACAGCTTGTGCACAAACAACATCAGCCAAGAAGATGTGAAATGAAAAGGTCTGGCCGAGTGCCGAACATCACGCACAAGAAACCTGCTAGAACATGCTGTGCTGATGATCACAGAGGGTTTTATTCCTAATGCGGAGAAGGAGACAGCTGATCAGAATATATAGTTGGAGACAAACTGAAAACAAACTGGCTTGTTGAATTTTGCTCTACAGATTAGTTTGTCCTAGCAAACTCTTGCTTCAAGAACAAAGGAATGACAAAACATCAAACACTGCTTGGATCTGTTCCACACAAAGTATAAATATAATAAAGATATATTACTTCAATGATGAAATATGAAAGGAGAACTAGCTACTGAAAAATTGCACCAGCTGCCAAGAACAGTCCACATCACTTGCTGGTTTTCTAATTTCTGTAACCAAGGAAAGATAAGGTGATCCTTGGCAGTCATTTGAATGCAGTATGAAGAGCAGTGTAGAAAAATTAAGAGCATGGAAATATTAGGAATTCTTAGTTTGACACTTCACTAACATTTGAGGAGAAAAAGCTGCCTACAGGGAAAGTGTAATTTTACTAGAGAACGCAAATATGAGAGAATCAAGGTCCTTTTCAGAAGCAAGGGCCTACATGTTTCTGAGCAGAAATGAGTATCACAAGGGACTGAAATGAATAGAGGTAAAGACAGACTGAGGAATGTAGGCTCAGGTCCTTTACTTCAGAATTATAATAGCAAACATATGCCAGTGGTGTAATATTCTTGTAAGAGCTTACTAGTGGTGCAGTACATGGGTGATTGATACTGGGAAAATCATGGATGTCTTAGGTGGCAGAATGATGTATAGCACAATTTATAGAACAGTATTCTGAGTCAGGTCCTAACTTCCATGTAAACACAGTTAGTTTGGACACCTAAGATGCCAGTGCCTGATGCAAATTCTGAAGATGTCACTGATCTGTCCCAAATACGTTTTAAAAATGCATATTTAGACTGCCCAGTTTCATAAACCCATAACACAGACTGGCAAGATACAACTTAACCATGTCAGAAGAGGAACCATAGTGCATTTAAAAACATACACATGATACAAAACAAAACAAAATTGGTAGTATTTATGAGGGGAAATACATGACAAAATGGTTTACAAGGGTGAACTCAATTACTTAGGACAGCCCTTGTATTACCATGGTGTTATGCTTTAGGAAATCTTACTTTTTGATAAAAATTATCTGCATTTCTTTAGTCCACATGTCTCCTTCAGTTCAACTGATCTAAGTATCTGCCTCCTCTGTTTCCCAGAGAGAAAACAACATTCCCTTCCATGTTCATAGGCCCTCACGTACCTCCAGTCAGGTGGTCACAGCTAGCCAGCTGTCCATTATTATTACAATTACATTTCTGACAGTAGCCTCCATATTTTTGTGGATTTCCAAAATATCCTGGAGCACAGCTAGATAAAAAGATACAAATAATTTTAATTAAATATTTGAAGTTACTTTTGTGAAATATACTTTCCCTTGACAAAAAAATGCAGTTATTCTCTTGAAGAAACTTCCGAGAACTTTTGATTTCATTTCTTGACTTAGACAAAAGGGTATATTTTTGGTTTACAGTATCCTCTGCACTATGCTAAAAATATCTTTCCAAGTACTGCAGAAATTTTTCTAAAAATAAAAGAACTCCCACAATGCTTGTATAGGAATAATGCACTTAACCTGAAAAAATGCAATGTACACAGACACATATATACATAGAGAATTTGACAGGCTTAACCCAGAAAACCACACCATTCTGGACTGTGATCCCACCAGAAAACACATGTTATGGAGGATCATGCTGCAAGCACATGTTGAGATTTCAAACAGCAATGGCACTGAATGACATTACCACCCTTCTGCTGGGTGATACCTCCTCCTCACATCTGCCAGCAAAGCAGTCTGTGTGAGTGATCTCTAAATATTTTATAGGTAAAATATATTGTTCAGACTGGCTTGATAATATTCCTAGAATTCACTCTGTGGTAGGATCTATACGGGTGGTAATGCATGATCAAAGGGTCAGGATGAACAGCTAAGGTACAGCTAGATCTGGAAGAGAAGACCTGTCTAAAACCTGCATCTTAGATGTCAAAGGTAGCAAACAGTCTTCAAGCTCAAGACAATGTACTATTGGAGGTACTGTCTTCAGGTGAGACATCATGAGTTACTGGCCTCAAGTTTCCAAGCCAGACACCACCACTCCATTGTGCTTAAATTCCCCCTGGATCTGAAACATAAGTAAAATTCCATACTATGCATATGCATACATCCATCTACTATCCAATACAGACATACCTCCTTTTATGGTGCCTCTTAAAAACCTTGGTCTTGAGAAGTAATTCACTTACCGTTCACAACGAACTCCGGTATATCCTTCTTTGCAGAGACACTGAATTTCATCACCATTTGCCACACAGCCAGTTGCAAATCTTTGAGAAGAAGCAAAATTATTATTGTGAGCACATCATCAAACAGGTTTTACACTCGAGAGGCTAAGCTCAGTTAAACGACTTTTAGATTTAAAAGTTTTTATACCACCAAATTACTTCTCAGCTAATTTAATTGCCTCTAGATAAATGTATGTGACTATTTATTTGAAGTTTTATATTTTTCCTCTAAATTCTTTCTTTAAACAAAAAACTAATCATTTCTTGACCCTCTGGACTGAGTATAATAGTTCATTACCCAAAGGAATGCCTAAAATAAATCTTACTAGTGATGTTCTAAAATAAAACAAGTCTGGGTACCTATTTTATCTTACTAGGCAAGAATCAATAGCCCGTGCTAGACAACATTTCTTCCTGTTTGGATAGTACTTTTTTTTTTCTTTTTTATGGATGGAAACATTAGAGGATATTTTTATGTAGCTAATATTGTTTGAGTTTTGTTTGTTTTGCTTTGGTTTTTTAACCAAGGCAGAATAGAGTTGTGCACCATTTTGAGGAGCCCTAGAGTATATATAGTTAACACAATAAACATTTTTGTCTCCTCCTTCTAGCAGACTCATCTAGATTCAAATTTCTCTGGGAGGAAAATAATTTTTAGGCTGATGTTTGGGAAGAAGGCAGGAGGTGAAGCAAGGATAGGCCATGTTTACTATTTCCATTTTTAAATCGATGAGCAGTTGGATAAAACAAGTCTGTGTATCAAAGACAGATGTCTGCATTAAGAATTACGTATAATTTGACTAGGTGGAAAATTGTCAACTCCAATAATGCCAGCTGGGGTGCATTTCCTGGGTTAGGAATGGTATTTACCACCCTAATGTGCTACTCTGAAACTGCACAGGGTTTATGGTGTCCCTAGGTATTTCATCACTCTTCATCTCAAGCAAAAGATGACTAAATATATGTTCAGTCAGCCTCAGGCAAGCACCTGCAGAAGAGGCCAATGCTGTCAAAAACAGATCTATCAGAGAGTTCTCTGATAAATGAAAAACTTGTCTGTTGTCTGCTAGTGTAAATCTCTAACTTAAGGCTACTTGGTGTTTGCTAACACACCTGGCAAATACTTTAGCCTTTAGCAATTTATAGCTTGTTTTTTAAAAAAATACTTGTTTTTATTTTTATTTCACATTTAAGAACTGACCAACGATGACAATGTGGCTAAACATACCATGTGTTTAAAATGCAACTTACTGCCCTATTTTAAAAGCCTAGCCACCTTATTAGATCCAAGAAAATTTAGTTTTTTCTAGATCAGTATGTTTGTACTTCAGATGGAGCTTCCACCTGAAGAGCAACATAGTCTTTCAGAAATGTAGATACATGCTTAAGAGTTTTATATTATTTTGCATCAGAAAATTACTAAATTTTCTGAATTCATATAAAAGGCTTATTTTATTGTTGTCAGTTATCTCCTAGACAGAGTAATGGTGTTAAACATGAGACTAAATATAACTTACATCTTGCATTTCAGTAAACAAGAAAGATTCTGGATATGCCCAATAAGGCAAGAGACTTCCATCCTGTATTTCTCACTATGAAGGAGTTACTAATGATTTTGTACATAAGCCTATTACAACTGCCTGTGGCTCCCCCAGGCGATGAGCAGTGTGCCTTTCTGGTTCAGGAACTGAGTGAAAACTGGATACCCAGCTTCTTAAAAAAGGTAATGCCATGAGACAGAGCACCAAGTTAGTGCTGGTCTAACGTGCCTCAAATAGATCTGATGCTCCACCACGTTGGGTGATATGAGAATACAGAAAAAGATCATTATCCTCCTATGGTAGCAGGGTTGAGGGGTTTACTTTTTTTTTTTTTTTTTTCCTTTTCCATCTCCTCTTTACCCTCTGTTTGACTACCCATGACCTTTTACTGTACCTGTTTGTATAAGGGCAAGGACACACCCGACAGGAACCTTGAGTGGCATCTCCAAAATAACCATCTTTACAGCGCTCACATTTCTCCCCAGCAGTATTATACTGGCAGTTCTTATAAAGGAAACAAGCAAGACAGTTAACAGTGCTTTACCACTCAATGTGGGTTTATTATTATTTAAAAACAATTATAGTCAATCTACTCAGAGGATATGTTCTTCCCTTCCACACAATCAAACATTTACTGCCAAACTGCCTTCACGAACCAGGATAGATTGATTCTAGTCATTCCCTAATTGTAGAAAGCACAATTTGCTTGCTATTGTGGAAAAGCAACAAATAAATAAGCAGCACTAAACATATTTTTAAAGGAATTCAGTCAGAGGCGTAGTTTGTTAAGTAACATTCCATTAATGCAATCTCTATGCCTTGATGTTTCAATTAAAAACCACTATGTTTAAATAGAACTTTAAATTTTGCATTTTAACACTAATTAGAAGACAGATATAATTAAAAACATGCAATTAATTGAGCCCAAGTACATTCTTTTAAAAATGCCATGAAATTAATATTAGAAGTATTTACTGTAGTAGATTCAGATCAGAGTTGAATTTCATGTACTTTCTCCAGCATATATGTAATTTGTATCTATCTGGGGTAACTGGAATAAATAATAAAAATCAAAGACTGGGAAAACAATTGAAGCTGATAAAACTAAGCCACTTACTCCATGATACAATTGATGGGAATTACATCTTATTTTAGAAACATTTTTATTCCTAGTGCTGTTTAATTGTAACACACATTCAGTTTGACTCTATGATCTTAAAGGCCTTTTGCAACCCAAATCATTCTATGATTCTACATTTATACATTATGGGGAGAGGATAAGCAAGTTGCTTTTGCATTACCTAAAACTATGCTAACTTAAAACTGAAGTTGTTCAAATACATTTTTGAGCAGCCATAAAAATTCCATGTGATCAACACTCAAGAGGCATTAAAGCTCCCAAGTTTTAACACTGTTTTCTTCAATGTGCAACAGACTGATCCAGTGTCCCACAGAGCTGAGAGTGTACTAATAAAGTGAAAGATGGAAAAAGAAAGTGGGATATTGGCTGGAAGCAGTCAGCAAGCAGACTGCACTCCCATTTCATGGATTTAGATGGCTTAGGGCTATGGTTGAAGGCCCTGCTACCATGTTTTGCAGCAGAGGAGCATTTTCCCCTATAAATGAGAAACAATTCTGTCCCTCCCATCTCTTCTTACACTCCAGTGTCCTCTGCATTTCTTCATACCCAGATTCCCTCAACCACATCAACAACTCTTCCCCCCGACTCTGCATGTAATAACCCCTAATTTGTTTTCATCTTGGTTAAAGAACTAAATTTGTGGCTCATGTGTGAAAGGTTCTAGGAAAGAACAGGAAAAGCTCCAGTTCACAAACAGACCGTTTAACTAGGGTAAGTTAAAGTAATATAAAGACACTATGTTTGTAATAGAAACCATTTTAAAATGCAGCCTCTGTAAAAGATGGTTCCTGCAAAAAGCTCATGAAAAATTCAGACTGTTTCTGAATAAGTACTGCAATTTTTGATAATCCTGAGGAATAAATTAAACTGCAAAAAATGTAAAAGAGAGGTATTTTAAACTATTTCTGTTGGTTTCATCTTGGAGCAACATCCCCCTCTAGTTTGTCTCCCGGCTTTCGTTTTGCTCACTCTGTCTATAGACAGAGAAGCAATTCCATAATTGCCAAAGAAAGTTTAAGATATTTCACATATAAACCACTCTGAATGTGCTATGTTGTTCCTTTAAGCTACATGGCATAGAAGGACTGGAGAACATAAACCAGTGCTCTGAAGGCACTGTGGAATGAAGCCAGAGCAGCACTCGTCAAGTTTCACAGGGCTGGAGTCACAGCATCTCCAAACCATCAAGTACTGCAGACTCTGAAAGGAAAACTCTCAGCTGACTCCATAGGCACCCATATGGTGCAAGGAAGCCAGAACAGAGTGTATCAGGGTCACAACAGAAACACCTATGATGTAAACGGGCTTATGTGACATGCAACAACATGTCATAGGATGAGCAAGTCTCAGCATCATGCTGCTGCTGAGGGAATGTGCCTTTCAGGAAGAAAGGCAGGGACCATGAGGACACAAAGACTGATTAATGGCAGAGGGCCAGCTTTTCCCTACACAGGAGAACCAGTTCTTTTGTCTTCTCTACCTCCTCCTGCACTCCCTTCTCCTCCACTTTCAGCAGTGCAGCACTGCACTCCTCTCCTTCCATCAGCATGCAGTGGGACAGGCATTGTCTGAGCTGGAGGATTGCCCTGCTGTCACAGAAGAAAAAGTCAGCCTGGGTTTAGCCTCTTGTGAGCCTTCTCTCAAGGCTATCACTGGAGAGATGCTGGCATGTGAAGGTACCAGGATCCAGTGCTCAGGAAGAAAGAGGCCAAGTGAGCAAGCTTTGCACTCTGGATGCAAAACTTGATGACTCCACATTGGGAAGCCTTCTTGTCTTCTCTGCCCAACTACAGGTCTTTGTCCCATGGCTCCTCTACAGAGAGACAAACTTGCTCCTTATTAGGTGGAGGCTCATGATGGAAATACAAGCCCTCTGGGCTTTCATTTTTCACCATACTATCCCGGATGACTTTGCTTACCCTAAATTTTGTCCCAGAGCCAAGTGTTAATTTAGCTCTATCTATCTGAAAGGTAATCCAGCTGTGAGGAAGGGATAAAGAGAAATCTAAATCACATACTTCATGAGGTAAAAGTGAAATTTGTGGGGTTTTTTTTCCTTTATAATTTTCATCTGAAGTAAAACTTCCTCATCTGTATAGCTCTGCTGGAGCACTTTCCTGTCATGGCCTGCCCTGCCTCTCCAAAGCAGCCGCCTGTAAGTCATCCCCCAGAATGTGCTGAATTCGTTTATAGTTTCCATTAAAGCAAGAGGGTTGGTTGAGATGAAGTCGAGGGGAATGACATAACGTGCAGGAATGCACCGCGGGCGGAACGGATGCAGCATGAACAAGGAAGAAATAACAGAGAAGGCAGACCATGAAAGATGTTGGCAAGGTTCTTGTTTACACAGTAAGTGAAAAATTAGTGAAAAGGTTTTAAGTGGGAATTTTTCAGAACAAACTGTTCAAAGAAGTGTCACAGATATAAGCTGGAGAAGCACAGTCGGCCAAATGTCACACTTCCATTGCTACGAGGGCTGATCCCATGAGGCTACTTTGGGTTTAATACAGTGTGCCAGGGAGCAAAATTTGTCCTGCTACATCTTCTCTAACAACTGAAATTTTCTAATTTATATGATTTTTATCCCCTCTATCTCACTTTATTTATTCCAATATTTTTTTAATCCATCTACTTATAGATTAAGATTAGTGAAGATTTACTGATGCTGATTAAATAAGAGGTTCTGCAAAGGCTATGCTATGCATGAATGTGGTATTTGTCAGAATTGGCAAACCCTGGTATATATGTATAAAAATAAGGGCTGCAGATGCCAGGGTAAGACCCGTATTTATTATAGATGACTGCAAACACTTACATATGTACTAATCTGGTGACTTTTTATACCATGAGCTAACAAAAATTATAGGGGAAGAAGAAAACAAAACCAAGGACACAAATAATTCTCATCACCACAGTTACGTTAAACGTACAATGTAAGTGTACGCAATTTATGCTCATTAACAGTACAAGACATAGAGAATGATGCACGCAAGGATTATTTTTAGTTGCTTGGAATTTAACAATACTCTACAGTCCATACTGCAGTAAGATAAATGTTTTTTTCTTTTTTTTTCCAATTAATTTCTTGAATGTTAGCAGTTACTTACAAAACATTTTCCAGTACCATCTTGACACCTATTTGAATTTCCATTGCAATTGCAGGGGACACAGCGTCCATTAAATAATCCTTTATTGTCATGATAAAATCCAAGGCCACATTCCTAGACAGTAAGCAGAAGGAAAGAAAAATAGTGAGTGTTGGCAGAAAGAAAGTTTTGGAGGTTATGGGAAGTGCATTTTGAAATTGTTTACCATTTTCAAGGAGTAGTGGAGGTGTACATTTCCTTGCAAGCTCTTCTAAGCCCATATTGTTGCTTAAATCACATTTTAATGCAGTGAATACCAATGAATGGAGCTGAAGAAGTTTCATCTGAACCCTGTGCTCTACAGTTTGTGGTAGTGGGGATTTCATCATTTTGACTCTAACCTCTGAACAAAGCACATTTCCTGTGGCTATGTACAAAGGTGTAAAATATGACTTTTAAACCACAGAAAAAGATTTGAATATAGATTCACACTACAGTGTTCTCAAAGAACAACATATGGAAATCTCACATATTAGCTAGTGGTTATATGAAATCTTGATATTCATTTAACTATGGTGTATTCCTTGGAAATACTTTTAATCTCTTTTACATTAATTCATCATGACTTCTACAGTAAGTCTACCTAAAGCTATACAAAGCCATGCTTAGATAGAGCTAGTGATATACAGTGGTGTAATTTCTACGTATAGGCTTGCCCCGGATACCAGTGAAGCATGAGAAGAATGTTCAGCTATTGAGTGCACAGGAGCAGGAGCACAGCCTGTCAGATGTGAGTTGGGTTTAAATAGAGAGCTGAACCAGAGGACCATCATGAATAAAGCAAGAGACATGACGTTTGTTAGCATACACCATGAAGGTAGTAACTAATATGTTAAAACCAGGTATTTGCTTGGCATGGGCAGGGAAAGCACAGGGGTAGGGAAAGTACAACAAATTCCTCCTGGGCATGGAGCCTTCCTGTATACAGATCAATTAAAAAATTCCTGCCCACCTTCTCTGCTCAGCACCCTCCTAGCACACCAAACACACCAAAAATGACCAGACATTAGGTCTACCCCTTCTATGCACGAGCTCCTTTTCACTAGTAACTACGCTGGTGTGGCGCAAGGAAGATCAGAGGCTGTATGGAAGCAGGGAGAAAGCTGTGCTGCCCACAAAGCCAACACCTCCCAGGTGCCTGCCTCTGGCAATGTACTTCTGCACTGTACCTATACCTCATCTCTATCTCACAGTTAGGGGCTGGCCCCAACGACATTCAGTAAACAACTGACAATTAAACTTTCAAGCCATAGATCATTTCTCACAGCAACTGCACCACCAAGACTGATTGACTAGCTAATCTGAGAAGCAAAGGGTTTGTAGGACAGTGTCTTAAACCACGTTCCAGTGCGTAAGTATTTATGCAGGGGCAGGATTAACCAGTGAATTTATCAACGATGCAACTACAAGAGAAAAGATAAATTCACCTCTCCCAAAGCAGATCTCAAAAGGAATATTGTGTTACTGCTGTTTAAACAACATCTGCTAGCTGCACTTTTGCCTTCTTTACATGTGGGATAAATGAAAAACAAAAAACAACCTAATTTCATCAACAGCTTTTAATACTGACTTCAGTGTGAGCAAGGACTGAATTTAGAATAGGCACTTGAAATTTTTCAGATACATTTTTAAAAGGGTGAATATGTTCCTTGAACAACAGGGAGCCAATATGCACAGCTTGTGAAGAAAGCAGGGCCTGAAATACATTAAACAGCATAACCAAGTAAAATACAGGCTCTAATGCACATAAATTTTATTTACAAAAAGTCTCTTTTTGGAGAGCAAAATGGATCATTCATTTAAAAAAATGCATCCAAACTCATCTGGAAAAAAATCTAGCAGCTTTTTGGTATTTTATTTATGCTGTCTTTAAAACAACACATTTGGAGTACAGATTTGGGCACTTTGGTTTTGAAGCAGCATTTGTGATACTGAGAAATTGATTCCACACAAATATAAAGCTCCAGGCACTTTTAAGTGCTCAGGAGTTCAGGCTGATTGTTTTCAAGTAACCAGCAATTTAAAAGAAACTCCTCACACACGCTGTTGTTAGCAAAGTACTTTGAGATAGAAGAAGACGAGCATTCCTATTACTTTTATATGAAGTAATATATAAGTTGTTATCAAATTAGTTCATTTAAAAACAAAGAGAAAGAAGGAAGCAAGCAAGTAAGGGAAAATGAACAAATTACCTGTCTCGGGGAAAAATCCCTTTGAACTTGTTGCTGCTGACTCCCCTCCTGAAGATGAGGATACCATAGCCTCTGTTGCATATCTTGTGCTAAACAATGCTCCAGGGCTACTAACATGACAACCAGCCATCCTACATTCCCTGGCCTCTGTGCTTGGACCATCATTTTACTTCAGCTCCACTGCAAACATATGCTGCTATTCTTTCGGTGTTTGTCCTTTCTCTTATTCTCTCCGCTCTTCTCCAGCTTCTGACTCAGATTAATGAGGCTCTGTGCTGCGTTGGGCCCCACCTTTAAACTTTATAGTGAGTCAAGTTGTACAGCACACAGTACTGTTCCTGAGGTTAACAAGTAACCCCGCAGTTCCTGTAGCTCAATATATACCTAAATTGGGGTGTGGCAGGCATCACCTCCTCCCTACCTAAGGCAGCCAGACAGAGCTAGGTGATTAGAACAGTAAATCACTGCCTGAGTAATGCTGCATAAACATACAGGGCGTGCAAACTACCCAGGCGAGTGTCTTGATCACTTCCTTTGGCTATGTATTTCCACCAGGTTATATTAAAAAACCCCAACAGCTTAGTTTATCAAGGCAGTATATTGAAAGTAGTGGGATGGCAGGAGGAATTCCAGTCCGTGCTCATCAACTTGTATGTGGCACAGAACATCAGATGTGTGAAAAAATAAGTTTCTAGAAATGTTTCTAGAATGGTATTTGACAGATGATGAACAGCTTGCCCTGAGCAGTGGATGCATGCATGAGCATAAGCTAGCCATAAATGCTTGCTTGTTCAGTCAGCAGCTGCTCCAGTCTAGATATTATTCTTTCATTCTCATTTCAAAAACGTTTGCAAGATTAATCCAGCAATTGCTGCTTTATAGTAACCCTCTGAGAGAACAATTCCTCCTATTTTGTGCACTTTGTACACTGCTTATCTCTCCAGTACTTCATTCTGCTGCCCTGGGTGCTTACACATGGGAACAGTCAAGCTCTAAGCTAAGCAGAGTGACAACCAGAAGTACAGCTACAGGAACAGCATCAGGGGTAGGATATACAACTGCAGCTATGACTTCACCATTCTTCAGGTAACAGTATTACTTTGCAATGGTTACACTGTCTTTCATAAAAATATCTCCAAATATTTTTTGCAAGTATGTTAACTTCAACTTTCAAATATTTTCCTATAAAAATAGGAAAGCATCCAAAATTATCTAGGTTCAGGTTACTTCCCTTGGACCCTGTTAAAACAAGGAACACCAAGAATCTTCTCCACTGTGTAGGTTCTCATAGACTTTGACCAAGTCAGTTCTGACTTTCCGTCCATTAAAGTAAGTATTGACTGAGATTATTCAGCCTCTCACAGGTATTCACAGAAGAATCCCTCATTATAGTGCCTTACACATGTAAAATAACATTCACAGCTCCACAAAAGCAATCACAGGTTTAGTTAGAGGAACAGGATAGTTTGCTTAGACAGTGAAAGTATTCGAGCCATTGGAAGTGCACACACTTACAAGAAGCACGTTTAATTACTTTAATAACTAGCCTGTTCCTCCAACTAAACCAGAATGTATAGCTGTAGGCGAGACAGAAGATAATGGTACAGTATAGAGGCAAATGCTTCCTACCTGACATGAGTCACCAGCATACT
Organism: Athene cunicularia; assembly: GCF_003259725.1. Classification (NCBI taxonomy): domain Eukaryota; kingdom Metazoa; phylum Chordata; class Aves; order Strigiformes; family Strigidae; genus Athene; species Athene cunicularia. The sequence continues at coordinate 103,786,681 of NW_020799095.1, read as the reverse complement.
CGGGAGGGCAGGAGCACGTCTCTACATTGTACGCAATGCTGCCGCTTCCTGTGCTGGTGGCTTCTTCCAGCCCAACCTCACCAAGGGTCAGTCGCTGAGTCTCCGTGAAGTAAAGGCCTCTGATGTGCAAACCATCTAGTCTAGACAGGATTATCATCAGTTCTTCTCTGGATACAAGGTTATTGCTGCCTGCATGCCTGAAGTTTCCCTGCACATTAAGGGTACAAAATGAGCATGGCCTGGCTGCTTCTTGAAAGGAGACAGGATGACAGAAAAACCCCAGGGAACAGACCCCTATGGTGCCAACTGGTGTGGGGTGAAATAGAGGTCAGGAAAATAAATATAATGAATATAAACACAGGATAGGTGGAAAAAAGAATAATGACCATAAAAAAGCATGTACCCTTTACTTTGCAAGGTACACATGGCTTTGAAGTATCAAAAAGTGAAGAAGCATATAGGTTCTCCTACAGTCATGCAAATTTCTTTGAGGCATCACCCACCAAAACCACAAAAGGGTTGGGGAAAATTCTTTTATTTTTATGAGTAAGCAAAGTCCTACAAATCTAATCTTTGAGGGCTGCCTTCACGTGCTTTCTTGCTACTAACAGACACAGCATTACTGAAAATGGAATCTGGAGTGAAGGAACATTATCTTTTTTGCGCATACATGAGATGGAAATAACCCAGTTTGACCCTCTGAGCACAGATTTAAGGTAGGTGCTAACTGCACCTAAGTGTTGGACACCCATTCTAAACTAGGTACCCAGACACCAGGGAAAACAGGTAACAGTTCATCCCTATTAAGTACAGTCTGGGGCTGTGATGTGATGAATCATCTTCCATTGATGACTGATTCGGTATTACCCCACTGGCCCTGGAAGGAGTGCCAAGGGCTAGATTGGACAAGATGCCTAATGCAGAGGTTCTAGAATTAGGTGGTGTGAACTCAAACCTAGATTCACCAAGGTGGTAAAGAGAGAAAAAATGTTTCTATTTAAAGTCTACAGTATTTGTTTATATTTATTAACATTATCAAGTATTTGGCATTTCTGCACATACTACCTGCATATTTTTATGTATCACAGGAAAGAAAAGGGAGGGCCATTCCATATTCATTTCTTACCTCAACAAGCTGTACACGGCCATAGTATTGACGATCTGGCAGGGGGTTGTTGGGATCCATATAAACAACTTTCATTTGCTGGCCCTATGTAAGAATGAGGATATAACATTGTCATTTCACTACTTTTTGTGGTAAAGTGTTCAGATGCAATAAAATTTGGTGAAGCACATTAATTCTGTTTTTTGGGGGGATAAAAACTAAGTAATACTAGAAAAACTATGTTATTTTGTCAGCAAAGTGGTATAGCAAGCACTGTGTTCTAGAATCGGCAGGGTTTTCACTGCTTTTGCCTATTAACAACCTTGCTTTCTAATAAGACGCTAAGAGAATTAAACACTAAGAGAATTAAATTAATGGTAGTCACTTTCCACAGGAACTAGTTATTAGAGTAAAAACTTTTTTGTGTTTTCAAACACTCTCCTTTGCTGCCCCGCCTTCATGTTAGAAAAGGAAGCTGCCTCCTGATATCATTGTTAGAGCTTGCTTTAGACATTTGTGGTTGGCATGAGGAGTGGAGTAAGACCAATATTGGACTGAGGAATAACTCTTTGACCTGACATCCTGGTGTGCAAACAACTTTGGATACTACTGTACTACTTCATGAGGCATGTTTCCCAATGAGAACTCTAGAATACTGAATTAATATTTCTGATGGTCTGAAGAAACAAGACCACCCTCTTGGGAATTTCTACAAAAAGATTCCAATTTTGGCCCTAAAGTGGTTAAATTAAAAAAACGTTAACTTAAAATGCATTTTTACTTCAATCCCTTGAAGTCTTATGCTTAATTTTATGCTGAAGAAAATTCTCACAGAAAATGAGACTAATTACACATGGAATACAGGACATATTTTGCAGAGTCAAGGCCATGCTTGTTGACAAGTGTGCAAGGCACTAATTAATTTTTTTTTCCACAGGTGCATTTTACAGAGAAAATTCTGGTTTATCTTTTTATTTGCTCTCAAGTCAGTTATGCTTAACAGTATGTTACTTTGGCAACAGATAGGTGTGTTGATGGCTTTGAGAAAATGCAGTCAAATCACTTTTATAGAAATGCAGCAAGCTGCTACAAAGCACACAATAGGAGCAAAATTTGCCATAGTTGTCAGGTAACAGAAAAAAATCATGGTATTGTTATTGCTCAAAAGAAAAAATGATATTTCAAAACTTACAGTTAGTTGTATATCAGGTCTCTTATCCAGAAGAACCATGCCCTCACTAGGTAAGCCAAAAGATTTCACTTGGTAACTTAGGAAGCCACCATATGAAGAAAGCTATAACAAAATATACAAGACCTGAGACACTTCACTGCATTATTGCAAGTTTACCCCATCTTCCAGTACTGTAAATAATATATTTACTCTTTGTTCTCTGGACCAAATATTAAATATGCATGGCTTGGAAGAAATTACTTTTTTTTTTTTGTTTATTTGGTGTATCTGACATAACTGTTTGAGCAGTATCTGTTACTGTTCTCTGTGTACCTGCATTGATTTTTTTTCATACCTGGGATCATGCCATCTGTGTCATGGAGAAATCACATATTCACATTAACTTTGATCTTCCCCTGACTCTACAGAACAGATTTGGCTCAAGAGCAGACATCAGACTGACAGTGGAACTGGTAGCAAACCCCATGAACAGCCATGGATAAAAAGGAAAAGTGAGACTAAGCATGTTTAAAGGCAGCTTTCACAGGCCAGCATTTTCTGAACTTACTACAAGCATGAATGTAACCCAGAAATCTTCGCTCCACCTTCTGGAGGACAGGACTTCTACTGGTATCAGCTGATATCAGCTCTGTTGTGAGCAGTTGCTGTAGGTTGAGCTGAAACCACACTTCTTTTGGTTCAACTACTGGTGACCACAGGTGGCCTCAAACCCAACCAAATATATACACTGCTGCCCAGAACAAAGACTTAGGCAAGTATGTTTGAATCATCTGACAAACAGCTTCCGTGGGTTGTGTACCAGTGACTCAGATCAAAATACATTGAAAGGAAGCTCCAGACACACCCTAGACAGTTTTTGTTCCAAGAAGAGCCTAGAAGGAAGGTTTTGTGGGTACTAAGGGAAATCAGGTGTTTTGCCACAGATATACAACTGTTTTACACCCCTTGCTTTTTGCCCTTATAGCTTTATGCTTGGTTTTGATCTGGGAGGAAGAACTGCTTTGTCAGGTTTTGGTGTTCTGCAGGTAAGCACCAGGCTTCAGCCTATCCCTTTCCATATACTTTGATGAATTATTACAAACAAAACACAGACATCTCAGTATAAAATTTGTTCCTTGGATCACAAGACCATATTTAATACTATTATCTTTAGCCAACAACATTTTCAAAAGCATCATTTGGAACATTGGCTATATTTTGCCAACACAATCAAAACCCGTATAAATATTTTTTTCCAAATTAGAGCTAATTTCATGTTTAAACACACATTTTAGGACTGCACCATATTACAGGCTGTTATGTTTGCTTTTTTAATTATTTTTTAAAATGGCAAAATATTGGTGTTATAAGCTACCCTCTGTATTTTGTATGTACAGTATTTATTTTTTAACATTAAGAGTGGTCTATTAAACAGAATGTTAAAATACAAAAGAGCAGAAAATGGGGATGATGTGATCTTAATTTCTTAATGACTGTTAGTTTCTGCACTGCTATTGATTTTACATTTGATTTTCTTTATCTTTGTAAACAAAAGACAGAGGAAAGAAAATAGCTCTGCTAAATATTAATGATCCAGTGGAACCAATTAAAAGGTTTAAGATAATGGAAAACAGTATTTATACCCTCATCATACTGAAAAATGTCTGGAGTGTTCTTCACATTTTCCAGAAGAGATGCTATCACTGGAAGTAGACCAAAACCTGACATTTTCAGAATACAATAACATGAATAATTGGTAAATTTATAAGCTTGTAAAACTAGCAGCAAGATAGTATTTGGGGGGGGACTTTCACTACTGCAGTATTGCCTGTGCTAAAATATATGATTACACACAGTGTACCGTAAAAGCTGGTCCAAAAATAGAACTATTTTATTTACAGTGTTGTCATTGTAAATAAAAGCAAGTCATGGCATGCCTAGTTAGATACTCTGACATGGAACATAAAACTCATAGCACTGTTCTTAATAGCTATGTTTAAAAAGGGTAATTGTTTGCTTTATATTTTGGTAGGGGAACAACAAAAGTCCTTTTGGTTTAACACTGTAGTAGATAACATATGCTTTAACATGAAATTTCTTTGAAAAATAATTTGTAGTCATTGAAACAAGAACATCTACAACATTAACAAAAAGCACCCTAACTAAACATGTTCTTCAACTAAAAGACATGTACCTCAGCGTAGGAGAGCAGGGTGAAAAATACTGCTCTAGTCTTTAAAATGAGGGCTAAGAGGAACTTAAAAAATTGTACCATCTTTAATGCTCTGGTGTCTATCCCATTTGTTTTCATTTGTGTGGGATTGCATCTGAAAAGCCTGTGTGTCCTACAAATGGCTACCAACTACCAACACCGTCAGAGTTCTGAACAGAAAGAACCTGGGGCTCTGGACCTGCAAGCCACCACTAGCAAAATCCCTCTGGTCAGTATGATCCCCAGGCTGAAATGCTGACAGGCATTAACCATGAGCAAAAGACTGCTCCCATGCAGGAGTAGAAAGAGCAGCAAGCAGTTCAAAGAACCCAAAGGTTAGAAAACCAGGTGTTGCTCTTCCCAAGCAACATCTCAAAAGCAAAAGGTTGGGTTTTTTGTATGCTACTGAGCATGCTATCACCTCTTACTCTTTTGGAAATCTGCCCAGGAGATACTCTAGGTAGTCTAAAGGATACTCAGGCATGTCAGCAAGCTCTAAATATTCTGGGTTTCAGAAAAGCAGCTGAAGGTACCAGCTCTCTGAACCATAGCTCCTGACCATGCTGTTCACATAAAGACCTCCCTGACACCAAGCAAGATGATTAATTCTGTGTTATTGGTTATAATTTTAACACCATACTCAGAAGTAAAATGTTGTGATTCTTGGCATGTCAGGTAAGAGAGATAAGAATCTTGTGAGAGAAGAGTGACGAACATGTCTAATAAAAACAATGAGACTCTTTATCAATGATGCTGGCACAAAATGAGTACATGTTATTAAAAGAGATGAGTTAGGTGTCATTTACCTTCTCTCCCAGGTAAGATGGTGGTGCTTTCCAGTACAAACTATGCACTGAAGCAGGCAATTCTTGAATGTCAGCCACTACACTATTACTGACTGGATTGAAAGTGACTGGAATGTCAATATTTTCATCCACTGCCTCCAAGCTCCAGTTCCTCATGTCCACAAACTAATGAAAATAAATAAAGGGAATAAAAGTTTGTCTCATTCTTTATTAAACTCTACCACCACCAAATAATGAGGAGAAATTGTTTAGCCTCAATAACTCACTTAGCATGAAATTCAACCCCTTCAGAGCCAGCCTATGGACTTTGTGCAATGGATGTTGCAAGGACCTCAAGAGAGGGCCTAAGTGGGACAGATGTGCCAAAGCTACTTGGGATACAGGCATTTGGTTTGTCACCTGCAAACTAAATTCTATCTTCAGTTACACAAAGACATAACCTTCCTGGAGGTGACTAGTAATTGTGTACAAAAACCCAAGGGTATAATCTGGAGGTGGTTTTTTAAATCCATTCTAAAAATCAAACCAAGGACACTAACCTAAAAGACAGAGTGTAGACCTATTGTCATAGGTTACCTGGGAGGAAGGGGACATGGCAGAATATTTGGGAGAGGCAGGCAATGTAGCCTAATATTCTGGCTCTTTAATGCACATTTTATGTTCATGGCTCTTGTTTCATGAAAGACCATACATCCTGTTATTTATGCTGGGGGAGAGAAAACATAATGCATATGTACCAGAGCAGTTCTATGGTGAGTTGCCCTTGGCTGGCCAGGGCAATAAAACAAAAAGATAGACGTGTTTTCAAAACCAATCTTTGGTGAGGACAAGTCATCACTAGAAAGTATTTTCCTAAAGCAAGTGGAAGTTTGCTATTGACTTCACTGAGGCCAGATTTTCATTCTTTGCTTGTAAACAGTAAAGTGACACAATCTAGATTGCATCTAGTCTATGTCTAAGCCTAAACTAAACTCCTCATCTACCCTTCTAGGACTCTGCTTCTCTCTTGCACTGTTTCAGACTATACCTGTCTTAACAAGGCTGCACTAAATCTGCACTGCTGCTTGCAGAATATTTCTCATCCTCAGAATTTAATAAAATATATTTTCAATTTTGGAGAAAATGTGGCATTTCCTTAATGGAGTAAGTGTAGGTTCATGATAGCAAAGGAAAAAAACTATTGGATACACCTTGGTTCTACGACGATTGGTACTGTGACAGTTGCTGGTTGCTCCAAAACAAAAGCAAGAAGTGCATCCCCTGGGATTAGAAGGGTCCAGATAAAAGGATCCTGGTCGGCAAGTATCACATTCTGCACCTTCAACATTCTCCTGGTAAGGCAGAGTTCAAAGAAGTGTCAGTCCTTTCCGTTTGGTTTTGGTGAGGCCCCCAAAACCTCCTGCACATAAAACAAATCTTCTGAAAGAATATTTATTTAAATGTATGGAAACATGAACAAAAATGTGTGATTGACTGGATACACCATATTTCAAGTGCAATAAAACTGACTTCTTGGAGACTATCATAGTTATGAGCTGTCTTTTCAGTTTATAAAGTGAACTATTGAGTAATAAATATTAGTCAGAGACAGCTGGTAACTTCCCTGCCAAAACCCTCCTGCTGGCTTTTCCAAACCTACAATATAAAAGGTCACTTGTGAAAGTTCACATATATCACATTTAATTATGCAGATCAGAACAAAAGAAGATTTCCTGAATATAATGATGTGCTGAAATGTCAGCTGACATAATATGGCTAAAAAAAGCATGGGATCTGGTTAATATCCAAAAGCCAAGATGCAGATGCATAAGGTGGATCTGTGCAGGGTACAGACTGCTTCAGGGAGTCAGTGGACATTGACATTGAGTGGCAGAGTACAGACTGAGTCAGTGGACATTGACTCTGCAGCTCTGTAACATCCTGCAAAGCCTAAGACCACCTGTGCAACTGTCAGATACTGAACTCATTAAAAATGGCGTTTAAGTGCTACCATGATAATCTGTGCACATACTGCAAGGTGTGATGGCTTTGTAAAGCTGCATTTAATTTTTACTGAAAACTTCATGATAAACTGGCTTAATTCACCCCATTAGATATGAAATAGTCACTGATGTGCAAATGATGCTTGTGAATGCAGAAGTAATTTGATTTATCTGACCTTGCAGAGACAAATTCCTGTCTGGGGATCGCAAACATCTGGTTCTGTTCCATCTCTATTACAGTTACATGGCACACAGTTTGGGAAACCGTAAGTTCCAGCAACACACTGATCACACTGCCGTCCTCTTATTCCTGGTTTGCATCTTATCAACAAACAAACACACACACAGAGAAGGGAGTCAATAGGAGAGGCAGGAATGGAACAAGGAAGGGAAGATTAAAACAAAAGGCAGGTGGATCTTTGAAAGGGTTGCATGGTTGTGACACAACTTTATCATTTCCATGAAGAAACAGCAGCAGGTTAGTATTGTTCTCCAGTTTGAATGGTGAGACATTTTAAATGGTCATGGAACTGATTAGGAATGGCTTTGCTTTTGAAGGCTATAAATGTTCACAGTAGAATTAGACTTCTGCAGCTATTCAGTGCTTGCAGTGCAGAACTACTCTCTCTATACACCAAGGTGTGAAACATGGATGTTGTACCCAGGTAAGCGGAGCTGGAATAAGATTTATAGCTGAAGGATGTGACTGGGCATTACTCAAAGCACTCACCTGCTAACAAAAAGGTGGAGAATCCCGGGCATATGAATAACTATGGGGACTTCAACCTGCCACAAGTCTTAGGTTCATTTACAACTGTTCACAAAGGATAACACCCACTTTGTTCACAGTGACGGGTGAATGACTTGAATTTGTTTAGGTGAAGTACAGCAGATGCAAAAACCAACACCAAACTATGAACGAGGCTTGAGATAAGAGAGAACATCTTTCAATGGCAGCAGATACTTTACCCTATCTTTACAACAAACTTGCAGTCTGATAAAAGTAGTGAAATTGTAGATCTGATGATCCTTCTTCCTCCTGCCTATGCTGGTAAACTCTTTGAATCAGCCCAAAGCAGATTTCAAGAGAGTAAGGATCTACTAATAAGGAATGTCTGCCACTACCACCATCCACATCTTTACATTTTAGTTGTGATAAGATAATTTTTAAAAGTCTCAGCAAGTTGGTGGAGTCTCCTTTGGTTCTCAGCACCAAATTCATATGTGCATTAACACTATGAATTTAATGGAAATAAATAGTTAAAGTATGCAGACAAGGTAGACTGCCCTTCATGTAATATATGAAAGTAATTACTCAATCCAACAGTGGGCAAGGTTTCTCAGAGTCTCTCTGAATACATTACCCTCACACACAGATAGCTCAAGCTGGATGGGGACTTTGAATTCATGTAATCCACAGAAGGAAAAGTATTAAACAGAATTTAGTAGTTGGCTATATACTTCAGCAATCAGTCCAAAAGTATTTGCTAAATGTCAAATTTTCCTTCAGAATTTTTTACCAATACACTGTCATTTCTTTGATGTTTCCATTTAGGCTGCACATGAAAAATAACACCATTATAAACAGGCAATACAGCTTTTCACCGAAATGGAAAATGTGACTATTTCTGCAAAAATTATCCTCAGTTTGAGTTGAGTAGAAATGTGCTAAACCCTTTCTTTGAAATATGAGATTTTGACTGAATTATGTATTTGATGTATTTTTGCATAGTATTTATTTTTATTTTGTATTGTATGGGGAAAATGAAAGCAGAGACTAATAAGATTAAAAGTGCATCAGGAGATATTGAATATGCTACCTTTTAACCCTGAACCCCAACTTCTAAATATGAAAACAGATTCTGGTTTTGCTCTTGTGATAAGACAATTAATTATTCACTTCATATGAAAAGGACAGACTTAGGAAAATAATTTAAATTCAGGAAATAATATGAGCATTCTCTAAAAATTAGTGTTCTCTCTTGTATTTACAGGCTTAATGGCAGAGCAAGAAGCACAAATTTCTCTTTGTTAAGACCCTAACAGTCAAACCAATCAAACTGAACTAATCCTGGCCTTACACAACCTATTGGCTATCAAGTATTTGTACTTGCTATTTAAGGACTTGATCTCCCTGAGGAAGTAATAGAAATGTTCAACTATAATAATATGACAGCACCTGAATTTAAGATCATTCCCTATGGTTGTGGCTGTATGCCACACCTATTTTAGAGGATGTACATAAGAGAATAAAACTGAAGAATTTATTCTCAGTTTTATTTATCTCAGTATTCAGAGTTACAGAAAAATAAGCATGTCATACAGAAGGCATAATTTTCAGGGCAGTTATCACCTATGGCTCCAATGGAACCATATTTTCCATAGATACAGCACCTATCATCAAAGTTCCTCCGAATTTATTAAAAACATTGAAGCTTTACAGTACTTAAAAACATCATTAAACTTAAATCCAGACAACAGACTGTGGAAGGTCAAACTGCAAAGTTTTAAGAACTGGGGAAAAAATGTACACCATTATAAATGATGTACATGTCCAGAAGTCAGTAGCTCTGATCTGAGGTCTGCTACTAACTGACACTGGGTAAGTCATATGAGCTGGACCAAGATTTGGTGACTTACCATGAGACACATGGCATGGCACTGGCAAACAGAATGCAAGCTCAGGAATCCCAAATCCCACCATTAGTTACCTTCACAAACCAATTTTCCACAAAAACACTACAGGTGTCCCTGAAACAGCCAAGCCCTCACTATCGCCAAGCATTGCTTAAACCCCTATTCACCACCATTAAAGTTTCCAACACCACACCACACCCCGCCAATACCTGAAAGGAACAGTGAAGCAAACCACTTGGGCATTGTTTATAACACACATAACCCAAACTTACTGGCATTGCCCATTGTTTTTTTCACATTCTGGACTGGCCACATTAATGACTCCTCTTTCTGAACAGTTACAGCTCTCGCAGCCAGCAAGAGGGTGATAGCTGAAGTAATGTTTCTCGCACACTTCACATTTTGGCTTCACAGTTTGCGCAGGGCAAATGCATTTACCAGTTACGTCATCACAGAGACGCTGCCCGCAGTTGCACACTAGGTCAAAAAAAAAATGTTGTACAAATCAATCGCATCTCAACTTACAATGATCAACTCTTACTGAACTTGCATATGAAACAGACACAACCTTTATATGTAAAGGGCATGATTCTTTTCTCTCCCTACTTTTAAGCTCAGGGTCATGGAAACCAACTATGTAACTGTAACAGTCATTTCAAAGAGTAGCTTTAGTGCCTGGCTCTTTTCCATAGATTGGTTGCTTAACTTCACCACAAGCATTATTAATCACTTCCCAATATGGCCAGGGATTAAACAAATAGTTTTGGTGTTAAGGGCACCACTTTTAGAAAGTAACATTTATAAACATTGAGTATAATATCTGGGAAGGCAGCTGAGGACTGTTGGTGTAAACCATAAATCTGCTGATGTTATTAAGAATAACATCAGAATATGAGGAACTAGGAATGCTGTGTCTCTGATTATGGAAAATCTTGAAGGTGTAAACTGGGATATGACAGTAATAATGGAAATGATTTAGCAATCCGTGCAGAAAAATCCATTCGAATGAAAGAGTGGCAATATGGATTTTAACCAGTTTAACTGAAAGCCTACTACACCTGAACAGACAACTCACGCAAGGACACTCCTCTGTGAACCAGGTGTGCTTTAAGGAAATGGGGTTACTCCTGCCTTAAGTTAAAAGCTATACTTATGCTAAATCTAAGATGGCTCAAACAACCTCTCATAGGATCAAGCTCTATAGAGAAAAGCGAGACAGCAGTACCTATGCAGTAAAATCAGATAATTAAATAAAAGGTGAAGTCAGGTGCTGAGTAAGTCCGAGCATGTACTTACACTTGCAGTATGGGAATCCATAGTAGCCAGTTTGGCATCGGCTGCACTGACGACCAATGACATTAGGTCTGCAAATACACTGTCCTCCCAGAGGGCTGCAAGTAGGGCTCGTGGCACCTGCACTATGGCAATTACATGGCAGGGCTCCATTGTTGTAGAAAGCCACTAGTGACCTTACAGAGTCCTTACAGAAGGCCGATGATCCTTCTGGGCTATTTAAATTGAAATATAAATCATGTAAGTACTGGCACTTGGGAATTGTTATGAGCATGCTTTGCAGTGGTTCAGTAAACTAAGGTCCTGTCTTTCAAACAGCTCTTTGACATAAGGATGGCATCAGCACACATGCTGGGATATACTTTAATTAAACTAGTGGTGAATGGCTTTGAACATGCAGGTAAGTGAATTTTTTTCAAAGAAAGAGTGTGTATTAGTCATATCAGTTCAGACATGCCAAGCAAAATACCAAATACCAAAGATGGAAATATCAAATACAGAAAGATGACATAGATTTTCCTCTGTTGTACTGTGAGCAATAAAGCTCTGCCTTTACATTTCATTTACAATAGAAAGTCATGGAAAAGTGACTCATGGAAATTTAATGGGCCAGCATAAGCCATGAGAAGCATTTTAATGTAGCACAATGATGGGGATTTTATACATATGTCTTTAATACAGAGTAAAACTAATATTAATTCCCAGCTTCTTCAGGTTTTTTTAGAAAGCAATGCTTACTCAATATAAAAACTGTTTCCTCCACATTGGCTGATAAAATCAAATGACTTGTCCACTGTCTTTTTGTCAAGAATTTTGTAACTGTAGATGTCTGCTGGAACAACTAAGACATTTTCCTTAAAACAAGAAAGCTAAATTGTAAATTTCAGAGAAAAACAAAAGACACAAGCTAAGGCATTTATATATTTAAATGTTGCTTCATTATGTGTTCTGGATTTTCCCAAAACCTTTAACGTTTTAACTGAAAAAAATAGGAAAATATACTTCTTATCTTCCCCCCAGAGTTGTGATGCTACAAGCAGTGTACAATAAAAACAGTGTCTTAAAAATTTAAAATAAAACAAGCAGTGTACAAGATCTTAAAAATTTGAAACACAACAATAAATTATTTCTTTCTGGCTTTCATTTTTGAATCTATCTCTAAACAAATGGTGAAATTAAGAATAATATTTCAAAGTACATTTATGTAATAAGCGTACCAGGACCAGCATTCTTCCATCAGGTATCATCACTGTGACAGAGACCTCAGGTTCAGAAATGTCAAGCTCTATTCGGTTTTCTGCAATCACCTGATCCCGACAGCCAGAGGTATGAGGGCAGAATGAAGCATTGAAGGAACCTAGAAGGAAAAACATGCCAAAAAATGTTCCATGTGCCAAAATTCTGAGAAAGGAAAGGGGTTATGTCAAATTCAGATGCTCACCTGACCACACACGTCCCGCATCCACGCGAACTTGCACGGGGAACACTGGGTATGCTGGCTGATAAAAATGTAACACAAATACGTATCTGCCCAAGCGGGGCACTCTGCCACTCAAGGTAATCTGGTTCTGCAGAAACAAGAACAGATCTGATTGATAGTATATTTGTTTCGTGAAATATTCTGGGGTTTATGAGCTGTGCTCTGTGCCACCCACCTGCAGTGAAAGAGAGGGGGCTTAGCATCTCTCAGAAAGTTAAATATCTTCAAAATATGGCATTACCGCTGCACGCTCCTATCTGTTTGCATGCAAACACATCTAATGTTCTTCTGCAGTCTGTGAGGCTACTGCATAGTTTAGAAAGAAGCTGGCATTTTTGTTTCTCTTTCTGTATATTGTCTTTGTGACTTACTCAGTCTGCAACATTTTGATCATATCACTTCATTCAGTTCTGATTCTCTTAAAGTGTTTAATCTATTCAACTTTACTAAGAACATACTTTGTGACTTATGTACAAAGTTTTCAAAATATTACATACCTGTAATGGTGTCAAGGTGACTCCATTAACTGAGTTGGAAGGTAAAGGGGCACTCAGTGGATCATAGAGTATATTTCTCCGTACTTCAGAAATTTTCCCATCCTTGAACGCATCCAAAACCAAAGCTGCTGGTGGAGTGTCATACACTGAGGAAATGCATGCTGCACTAAACACAGAATTACAGTAATTACTCTTAGGGCCAGGAGAATTTCTTAAGCATCATAACAGGAAAAGTGGTCAACTCACAAAAGTCAATATATTGCACTGTATCACAATTAATAATGCAATAGTAACTCTCTTACTCTCTGGGTTCTGTGTAAGTGATCAGAAAGGAAACAAAAACAAGAGGTATGGACTTAACCCACGAAGGGGAAAATGTACATTAACTGATTTTATTCACTCAAAATATCCATAACCTGAACAGTTTCAGTGGAATGAGTTTGCTAAGGAAGATGAAACCTAAGGGAACCAGGAGTGTTAAAAAATTAAATCAATTTTAGTTAATGCAGTTAGTTACATTTACCAGAATCTGTACTAACATCGAATTCTCAGTCTTACAAATATTTACATAGGTGTATCCTTTAAACATGCAAGTTTTCCCACTGAAGTCAATGGGACTACTTAAGTACTTAGAAGTTAAGTATACAATCAAATATTTGTAGAACTGGAGCCAAGATAAATAACAGTGCTCCTTGAAAGCATCCTTATTCATTCACTGCTGTGTTTAACTATTTCTTCCTTGGTATATTTAATTCTGAAGAACCTGAATGAGAGAACTATTTTCCAAGACTGCAGGAAAAAATGTTTGGGGAGGGTTCTAATAGTATTTGTTCACTTCTCCTAAGTACTCAACAGACAGTGATTGATCTTTGCTCAGGACAGGCCCAGAACTGGAATGGCAAGTATGTTTCAGGGCCAGGATTGAGATGTATTTACCAGGCTTGTGTGGGAAATCATATGCAGCATCCACTTATAATACTGCTAAATGGAGCCAAGACTCTGCATCTTGCAGCTTGGTGAACACTAAACACTTTCAGCAAAGCAGAAATGCTGCCAGATGATGGTCTTAATAACAGAACATAAACATACAGTAAACTATGCAAATATAACGAGATTTAAAAAAAAACCCACAACACAAAACCAAAGTAAAAGGTACATTAGCTTTTGTACATTTCTACATTAGCTTTACTTTACATCAAGTTTTTCACCCAGTCTCCTTCCCCCATTTTACTCATAATATAAATGCCCAGGATGCAAAACACCTTCGGTGCGAGGACAAGTATCTTAAGTCTTAGAAGTCTGTTCTCAGTTGTAACACTCTGAACAGGAGAATTAAAGCTGCGATTCAATGCTATGAATGCTTGGAAGCCAACAACAGTCACATGCTTTTATCCAATTTACTATCCAGATTTTTCTGCTTTCTGTTTCAATTTAATCATTATATAAGAAGCTACTGTCTTGAAAATTATTAGACCTAGTCTCCAACTCTTTCTGCCTTCAAAGTCCTGCAAATGACATTTACTTTTACTTTGAGGCTCTTGCCATTGCCAGATCAGTAGGAAGAAACCCTTAAGACTATCATCATGAGGGACACCCTGGGGAGTGCAACAGGACCTGAAATGTGGGGCCCCCTAATTTGGAAGCTGCAGTGATATTTCCTCCCTGGTCCAAAGAATAAAACATATGGAAAGGGGAAGAACTTCAACAGGACAGAGCAAGTGCTCTGCAGAACCCAAACCTGACCACTTGGGAAGTGAAAATTCAGGTTCAGATCTTCACAGCAAGCAAAGAGTCAGTGCTCTAATTACTGGTCCTTATACAAGTACAATGGAGGAGACGGATCACCTAGCGTTGCTGGAGTGGAGGGGGTGGGTGTGGGTGTGTGTGTGTGTGTGTCTGTGTCTGTGTCTCTGTGTGTGTGTGATGGACAAGGGAATGGCTTGTTTGTGAAGCAGGGGTTTACATCTTGAGTAGTTTGGTTCTGCCAAGTTGAGCTGGTGGATTTGTGCCTGAAAGGGCAGTCACATTCCCTGTCTAATAACAAATTAAAGCCATTTTGGAACAGCTGAAGCAGTAATGTGCAGAATGAAATTCCAGATGGAGCAGCAAGCATTTCAGGCTGCTGAAGTAGCAATGTTTCTCCAACTGGGACACCTATCATACTGGACAGAGTGTGACAGATGTGTGATTTCTAACGCATCAACACTCAGTAGTTCAGACAAGCCAGGAAGAGGCTAGTATTAACAAAATCCTGCACAAAGACTGTCTAGATTCATACTAAACTTCAGCATTTTTACAAATACTACTTTGCAAAAGTGGCCTACAAATCACCTGTGAGTCACTGCTCAAAGTTTCATTGAAAATAAAATACCATTTAGTCTGCCTTTCAAGGTCTTCTTCAGAAAATAAGAAGGATAAAACCAAGCAAGTTACCTTCTATCATGGGTACTTCTGTAAGCAGCTATGCATTGTACTTTAGGATCCACATATTCTGTAGAAAATTCTTCAGCTGATATAATACAAACCTTGTGCTGAAAAATAAGTAAAAGGCACAATTAACAATTAGTATCACAAATAACCGGGCCAGGCCTGAATGGGAAGGATGAAGCCTAATTTTAGCATGGGGAAGCCTTGAGCCTGAAGCCATGTTCTGTCATGGACTTCCCACAAGATTTTGGATACCTTTACCTCTCTGCACATGAATGCCTCAGTGTTGAATAGCATTTCTGTCCTTCTGAGGCAACTGTTGGCTGTTCAGAAGCTAAATAAATTAATAAGTAAGTATATGTATGGCAATGGGAATGACAAGCTTGCAGTGTCAGAAGCTAGGCAAGGAGCATACAGAGGTGTGAATAAAAGCCCTCATCTGTGGTGTCAGAGACCCTGAGGGAATTGCTAGATCTTCTGAAATGCAGACATGAACGCTTTGCACAAAGTACATCTGAGTGAGAATCAGTGACACCAGGATTTCTCTCCCAGTAGATTCAGAACTAATTTTAAAAGCCAACAAGACTTCATATTTCTTTTTAAACTAAAACTAGACATAAACAAATGAAGCTGTGGTAGTCCTGCTGCAGCCATGGTGGTAAGCACAAAAGGGAAGGCTTGAGGGAAGACAAAACAGTTTGCACTAATAAAATTTACTACCTGAACTTACAAAATATCTAATATAGGTTACAAAACTTCTGCATGAACTACTTGAAAGGAGATAAAGATGCCTGATAAGCAGTAGGATAACTAGCACCATGTATTCATATAAATAAAAATTGCATAGGTGGAATTCATTAATGTGCAAAGTCATTCATTTTAGAAGCAGGTCTGAAAGGAGCTCAGTTTGTGTTTTAGCAGTAGCGAACAGGGACTAGAAACTAGAAACCCTCTATAAGCTAGAAGGCAGAGTGCTAAAAGTCCCTTTTTCTGGGCAGCAAACACTGTGCCTGTCCTGCATGTAGTGACCTACGGGGCTCCAGCTCATTACAGCAGAACAAGGGTAGACTCTGTAGCCTTGAACTGCACTTTATGAGCAGATAGAAAATTAGTGTGAAACATTGTCTGGGTTTAGACAGCTCATATGCATCAGTGTGAGATAAAAACTACCAAGTCGTAAGAGCCTCTCTTGAAAGCTGACCTCAAGAACCCCACTTCCCCTTTATTTAGACCATATTTCTGAACTCCAGTGTTCGGGTGGTTCCCCTCTGCATCTGTGGTCTACATGAGAAGGGGTCACACATGGGTCTTTAACTCCAAAATTGCTGCTCCATTATTAGTGTCCATATACCTGAAGTTCTTCTTTTCCTCCTCCATCCTGTCTTTTGCTAAATGCAGTCTTTACATTTAACACAGGGAAATATTTCCTAAATCTCAGGAAAATATTGAAATTTATATTTATATAGCAAGTTATCCAGAGAATGAAAACTAGAATTTAAAAATAAAAATACAGAGATTCTTAGCACAAGAGACTAATAGCAACATCATTTCGATGTGGATCTTTTTAGCACAGCAATTGCTGCAGGGAGCTAACAGACAATTTAAATGGTGTTTGTTCACATCGAACACTGCCTTATGAAATGAAGAAAGCATGTGTCAGTTGTGACTCCTAATAGTTCCACAGAACTACTCTATGTTTATAGCTGTGTTTCAACTCTAGATTTTAACCAACTGTAACTCACCTTGTGTTTCTAAAATGGAAAACAGAAACAACATAGAAAATTCAGTGTTCAGAAAAACTTATTCCTGGGGTGGCCAAGAGAGGGCAGTGAAGGCTTTTCATTCAAAGTATTTAAAGTTCAATTATTAATAAATGCATTTATTACCTGAAATGAATGCATTTATTACCTGGATTTTGTAAGAGACCCATGAAACTCCCACATGGGTTTTGGGGATTTAAAAGCAGTGAAAGATGGGGGGGGGGAAAAAAGACATACAAAAGCTACTAGAAGATTTTTCATTTAAAATTTACATGCAGAACAGAGAGGGAAACGAAAATAAAGCACAATAGAATTGGAAAAACCCTTGCCAAAAAAGGAGAATTTCTGTTTATCTTTGAAATTTGCTTCAGTATTCTCTGACTATATATATAAAAACATCTTTAAGCATCTAATATACATAATTTCACACATTACCACACCAGCATGTGAACACAGGGAGGAAAGCATCTCTCTTTAGCTGCTCAGGGAACAAGTATTATAAAAGGGAGAAGAAAACAAAAACTCACCAGAAGAAAATTAATTGATGATGCCTTAAGATGTATCTTTGTATCTGCTAGAAGGTCATAGGCTGCAATGCGATTCCTGTCGTCAACTACAACGCTGCGACAAAGGAAACTGAGACAGAAAGCAGGGTTAAAAATGTGCTGGCATTGCAATGTTGTTTAGGCCACTGTCTAGCTCAGCCACCTAGCTTCTGGCTAGCTTCACCACTGGTGAGTAGCAATCCTGCTGGATCATAGGCAGCAACTACCTTTGGCCACTGGTGACCATGCAGTATCCTCGCTGTTGAGACAAAGGACGTACCATGTACAAAATACTGCTTGTCCTTCACGGGCTGACCTACCCAGAGCCCAAACCTCCAGACGTGAGTGAACAGATAGATGTGAGCAGACAGATAAACATACATATGCTACCTTCAGAGGTTACATGGCATGTAACTAATATTCTGTGTCTGGGCTGTGATCCTTGAGGGACCAGCACACAACAGCTGCTGCTTCCACTCTGCCAGGAGCCATGGATGGTGTGGATCAGCAGCTCTCACCCACACAGTGGCAGCTGGGCAGGTCTTGATTTTAGGAAGCTATTCTGTACACTGAGATACTTCTCAATACAAGCGAAAAAATGTAAGTTTGCCTCTGACTGACTACCTTTGATTGGCTGTGCATCTTTGGTAAAATACTAAGAGGAAAATTCTTGCTAAAGCCTTAGAACTCTGCCTTGTTCAGGAAGCATGACTCCTGCAACTTGCTAAAAGTAGACAGTTCCCTTTTGCTAAAGAGAGATCATATACGGCTTTAATTTCTTTTCTTTCTTCTGCACTTCTGCTCCGTTAGGCCAGCCAGCATGCCATGGGTGAGAAGCTGTAACCACCATAAAACTGCTTCTCTATTTCTCCTATATGAACCAGAGAACGTGGAATTTTCACTCTTGTTTAGAGCACAACTCAGAAATAAGGATTGCTCAGGGCTAAAGACATTTAAGACCAGAGAAATATAGGTCCCTTATTTGTAATTCACTGGAAGCTTGCAATGTTTTATTCTCTTATGATGCTTTTTGGGGAATAATCAAGTTCACATTGCTGTAAGAAGGCCTGGCACAATATATTCCTAATTCTACAAGTTACTCTTATCTGCATCTCAGTATCTCTTATCTCAGTACGTCATTACTTATTTTTTAACAGAAGAGACTCGTAGCTTCCTGCTTTGGAAAGCTGACACAGCAACTTGCTTGCAGGGTGAACATTAGCTTCATGCAGAATGGCTAGGGACTTACTGCATTGCTACATTGAAGTAGCAAGGGCTTTCTTTGTATTTTCATGAAGTTCTTAGTGTATCATATGAACAAAGAAGTATGTTAAAAATTAGTCCATAAAATGTGTTTTTGGGGAAAAAAAAGCAATAAAATGGAAGATGTATAGCAAGTAGTTAGTGTTACTTAACAGGCTAAAATAACAGCTTTCCCCAGCAATAACCTGACAAGGTCACTGCTCCACATAGCTCTGCTCTGTATCACAAACACACGGATGAAAATTATTTTTCTTACCGAGCAATTTCATCCTTAATATCTCTAACCCTCTAACTGGCCAAACACTTGACTCATGGGAAAAACAAATGCATGCCTGCAGTCCCCTGGCACCATGCAGGCTCTCCCAAGGGCACAAACCGCAGGATCTGCAGGATCACAATCCTAATTTGGGTCATAAGGTGAAATGCTCAAGTATTAAAGACAATCTCGCTCAGGACAGACAAAATCTCTTGTGCAGAAACATCTGCAGTAACCTCAGTAGCCAACAAGGAAAAACAAGCATTCAGCTGAAGACCTTGACCATAGCCTAATAGCCAGAGGATGGCTATACTCATCAGAGACCTTTATACTTCTTCTTCAGCAGATCTTGCTAGAAATGGTGGGAATACTCTTTGAAGAACTAGCTGCTACATTTTTTATAGCCAAAGCCCTTGCACATGTTTTTTACTGAACAAAAGCAGTACAGGCATCTGCAGTCAACAGTGATGCTCTTCCACTGGACATTAATACTTTATAAGGATTTATAAGTAACCCTGCGTATAAGAAAACGCATCACTGAAGCAGCAGCAATACTGAATGAGCTGATTGCACAGAGAGAATTAAAAATCTGTACAATACTCACAAAATCATGTACTTACTTTTAAATCACCCTAAAATTCAAACAATCTACAAAGTGAAATGGATCCCAATATATAAAAAGTATAATTATATCCCAAATGCTTATTTAATCATTTAATGATTCCTTAGAACTTCTTACCTGTATTTACAACTATATATTCTCACTCTGCCTTCAGTGACAGGTCCAGGGCTATGTATTATTACCTCAGCAGTGTATAACCGATCCTCTTCATTGGCATATTCAAAAACCAGAACATAGCGACCGACCTGAGGAACATTTATGGTCATCTG
This sequence comes from Athene cunicularia, assembly GCF_003259725.1. Taxonomy (NCBI): domain Eukaryota; kingdom Metazoa; phylum Chordata; class Aves; order Strigiformes; family Strigidae; genus Athene; species Athene cunicularia. The sequence continues at coordinate 103,766,356 of NW_020799095.1, read as the reverse complement.
TAAATTGACCTACGTCAAGAACATTGAAAAAGAAAAGAACTGTTAGATTTTTCAGTTCCTTTCTTGCAGAAAGATGCCTTTTCCTGTCCTGCAAGCTAACCAGTCAGCATTAGTCCCAGGCAAATCCTGTAATGTCTCAACAAAACACATCCAACAGAATGGAAGCAATGCTTATAAATATCACTTTGTCCACTAATAAAAGTCAACCAAGTTTAAGAATCATCTAGGTTGGAAAAGACCTTGAAGATCATCTAGTCCAACCAAGAAACAGCTGCCATTATAACAGTTCTAGGAGCCTGTAAAATAAGCTTAGGAAACGAGTATATTATTATTTCTCTTCTCCCCAGTAGAAAGTACCAATGAGGAAACTTTAATGATACTAAAAAACTGTCACTGTCACCTCTAAGTTATATTTTCCACTGAAAAAAATATTTCCAGGAACACAATTTCTACTACAGCAGTCCTGTATATTGATCCCCTAAGAAGAGTGAAAGCATCTCTCCAGCAAACAGCCAAGTGACACTTTCTGAAGCATCAAGATTTCCTTTTAGTGTACCTGCACGCATTGGTTAACACAATACTTGATGCAAAATACTCTGAAGTAGTTGCACAGAAAGTCCTGTAGTTACAGAGGTTTTTGCTACAGTTGGCTATACAATTATTTTCAAATTTAAACATTTTTTTCTTAATATTTCCTTAGGCTATGAACACTTAAACATGTAAATAATTCTGTCAACAGCCCTCTTGACTTCACTGCAATTATTCCTACCAGTAAAGTTTTGCACATACATCAGTGATGAAGCACCAGGGCCTGTGGCATGTAAGTATTCTTGTTGCACTTGGTATTTTTAAAAGCAGTATTCAAGCACAGTAACAGAGGGCATAATCATTTTACATGTAATTATCATGTACTTGATAAAATACCTTATTTTTACCAAACACAGTCTAGTATAACTTTTCATTTCATAAAACATATGTTTCTCTTCAAATGGACCTACAGCAGTGGCATAATAGTGGCTTCTGCTTGTTTTTCAGTGAAGCAATTTTTACTTAAGTATTGCTATCTAAGAAAAAAAAGAAAATAATAGAGAGATGTATGTACACCTTTTCTGCTGACAAACCATTATGCCATTTCTGCAGCAATTAAATAGTATGCTGAACAAGCCAGTACGTTTAAAGCAGAGGGATTTTTATTTAATGAAATACTTCTGTCAGAGTGAAACGTCCACTCTAGTCATAGTTAAAAATCTGCCTACGCTGATCCATTTACACAATTCTGTATAAAATGCAGAACTTGGCGCAGAGTCTGTTTTAGGGATGAGTTACAGATCTGCAAATCCTGAGCTGTAAACTTGTAACCGTTTTAGTCCAGTAGGTTTATAGACAATAGTGCAGATGGGACTGAAATTAGCCTGTAGAAATCTGACCTCTCTTCCACTGATATGGGTCATCACTGGTTGATCAGGAGTTGGCTGTCGCACAAGTATTCTTCTGTATTCTCCCCCGTGTCTGAAATACGCTGCCTCTGAACCAAGGACACAGGAAAATCTGCCCAATGGCAAATGCTGATAGAGCAAGCAGCTTACATAAAAAAACAAACCCAAACAAAACACAGGATTATTATTGTTTTCAAGTGCAGCTGGATAACAATAAAATAATCCAAGGCACTGGTTTGTTCTGTAGCATATATACTGACTGCTCTGTTGAAGCATGTCCTGAATAGGTGCAAGGCTCTGTAACTTGTATCTGCAAGATGGATGCTTCATAGTAATCACTAGGTAACAGCACCATATAATCCTAAGAAGAAAGAATACAAAGAAATGCAAGAATACAACCATGCAGAAAATCAGAAAAGAAACATCTCTAGACTTTCATAATGTAGCAATGAACAAAACTAACCACATAAATAATTTTTACAGAGGATATCTGCAAGATGTGGAATTTTTTTTGTTACATCAGAATGCGTCTCCCTAACTCTATTTATACTTTCATAGAGATGGAACAAAGGCAGCTGCCCTGTGAGCAGGTAACTCTGAAGCCACACCCCCATCATGTGTAGTACAAGACAGTGGTCATAAAGGAGCCTCCCCATGGCTTGGTAATACATAGACAGCTGGGCGAAGTTTTCACCCAGGAGTGCAATTCACATGCACAACTCAACTGCACGTGGCTCCACAAGGGAGATTCACGTATCCCAGGTGACTGTATAAAAATACTCCATGTAATCTATTAAGGTGTGCTTCAAAAGCTGGTGTATTTTTGCTCTGCCTTGCCTACTTAAATTAACATATTAGAATTTATATATAAAAACTGTTATTGTGAGAACATGCTGGGTTAAGATCATTAATAAATTCCTTTTCAAAGGTATTAGTAAAAAACCCAGGCACAATAAGTACTGTCACTTTCACTTTGCAAGCTCTTTAGTAACATATAATGTGGTATTCCATAAATTTAACAGCACTCCAGGCTTAATGACAGAAGGCACTGGCTACTTGTTAACCCTATACAATATACATATGAATTTCAGTATGCTGTCTTGGTGATCATACATTTTTAAGGTTTTTCATAAATGATCACCTCAAACAATTTGTCTTTTTATAACAATTTCTCAGAGCCACTGTCAGAAAATTTTTTTCAGGAAGTGAAAGGAGAGTAATGATGGGAGGACAAAAACATTTAAGAAAATGACCTGCTAATCATGCAGTCCATCTTATACACTTCTTTGAAGAATTTTTGTCAAGAAACTAAGGCCTTGGTCATCTGTGGCTGAGACAAGTTTTAGATACAACACCTGATATGTAAGAATTATGAATTTCTGTGAGCATTTATGCTCAACCAATTGTGCTGTATATTAGTATTACTTTATTCTTTGAAGGTACAGATTCTAGATAAATTCTGTAAGCACAAGAAAAATTAGAGCAGGTGAAAGTCAGAGAAGAAAACAGAAGTGTAAATTTACATAATGATACTCTGCTGCTGTACTGGTGCTGAATTTCAGCTGTTTGCAGGGTTCTTCCCGGCAAATAACTCCAGAGCAATACTATCAAGACAGCCTTCAAGCACTTGTTTTCCTCAATTGTTTTCTTACCAAGAGGACTTCCTCTGCCATTATACTGAAAGTCCACATGCCTGGAACCAGTGAGAAAGGCTCTGCGGAGCTTATTCCTGGGATTGTGACAAAAGCTGGCTCCTTGCTGGGTGGGAAGACAAACTCTTTGCTCTGAGCAGCCCCTGCCAGGAAAAAAAAAAAAAAAAAAAATCAAGCTAAAATATAAGGGACTGTGTAAAATGTCTCTACCTGCTTAGTGTGTTGCACTGATGATTTCATCCATTAAACTTGGTCTAACAGGAGCTGATCAATTTTTTTCTGTCAATACATATTAACACTGCATTTGACCATACACAGTAATCTACAGAGCTATTAAGTGGTTGTTGTCTTTGTTCTTATTAGTCTTGAGCAAACTGATTCAGAAAGGCAGAGCTCTGCCTCTGTAATGGTCAGTTTTGCAATATTCTGAAATGCTCATTTCTTCACTTTCTCCTTCCATGATTCTTCCATTCAAGCTGTCTCTGCACTGACTCACAATATGTTCAGCTGATGCAAGGCCTGTTCTCATGTGACTTTAAGCCAAATATTTCAGATACTGTAAGTTCTCAGTAGCATCTAAAATGTTTAGTTGCAGACAGTAACTGAAGGTAACTTCTGAGCAGAGATGATGTACAACAGAGATGTAGCTGCAGTATGCTTGAGATGTAGCTACAGTATGCTTTAGCAAAGAGAAGTTGTGAGGATCAATTGTTATGAATATTAATGGTTTCCTCTTTGAAGCCCCGGGACACAGACAAAAACTGGTTCCCTGCTTTCCAGCCAATATAAGCCAGACATGACCACACACTGATGCTACTCTGCTGAGTGGTATCTGTGATGTCTTCAGTTTTGTCTCCTCTAAATAACTAAAAGGATCTTATGACTAAACTCCATTAGCTCCCATCAGTATGCTGAGGTTAGTCATAATAAGAGATAATTCTGCATACAGGCTTGGTATGTTTCTACCATTCAAAGGACAGAGTACTTCTCTTTTATCAGGGCCCAAAAGGCATCACATGCTGTTGAGGTCTGTAATCAGAGCTAACTTGGTAGATTGGATTCATCATTAAATAAATGTTATTCATGGAATGAAGTCAGAAGCCACCTTTAAACTGAAATATCAAAGGCAACTAAACCAAAATAAGTGCTGTAATCCCTTCTTTAAAGGCTTCATAAAACACAGAGCTTCCAAGTGCAGAACTGAAAGTACTAAGTGGCAAACATTTGAAAAAATAAATGTTGATTACTACTGTAAGCAGGAGTTTCATGCAACACAGCCACATCAATTACACAGCAAAATATATTAGAAAAAGCACAAAAGCACTGACACTGTTAAAAGTGATGTATTTTAAGAGACATTACAAATTTGACTTAGATGCACCCTGAAAAGTCTCCTCTGATCTAACATTCATCTGATCTGTTGTGCCGTTGAGTTGCACCTACCTGTTTCAGGCTGAGATTGACAAGCAGATATGCGACCAGACACTGTGTCACCTCCAGGGTTAATATACCTCAGGATAATGCGAAATAAGTAGAGGTTTGATTTTTCCACATTCAAAGTTATCCTCACTTCATTCTGAAAAATGGAAGTTAATAAACAAAAACAGCCATAAAGTGCTGAATAGAGGAACAGTTAGAAGCCATGCAAGCACCATACTAAAGTCCTACAAGAAAACACACATGCAGACAAGTACTGGAATGGCAATGCTGGTGTATGACAGAGGATGACAGGCAAGCCTAGTGAGAAAATTAATTCACTTACAAGTATAATTAGTGCCAAAATGTTTTCCCTCAGCAACTGAGATCTTCCCTTTAGAGCTTTTTGAGCCCAGGCTGACATAGTGGAGGACTAGGTGGAAGAGCTTAGGGGAAGCCACAGTAATAGGCACAACCACCTCTGGCTGGGAAAAATAAAAAGAAAGGGAAAAAGAAGGAAAGGAAAGTATATTATTTGTTACTAGCACCCAGAGAAAGAAAAAACATCTGGCAAAGACAAACTCCATAACAGAAAAGAAAGGCTTGGGCAGCTTACAAGAGAATATAGAACAAAACCTCCTGTAAAATCAAACTCTTGTTGAATAATAGCTTATCAAGAACACGGAATGGCAGAACTGTCTGTTGATATTGCACTTTGATACATGGACAGTACTTTACTCTTACTCTCCCCTCCTGTGCCATAAAGGAGGCGTATGGAATCAAAGGCTGTCCCTGTTCCTGGCTTCCCAAGGTACAGGCCAGAATCACTGATCCTAGTCTGAGATCACACACAACACTTCACAGCATACAGACATCTCAGACTGTCACTGCAACTTCTGCTCCTCCACCACATCCCAGTTTCTTAAGAGATGCGACACCCTGCATGACTTTGCCCTGGCACTGAACTGACACCTCTGGAGCCATGATGTTCTCAAGCCCACAGAAGGCTGCATTCACTCAGCCTCCATTATTTAGCTTTCAGAGCAACAGAACTGACTGAGACATATACAAAGGCTGGTGGTGGATTAGGAAAAAATAGGATTGGTGCAACCTCAAGTGTTTTGGCTTCCTTCCTTCCATCCTAAATCCTAAAGCTCCCCTCATAATCCAGCTCCCACGAGTTCACCCACCACAACCCACTTGCTGACCCTTTCCAAGATGCTCGTGGTACAGTGACCTCCATTCTGTTTCCCCAAATGCACACAGGTTTTCTCTGTTACATACATTTGAGAACAGAGCACAAAGCCTCATTTTCTCTTACTCCTAAAAGCTACAATAAATGCAAGAATGCCAGCTCCCATATGCTGCTCTGAATGTAAATTCCTCAATTCTGTCATCACCATCCCCTAGACCTCCACTTTAACAGAAAAGCAAAGCAGAAAGCAAAGATATGACTGATGACAGGGCTGAGAGATCTATGGAGACTAGATAGCTAAAAACTAGGTAACTGCAGAAGGGCAGTGGACCAGAATGGAAAATACAAATAAGTAGAAGGTTTTACATGTGTTGTTTTAAATGGAGAAGGATGACTTCTGAAGGATACTACATGGATAAGGCAGGCATTGAGGGAATACAAAAAATACATATGAACAAAAAAGAAAAGGCAAAAGAAATAAAGAAACAAGCTTCAGGAGATTTATCCAAATGGTTTCTAAGATTTTATGGAAAGTCTAGAAGACACAGTGAAGGGAGAGAAAGAAGAGATAATTGATGAATGAGGGAGGAAGAGATGACGGTCCCTGAGTTCAAGCAAAGGCAGGGAATGGGTAGAAATTATTCTTTGAGCTCTGTCGCAAACTCAGGCAACTCTGGTCAGAGCTTTAAAATTGGAGCCTGACTGTCAGCTTCTCAATCTATAATGAGACAACCATGTCAGCAGCATGACAGAGCACCAGTGACCTCCGCTGAGCTCACACACAGCTTATTTATTTCACCTCAAAAACTTTTAAATGTATTGAAATAGTTTCTTTTCACAAATAGTTGTGACATTAGCCTTTTGTGTGGTAGATGTGGTAACACTATTTGTCTTCTACAAAGTAAATGTCCGGAGGATTATTTCAGGGTCCTGCAAGATACAAAAATGCTATATCAAAACTAGGAAGGTCCCTTGAAATGAAGAACATGAGACTGTCTCAGTTATGCAAGCATCTAAGGAGGGCCTGGAGCTTACATGAGTGAAAAGCTTTAACCAGGTAAGCAAAAAAATCCACACACTTTTAGCAAGATTAGAGACTAAGCCCTTTCAATACCACTTTACAAAATGCAAATCACTGGATATACAAAATCTATATCACTGGATATGAAGTGCAAAAAGCAGCTGAGTTAGAAAGCAGAAGTTAAAAAATCACAGCTACTGGAGAGTTGCCTTTATTTGTGAATGTGGAGTAATCCTGAAGATCCAACAAATATGAGCTCTGGGATAAAAAAATCCCAAACGAACAAAGAGAAAAGAGTAAAAAATGAAGAACAGAAAGGAAATCACTATGTTTGTGCAATGGTTATGTGCTTATGTCTCAGTCTATAGTGGTCCATTAGTCCTTGGACAATTTATGGAGGCTGGACACAACTATAACAGAAGAGTGAGCAAATCCCATTTACTGCTCAAATCTAATGTTTTAAAAACCTGGTTCACTTGCTCAGCAGTTCAGCCCAAAGTCTCTTCTCACACAATTAAATTATGGTGACTTTCTTCCTCTGATTTACAACTGCTGTTGTTTAGCTTATTTGTAGACTGCCATGAAACTAAAATAAATGTTGCCAATATGCTCCTCCTCACAGCTTATTTTACTGAATCACGCATTTTTCTGTTTGTGTAATGCAAAGTTATCATTCCTAATAAAAACTGGCACCTTACTCTTCTTCACCCAGTATAAGTTGCAAGTGTAAGAAGACTTCAGTGACAGCACTGTGATAGTACCTGAAAATCTTATGGACACAGACTGCCAAGGAATTGTGTAATTCAAATTATTTAGCCAGGCATCAAGCTTCTGCTGTTTCCACTGTCCTTGGCATGACAAGAATTTCTGCACTCAATATTATAGGCTTTAAAGCTATTAGTTCTTTTGTTTACACCTACTGCAAAATGTGTATTTCTCACCAAAGAAACCCTCAAAGAACATTTCTGAAGAACATATATTTGCACAAGCAATGACCAACTTACAATAATACCAAGATTTACTAATCCAAACAGCGATATAGTGGCAAAAGCTTCAGGTTAGTGAGATCCTGTCCTTTTTTCTGATTTCTCCATGACCTTGCACACACATAGCGGTACTACAGAGACATTTATACCATACACCTATGTTTTCACCCCAAATCCTTGAACGAAATAACAGCTTACTTGTATAGAGGACATCTGGGCGTATCCTCTCCAACTGAAGCTAGGAAATTCCTGTGGATCATAGCCAAATCGAATTTCCCTTCCCTTGACAGTAGTACCATCTTCAATCTCAAACTTCATGTGGTGCAGATCAGGGAAAAAATAGTTTTTTTCAGGCCTTTCAAGGAGAAAAAAAAAACAATAATAAAGAATTACCAGTTGCTGTATGGTCTATGTCTAAGAGCATACATAGGAAGGTGACCTGCTGACGACTGAGGAATCCTGATAACAGCTAATAAATTCAAGACAGCTGATAAGATGTATGTAATGAGAATTCTCTTTCCAGAAATTTTACAGCTTACATATGTTTTCCTATACAACTCTTGATAGATATACAGATACATATGCAATACTATTGCAAAACAGGTATTGGTTATTTAAGGAAACAAGTAAAAAAATCTTATTTATGTTATTTTTTCTGTTATTTTTACAGAAGAAAAGTGCCCAGCATAATCAATATCAATAACTAATACAATTTACCAGCTTATTTATCAACAAATCCAGAATCTCACATGAAAGGATAGCAAGGGACTTGTGTGCAGTTTCAAAAGAACTGTGCTGAAGCATAAGCTATCAGAAGCTACAGCCAGACTCACTCCTGACAGGCCGTCCCCACGATGTGCGCCCTGCACCTGCAGCCACCCGAGGGCTCAGCACACGCTGGGCTGAGGGATCCTCCAATGTCACACCGACAGCCTGTCAGGCAAAGAGCACAAGCCAAATATCCCATCAGAAAAAAAAAAAAAAGGATAAAAATTATCAGAAAACACCATTAATGACTTGTTTCCTCCTTCCAGAGCCCTTCAGACTTCCCTCCTTTCAGGCTCTTTCAAATACATGTTAACACATATGCATGCATAATAAATCAAGCTATCAAGCTAGTATGTGTTGTAACCATTGAAGTTTTTATTGCAGCAGCAGACCTTACAAAACTGCTAAGCAGAACAGACAGCTAGCACTCTTACAGGTAACACTTGCAGGAAAATCAACCATCCTTGGCCCCACCACTCAGGAGAAGGAGTGAGAGAAGGAATGACTCCCAGTTATCTTATTTGATAAGATAACAAGCTTTAGCATCCTGTTGTGATACCAGTGCCAACTTTGACAGAGAAGCCTCAGGCATGTGGTGGTAAATGAGGCACCAGGGAAGGTGAAGTAAAGGACAGTGAACTCCAGGAGGAACACCTTTCCTCACATGAGCGAGCCACAAAATGGCTGAGAACCACACTGGTACCATCTGCCTTGTTCCCACTCCCTCGGGAAGGCAAAGGAGGAGTTATAGGGGTTACAAGAAGTAGTGCAAAATGCTGTGCACATAAGTGATTCAATACATACATCTTAAAAATCTAGTCTAGTTAACTCTAAAGACTTTTGTGTTAAGTGCAAATGTGCTACTAGAGATGTCCTTTATTCATTTTACCTCGGCAGCCAAAATAATTTGTGTTCTCGAGAGCATAATAACCAGCTTCACAAGTGTCACAGGAATCTCCACAAACATTAGATTTGCAGTAACAGTGCCCATTTTCCTGTTAAGAAAACAATTTAATCAAAAATATTTCAACACTTTTTTCAGAACTTTAATCTTCCAGTATTTTGTATTCCCTCTAATTCTAAAGTGAAAAAACATCCTAATCTCAACAAAAAATATTATCTGGACATAACTTCTATCATTTATCATCTTCAATGAACAGACCAGAAAATACATAAACTCAAGATGATGAAAATTTTTCAGGACTTCTATACATCACTAGGATATAAAACTGCTTATTTGCTGTGTAAAACCAGACACCTTATGTCCAAAAGCAATAATCAGTACTAAGATTTCCATCTTACCAAATGTTACAACAGTTTATCTTTACAAAAATCAATTTAATTACTGTGTTTCTTTTAATTTCACTTTACCTGCTGACATTCTCCAACTCCACTTAGCGTTCCACTCACATCGCACTGGCATGCTGCACAGATGAAAAAAAGTCAGTCTGCACTTCATTTTTCCAAGATACTTTTGACAGAAAAAAAACCCACCACCCTGAATGTGCAACTTTGAGTAACAGTGCCACAAGGTGCATTTTACTCTAGCAGGTTCAGAACAGCAGATGGATACTGGCACAGGTGAGAAGAAAAAACAATGGAGAAAGAATTAGGCCTTCTGTCTATGTGCTATTTACTGGTGTGCTTTAATGTGTTCTGACTCGTGTTCAACAAAAACAGTCTTGAGTTTGGATTTACAATTGTTTTTTTTCTTAGAAACATTCAGACAGTTGATGCAAAACAGTGTCTTCAAGCCTGATTGGCATCTTCTATGCTGCAGTGCTACTGTGGGACCAGTTCAATTCTCAAATATTGCAGGAAGCAGCTATGTTGACCTAAAGGTCTGGTGAAACCCCATATTGACTCTGTGACTGAAGGCAGAGAAGATGAAGTCCATTAAAGGTGCAGCAATTAATCTTTCAGTAGATGTTTAGACTGTACAGCATTTAAAGATTTAGAGTGAAAGATGTAATGATATCGGTATGGGCTCTAAGGCCACTCATCCCATCTAGGTGGCTGTTGTGCTGGAACCCCAAATAGTTGGGGAGAAAAAAGATCTTTACCTTTTTTTATCTTTATCCTTTTTCATCTTTAAATTAATTATTATCTGCCTGAAAAACACACACTCACTGTTAGCAAACATTGAAACTTGCACACAGATTGGTATTATATAGACACAAACCATAACAGATTTGTCACACCCTGAGGCCACAAGAAGGCTTTTCACTCCTCTACAAGCTAGGAGATGATAATAGATGGAAAAGCACCTTTTTCTCTAATAAATGAGACAAATTCTGGTTTCAGTGTTAACAGCAGAAATCCTGTCTCACTCCAGTAAAACTGCCACAGGGCCACATGAAGTACACATCACTGTAACCCAGAGCACACCTTGGTCCAGCACTAGCAAGCACTCATGAAATTATGGTCTAATTTCTAAAAGCAGCTGCTGGTATCATGGGGAATTTGGTGTTACAATTAAGTAGCATGAAAAACATGCTGTTAACAAGAAAGTCACTGAGCACCAAAGATGGAGACAGCAAATAAAGATGACTTCCAAAAGAATAATACATTCCATAACCCAAAGAACTATGTCATGAAGCCATACCTGTACACCCCTCAGGGTTTTCTTTGGCCAGGTTCCAGTACAACGGTTTGCATTTACTACAGGTAGGACCTTCAACGTGCTGAAGACACTGACAATAGCCCTAATGACAGAAAACAGTTAACATAAACATGGATTCAACCTTTTCATAAAGACCATACTGATCTTTAGATCTAAGAAAAACCTAGTATTATTAACAGCTCAGGCAGTTTCCTGACTTTTACAGATTCACGAAAACTGAGGCTGATTCAGACTTCCCAAGATTTTCCTGTCTCATACTATCAGCACAGGATTGTTCTGTCCTGTGTATTTTTTCCATATCTTATTCTAAAAGTCACAATGCACGTGCTTTCCAATTCTTTTGTAGCCTTATTAGAACTGCTCTGAAGTATTAACTGTTTTGCAAAAAGTTTTTAAAAAATTTCCTTGAAAATAATCATTAATTTTCATGTTTAGTCCTTCGTTTCTGTATACATGAGCCTACATAGATGCCTCTTCCATCAGTCAGACTTACCCTCTAGGTCTTTGCTACAGATTTAGCAATGACTGCAATTTCGGGTGATTTGCTACGACTAATAACCATCACTGTATTAATACAATAGTAGTGGAACAGCAACAGTTACAAAGAGATAATATTTTTTTCAAGAATAATTTGATGCTGAAATGGCCTTTTGCAACCCTGAACCAGAAAGTCTTTGAGACATGCATAGGCTTATATGCCATGTATGTAGTAGTGTTCTAGCAGACCAAGACATAAACAGTACACATATTCTATATATAAAAGATAAAAACCTCCACCCTCAACAGCTAATTGCACTGGTATGATGAAAGAACAAACCATAAAGTTTATTTCCACTCTTACTCTGCAAACAAGCTTGTGCAATGCTTTCACAGTCTAAGAGCAGGCTTCAGGACTTGATCAATGAAGTAAATGAATTCAGCAAAGGCACATGAATTAGTAACATGTACTGTTAGCTGCAATGATAGAATACTTACAGAATGAGAACCAGCGCTACCTGAAGGGTCACATTCACTGATGACACCTTTATGAAATTAAAAAACAAACACATTGAAACAACTTCTGAAAACAGAGTTGTGGAATGTAGTAGTGCATAAGTAAAATGTATCAGGTGTGAGTTTGAAAGGGCTTTTTAGTATGGTTAGCTTGGAGGTACTCAAATACTTTAAACTTCAAGACAAACAGAAGCTTTTAATATTGATTTTCCAAATGTGTATTTAGCCTTGGTTTGGCACACAAGGTAGTCACTTGGAAAAATATAGCACAAACCTACAGAACTTTTTTTAAAGTTCCTGTGACATCATCTTAAAAAAAAAAAAAAAAGGTTTTAATCTTATAGTTCAGTTCATGAAATAACATACTGAATGACAAATAAACTCATCTAATATGCGATCCTGCTATGTCACTCCCTTCCTCCCCATGCTTCAAGGGGTTTCTATAAAACTTTGCACACAGCAGACTGCCCCAGAGAATGCTGCAATAAACACGGGGATGATCTAAATCAGAATGGAGGAATTTCCCCCAAAAGTGTTACCTTTGCAGTAGGGGAAACTGTTGCCTGCAGAAAGGCATCTGTCACACTGTCGCCCTGTGACACCCGTTTGACATGAAACAAAGAAAATCACTCTTTCGTGGCAGCAGATATTCTTTATTGCGGCGCCGGGCGCATGGGGGATCTCTCCGCCTAGCATGCGCGCCTCAGCCTTTGTTCTTTCGGTTTATATGCTACTTATACATACATATTCATAGATTGTTGCGAAACGCCTATACATATTCATGACCTGTCCCGCTTCGTATTAAAATTAGGTCTCCTCCTTCTTGTGCTTGCGCAGTTTTACTGTTAGGTGGTCGTCGGGGGTCTTTAGTGCTGGATCTTCATCGCCACCTACAGTAACCTCTGCTTCATCTTCATCACCGGGAGTAACCTTTGGAGCTTGCGCATGCTTAGTACTTTCTTGGTTCTTATCTAAACCGCAAGCCTGGTTTCGGCCGGTTTGGAGGGTCTTACAAAGGGTCTGTCTTGTAAGGATAGCCGAAGCGAGCTAAACAAAGTTAGGGCTTACAGGCTCTTACGAGGGAAGTTAGAACTGAGTACATGGTGTTGCTTAGGCGGTTAATGCTTAGCCTTTGCGGTTAGCACGAAACACACTGGTACTTGGTTAAACAATATGTTATTCTATAAAGATAAGGTTAATATACAATGTAGGATATTAATTCTACTTCTTAGGGTTTTTCCTCTGTATCACTACTTCTTAGGGTTTTTCCTCTGTATCAATCCCCCCTTTTTCTAAAAGTGTTGCAAATTCTTTTGCACTTAAATAATGCCATTCGTTTTAAGAGATTTGGCAAAATACTTGCCCGTCTCTACTTGATGTTTGAGTTTATTACGTTTCCAAGATTCGTAATTTTCAGTAGCAGAAGAACAGCACCACAAAAGACAGCGAAACATTAGGCAAATAAACAGGGCTAGAAATAAAAGAAGAACGGCAGTGAGAAGGAGCTGTTTAAGCCATTTAAAATCTGGTAACCACGAGGTTAATTTGTCCCATAGTTCCTGAAATCCCCATGAGGTATCGTCCTGCGCGACTATGTGTAAAACTTGGGTATGTTTCCAAATTTGAGTAAGATCAGTTCCTACCCGTTTATCCTGGTTTATGTATGTACAACAATGTTCATTAAGCACTGTACACAAGCTTCCTCCTGCAGATAAACTTAACTATATTTGATATGTTCGCATATTAATTCCCCCTGTCTTTTACTCTAGGCAAAATCATTTACCCTACATATACTCTGTTTTCTGAAGTGGAACTGGATAATACTTTGCTTGAAAGTTGCTTCGTAATGCATTCTCATGTGCTCCAAGTAGAGAAGTTAAAGATGTTAGTCGCTGTAGCATTCTCCAATTCCAAACAAACAATATAGTAGACAAAGCAAAACTAATTAATACTAATATCAAAAGGACAACAATGGGGTGACATAACCTATTTAGGATACCAGTTGCAGTAGGTGACCATCCAAAAAGCGCGTCCCACCAGTTGTGTTTGGTATCTTGTTTTATTCTTTCGAAGACCCTATGAATTTCCTCTGTGTCATGGTGGACTGTTATCAAGGTTTTCCGTCCATTTTCTTGGGCCTCCTCCAAGATTTTGATCAAATCTTGGTGTGTCAATAATTGTTTTACTAGTGAAAGGTTCATTCCAATAGGTGTGGGTGATAATTCGTGAAACAGCATGTAATTGGATTTTATTAACTGGTGGGATACGACTGGTGCCGAATAAGAGAAGTCACATCCAATAATTTTGACAAAGTTACAAATACAAAAATTAGAATGATTCTTACTATCTACTATTACTCTATCTACTGTCACAGAGTCACATGCAGTTCTCAAGCATACACAACCTTGGCCAGTATATATAAGTATTGTCTTTTGATTGTTGTCTGGGTGGACTTCGAAATGGCAAATGCTTTGCTCAGTATCGAGACAAATATCTTGAGCATCGATTGTGTTACCTTCACAAATGAATCCGTGTTGATGTTGTGTAATACAAGATTCTAAATTTACAGTTTGCCATTTTTCATTCACCATTCGAGCCCATACTCTATGTTCAGAAGGATAGAGTAAAGTTCCATTGTGGTTCAATCCTAATGCAATGATGGGGTGAATTATGTATAGTGAAGCATTACGTATGGTCAATACAAAGGTTGTGGCTGTATTAGTGATAGGATCATAGGTGAAGTTTACTAGAGTCCACCAGGATTGGAGATTTCTCTCAAAGTCAGTGGCACTGTCCCAAACAATTTTCCGAATTTCGGTGGGGAAAGTACCTTCTTCACCTTCTCTTATAATTGATGCGGCCACTGATTGCATCCATAATTGTGCCTGCGTGCAACTGATAGCTAAAGAAACATTATCTTGGACTACACCAAGTGCAT